>NC_090931.1:346828098-347128098 GCF_040938575.1 Ambystoma mexicanum
GTGTCCTATGAACCTGCTCTGTGCCACTGGTAGAGCAGGTATTGCGGATCAGTATACTGATGCAGCAAGGCATAAGTACACACTAGGCGTTTAGCATTGAGCTTATGAAAGGGGAATCTGATTAGCAGATTTCCCATTCAGAGTTGAAAAAACCTGAATCATTTTTCTATTTAATAAAAATCTTTAAAAAACCAGTCTTTTCACACCCTTGCCAGATGGCAATTTATCAAATCCCCCTTGATGTAAGAAGGGCTTGAGGTGGGTGTGAGTGTGTACCTGGGAAAATCTAATTGCACTTGCCATATGATGCCAGGACTTGGGCATGGGAGGTTGTACCTTGCAAATGATAGCTCGACCTGGCATTTGAGGTTATGACTTCTGTAAGAGGAATGTACACATGCATATGAAGCTTGACTGGGATATGAGATCATGTTCCCTGGACTGTGATGGTTCTCTTTGATATGTCCCTTGCACAGATTGACAACATCCATGGAAAATCAATACATTACTCTAGTTACTGTATTTTTGGCACTGCAATTGACTTTTTGCCTGCTTTAGTAGTTATTTCACATTTGATTCATTTAAGCTTGCTGTATGTTTGATGCATCAGGGATGCTACTTCCTGTGATGTCATTATGGTAAAAAGTCATGTGACATCACTTCTTATGTGTTTCTTAAATCATAGGTTGTGGCATGTTATTTGGTGACTGCTGTTGCACTCTGCAGGCACTAAACTAGTGGAATTGTTTGCCTTTCAAGTTCTGCATGCCAAAAAACCAATGATGCTTGCAAATATAACTTCCAAGAAAGTTATTCAAGTTATTGGGCCTCATTACAATGGTGGCGGCCATGGCATGAACGGTGCCAGTAAGGTACCGGCACTGTTCATACTGGGCCGCTGCATTACGAGTTCTGCTCGCGGGTTCCTGACAGCCCACCAGGTCCTACCTGACCGGCTGTACGGCCCCCGTGAGCATAACTCGTGATTGCACTGGCACCGTTAGCAACGGTGCCGGTGCAACCATGCTCCCCAACCCCATTCTGTCCTATTGGACGGGAGTCTGGCATTACTGCCACCGCGAATGGGCAATTACCGGCCCACTCATCCCTTAATGGCCCGGTTATTGCCCAATCGCGGGAGGCGGTGCCGGTAGCGAGCATGGCGCTAGCGTGCCTGCCATACAGGCACAGCTATCGCCATGCTCGTAATGAGGGCCATTGTGTTTTACTGTTTTTTTACTGTTATTGCATTATAGTGTGTGTAATAGCTAGAAAATAAACAGTTTGATATCACAATTCATGTTATACAACAATTGATCAAAATATATAGACTCTCATTATATTCAATGAAATTCTGTCAAATAGACTTTTTATTATCATTTTCTCTAGTAGTGGTACACTCCTCCATCTTGATAAAATCCTTAACTCCGAAACGTGCAATCTTTATACCCCATCTTCCCTGCTCCTCTGCTAGCTATCCACACTGCCTTCATCCCAATTGGTTCTCGATGCATGACCACACCCTCTTCAAATGTCTACTTCTAGCATTCAAATGTAACCCTGGCTTTACACCCCTTAAATGGCCGTTTCAGACACCTGCCACAGCCCAACTTGCACCCACAACTGCACCATCCTTCACAGTATGACCACCATTTGAATCCTTCTCTGCTTCCACTCCTTCCTTCATCTCCACTCCATCACTGGAACTCCTTATGACTTGAAAGTAAAACCTCCACCAACATCCAGGCAATTAAATCAGGCCATACATTCCATCTCAGCCTCTTTAAAAGTGCCCTCTCACTCTCTTGTGAGACTCCCAATTAATCCTCCTCAGCCTTCCACATTGTATAGTTATCAGCTCCTCCTACACCAACGGGATCATTACTCCCATCTCGGTGCAAGGCGCCTGCTCGCGTGAGGGCCCTGATTACTGATATGTATCCGTTCATTTTTATTCGAATCATGTACAAATAAATAAAAATAAGTATAAAATATGATTCTGCCTCACTCTTCCTGCAATTTGCAACTCTCGTTTTGCAGTTTTCACTGAATAAAATGTTGTCTGGACAACAACTTGTTCGCTAATATGTGAACAGGATGTTGTCTTCAAGGAGGCCCTTCACCCATTTGTTTGGGAAATCCTTCTATGTATATCTGCAAATCTTCATTTATTAGCTACTTCACCTCCATTTTCTTTTTCATTTCTAGCATTGTACTCTTTCTTTTCAGTCGATGTACTAGTTTTCTCATTCTGATATGTCTCATGGAATGTTTTCCATTGTATTTTGGAATCTGTTTTATGTTCACAACTATGTTTGTTTACCTTCCTTTTAGTTTTGACCATAAACTGAAGGCCACACAGGTAAGTGATTAAATAACTTTTGTTAGCAGTACTACAACAGTTGTCTATCACGCTTAATATAAGAAATATTTACATATTGTTTGCTTTTGGCTTGACAGCTTCCAGAGCAGCCCCCACGGTGTCTCTTGAGTTGTGGTCATGCTTGTGGATGGATTCAGCATACTATTTCCTGTGTTTAACACTTACCATTTTTAATGCATTTTTTAACATTGCGGAACTCTTAAAGCAACATTTTTTTTTCCTTTTGCTTGCAGATCTATCATTTTCCCAGGTCTTTTCTTTGAATTCTTTTTTTTTTTTTTACATTTTCCCTAATAGCCTTTCTCTCTCACTAATTTTGAGAGTGTTTCAGCTGGTGTCTCATATGTATCTTGTATGGGAAGGGTTGTCACGTGTCTCTATGTAATCAAACTGGCAGCTAGTAAGGGTTCTGACCTTAAGGGAAGGTGTTACTGCCCCAAGTCTCAGTTTAGCCAAGGCATACCGGCCTTCCCATGCAACAGGGAAGCTACCAGTTACTGAAATGGAACCCAGAGGACGTCTCCTCTCATCTTTTACAGTATCGAAATTGTGCTCTTGCTGCACTGATTCAAAATGTGGATTCATAGGGGCTCAGAGTGCATTTCCGTTCCCAACGCAATTGCATAGCTCTAGCAATGTACAACCCTTACAGCTTTCTACTTACGCCCAGGCTCTGCAAAAACGTCCACAACAGTTCCTGTCGCGTCCAGAGTACACATACATATGGATAGAGAAGATTTTGACAAAATAGAAAGGCTTCAGGGAGCAATGCCTTATCAATTAGCATTTTACTGTACCAAAATCCTAGAGCTAAGAGTGACTAATACACGTATAACTCCCTCACACATTTTCTCTAGAAAAACGTTGTATTCCAACTCTCGAAATTCACATAGAATTCAAACACACTTGTTTGTCTGGTAAATAACAAAGTCTTATCTTCTACAATGAAATCAATTTACATCAATTCTCTAGTCATAGGCATTTAAATACATGTCAAGCACATAAAGCCCTATCCAACCCGGCATGAGGTTTAAATCAACTTTCTTCTGACACACAAAAGCCCTGTCCTGTCTTATCCCTTCTGCATAAGAAAAATCAAAATGCACCTCCTCTATCACTGAAGCATTATTGTATAAAACTGCAGTATATGTCTAAAGTCAAATCACAAAGTGTAAACCTCTAAAGTAATAACTTTTATGGGCACTTCAAACCTATGCTATGGCAAATCACAGTTTTTAAAGATACATTTAAATATATTCAGTGCCAAGCACAATTTCACTGCATCATCCAAAAAGATCAAAATAAGAGGAAATTTTTCAGTCAAACATCCCCCTTGCACCCTTGTGCTAAAATGCATGTTATAACATGCACCACCTGCAACTTCTGAAAGGATCACAGCATAACATCTCCTCAGCACGTCAGCCAGCCAGCCACTGTAAAGGTGCTCGAATGGTATTTATAGTGTCTTCTAGCGTGGAAATCCCCTTACCATAAAAATGCTGTCATCCGGTGAGCAGGACTTCAGTTTCTGTCAATAACCTGTATAACATTGGAAGTTACTCCCTCCATTTGTGATGTATGTAAAGAATATGAAAGGGAGCTCCTCTGTAACATCTTCCTAACACTGATACTGGCTTATCACTGTTCAGCCATTTGCTTTGAAGCATCATGCTGCTGGCGTAATCAGTTCTCAGCAATCTGTTCTGGAGCAGCTTGCTGAAATAGCTATGTAAGCCCTACATCAAGGTTGCGTGTTTTGTCCCCGCCCATGCACACTGTTGCTTCTCCCTTAACATGGAAAATGAACAGAGTTGTCTTCACTGTCTATAGGATGTATGCTTTTGAGGTTCTTGGAGTTCCCTGCTCAAAACTATATATGAAAACGGTTACATGTGATTTCATCAAATGAAAAAACAACAAATGAAATTGAAACCAATAAAAAACAACTAATACCAAATAACACATTTCTTTTTCGTTATTTTTGGGGGGTTCCCCCTAAATCCTCCCTTTTTAGTAATACATTCCCCCACCCCAAAACCACTATTCCCCCTCCCAGACCCATTTTTATTTTTTTCCAAAATGTATTATTTTGGTATTAGTTGTTTTTTCATTTGTTGAAATGTTATTAGTTGTTTTCTATTCGATATAATCACTGCATTCCGTAAAGACATGTTTGCATGCATGTGTGTATGAATGAATAAGCTATTTTAAACTACTAAGCTCTTTGCTAAAATAAATGGTTAAACTTAAAATCTCACGTCTTGCTATTTAGCTACATTTTGCAATACAACATTAATATATGCATCTAGAAGCATGGAACATTTTAAATATACGCTAGCTGGTTTATAGCACTAATGTAATATAGACTGTCATTTCTTCAAGGTGCTACATTCAAGCCAATATTGATGTGCTATTGTGAGTGGAATCCCGACATGAAATGGTATCTGGTGTTCCTTCTACCCCGTAGGGCAGAATGAGTGAAATTCATGATTCTTCAAAATTCACGAAGTGTTACATTGGGGTCATTAAAAGTTTCCCGGAATCCCATTGACATTCCAGCAGTATACTGGGAAACTGACCTACCATTACCGGTGCCTGATGTCCCAGTATTAGCAGGATATTACAGGTGCTGGCAACAGCGGTCATTCCCCATTCCATGGGGTCCCATATGACTCCATGGGTGGGAATTGCCGGTATTTCTGATCCCGGTAATAGCGGTGTGAGAAATAGCATCTGTTTTTTGCCAATGGGGGCCTGATTTACCTCCTGCTCTTGGCTGGAGGTACATCAGGTAACCGCCATCTACAAACTTGGACTTTGCCATTCCGGAAAAGTACTGGTAATACAGAAATACTGGCACTTTTTTTCCAGACCTGCAGGGTCTTAATGAGCCCAATTGTCTCTAAGATGTTTCAAATGATGACTGTTTTATCTGAGTAATTCATTTCTGCACAAAGGGTTGTCGTATGATTTTATTGCTAGTATGTCATTTCTTTTAAAGATGGTTAAATCTAAGTCATTTATGCTTTCAGTGCTCATGTAGTTGGTGAATCCTAATTTGTATGTTTTTCTATGACAGCAATTTTCAAATTCCAAATCATCCAAGTTCCCACTCTAAATTATGACTACATCATTATAAATTACTTTGACATTATGTTATTTTTGTTAGGGTAACTCTCAGTCTAAATCACTTTACATTTTGCAACACATTAATTTAATATAGTGGTGGTTACTGTTGCAGCCCACAGGAGTGCCTTCTGTTTGGCTATTAAATGTCTAATAATTTATTTCAGACGTTTCTTCAGTAACCATTCAATAAATGCATTTAAGACTTACAAATGTGTATTTTCGAAAATATTAACCCCCTTTCTAAGAGATGGATGTTGTCTAATTTATGTATGGAGATTCTCTATATCTAACTGTGTCAAATGTCTATTCAAATCAAAAGCATGACCTTTAAGTTTGTTGTTGGCATTGGTGCTATCTTTTGAGCAAATATTCCTTTAAGAAGACACCAGTGAATGTTCCGGGAGCTATATAAACATTGTGCTCTAGCACCACGAAGCATCTCTTGTGCTAGGTGGAATTACAAATAAAGATCTCAGACCAAATAACCGAACAGACTCAAGGAATATGACAAAGTACTACTTTATTAACTGACTGTTACGCTCACCTGGTCTCTGCAGAGGTGTTGGGGCCTGGTTGCAGCCCTCCCTGAAGTTGAATCACCCCCTTCAGGCCTCTCTCTCAGTTGAGAAGCTGTGAGTTGTGTTATGTGGTAATACTGCTACTGCGTGGAGATAAGAGTGTGTGAGTGCGTCAATCTGTGATTGTTGTACCTCTCGAACCCTTCACCCCAAAGTTCGGTTTCTGTGAGCATACGCCGGCCCATAAAGCTCACCTGTTAATTATGGAAGATAAGCTCTCCGTCCTGCTACTTCTGGTAGGGGCACGTTGAAAGGGATCTAGTTCCTTCACTGATCCCTGATAAGGATTAGTCCAGTCCAGCTGTGACTATGCTTCTCCTTATGATTGGTAAGTCTTTCTTGAGCTCTTGTGATGCTGTTCGTTCTGTTTTATATGTTGCTCCTATTTATGCCCACAATAATGTCTCTCTTCTGTTTCCTTCCCTTAGATGGAAATGCGGACTCAATGCAGCTCTGAGACGTGGCCGGATGGAAGATGGATGCTACCGCAATGTTCGACAGCAGGTAAGTGATGGTTTAAGGAAAAGCGCGAAGTATGGCAAAGCACAACCTTAAACGACTGTTTTTTCGATGTCTAACATTGTCTTCTGTTTTTCATTGCAGGTGCTGCTGTCGACGATGGAACGTGTCGTGCTGCGGTCCCAAGATGAAGATATCGGCGTTCCGGAAAGTGTAAAGATGAATACTAGGTTCGCTGAAGAGATGCAAAGGTAAGAACAGCTTCCCCAGTTGGTAAGTATGCTGGCAGGAAGCAGGATGTCCAGGAAGCAGGATCTTCAAAGGTACGTCTGACCTCAGACGACGGTGAGCGTTACGCTGCTTGCAAGTGCAGAATAACGCGAAGCGTCTGTCTTGAGGATCGAGCAGCTTATATAGCTGAGATCGTGGGCACGCCCATTAGGGCTGGCTTACCAGCCACACCCTGCCACTCGTAGAGAGTGAGCACGTGCAAAGGCAATCCATTAGCAGCCACACCCAAGAATACACTTGGGGCTGCTTAATGGATGGAATGTTCAAGGTTAATGCATCCTGCTTAATGGATGGAATGTTCAAGGTTAATGCATCTGAAGTGCTATGTCCATAATAAAAGCTTTTTGGTGTTAAATGGATGTTCTTGTTTACTCTTGTTCATAAGACTGGCGCTAAAGGCACCAGGACAGTGTCCACCCAGGTCTCCTGTGCATGCGACCCCTGCATGCTTGTGCCCCTGACTTCATGACCATGACAGGCATTGGACTGATGCATGCACACTCATATACAATCTTGAATACACAGAGGTTTTATACCCCAATATGCATCATTTATGATGTCATCCTACATGGTAAATCATAAAACCTATCAAAGGAAGGTATT
This sequence comes from Ambystoma mexicanum, assembly GCF_040938575.1. NCBI lineage: Eukaryota > Metazoa > Chordata > Amphibia > Caudata > Ambystomatidae > Ambystoma > Ambystoma mexicanum. The sequence goes on from NC_090931.1 coordinate 346,835,542, forward strand.
GGTTAGGGGAACATACATACATATATACTATGTAAGTACTAACAATATTATCGAATGCCCCTTATCTGGTGGCTATGCCTTGAACTACCTCTAAATACGTATATTATGGATTATAGCGGACAAAATAGCAGCAGATTGGTCTATGCAACATTGTATGTTAGGCTGTCCTTTACACTCATTGATTGGTTCGCATAATATCTAAACATTGTACTTTCAGCTCTTTAGCAGCATGTATGTCAAACAAAACCTAGGTGCTTTGAATTGCTTCAGAATACTCCACGTTCTCGCGATTAATCCATCATCCCTCATCGGTCAGCCAGAAACCAAAGTCTTCCGTCTGTAGTTAACCTTGTAGCCTGCGCACTGTACTGGAACATTTGAGGGAGTGTGAGCACACCATTATCTTCATCTGAAGCTCTAATGAATAACCCTTGTCTTCGACTTCTGCGTCTCTCAGAATATATTCCTCTATATCAAGCTTCTATATGTCTCATCTATCTTGCGTTACTGCATATTTACAGTTATTAACCAGTAAGTTAGTTCATTCTTCTTTATATCCATGATTACTTTAGCTTTAGGTAAATATTTCTCTTGGTGCTTCAGTTACATCGTCACTCTTAAGTATGTTCCTATTGTTTCAGCATAGGTTCATATATCTTCCTTATGACCTTACAATGCCCTCGTCTGATGTCACATAATGTTCCATGACATCCATACATGCATGCTGACATACTTCCATGCGGCATCCTTCCACACTCAGTGTGAGGGTAGATTCTATATGACTGCCTGAGTGCATAACGTCTCTCATACACTCAATGAGGTAGTGGGATAACACACGTGGTCCCAGGCATAGCCCTTCATCTTTTGTTCCAATTTTCCAGTGGCGGAAACTTGTGAGAAAGCATTCACTTGCTCCTCTACAACATCCAAACTGATTAGTACTGAGGGTCACTCAAAAAGCCAGCATCTTGCATCCCATTCGTATTTCAGAATCAAAATATATAGATACATTTGAGTTTCTGTTGGTGAAGTAACATGTGCCCATGAGAACAATGTGCTCAACAGTGTTGGCTGGTGAAGATTTTCTCTTGAGGGCTGTAAAAATCTCACCTTGATAATTATAACTCACCAAGCATAGTGAGGAAGCCTAACAAAACCAAGGAATGTGTTGGTGTTTTCCCCGCAAGACGATTTTATTTATTTAAATAATAGGTGACAGTGGTGCATTTTGCATAATAGTTTTTATATTCAATTGGGTAAGAAGCCATAAAATGTACAGTTGGTTCTGCAGTGTAACACATTCAAAATATTCATTAAAGATGTTATACAGTCCATGCAAGAACTTGAACCGTTGCTACGGAAATCCAAGCATTGAAAGCTGAAAAGGCCACACAGAAATAAATAGTATTTACCCGTGATGTCTTGTCCCAGAAAAACCCATGTCTCCAAAGCATTTGCATCAATTCCTAGATTCTTGTACAGTCCACTTTACTTTTAAACCAGACTTTTATATTACAAATAGAGCAAAAGTGGGTTTTCTGAAATCACATCATACGGAAAATGCTCTTTCTTGGGCTACTCCTCTTGTTACGGGAGGTGATCCACTGCTGGATAACTATGCTGCCTTATTGAATGCATTCAAGTCCATGTTCGACAGAGCTGAGATGGTGTACTCGGCACAGGAATCGCTTTTTGATTGTCGTCAAAGATCCCAGGATCTTATGACATATATCTCAAAGTTTAAACAACTGGGCTAAGAAGCAGCCTGGCTGGATGATCCTTGTTTTACCCTCTTTCAAAGAGGTCTGAATGAGGAAATCAAGGATAAACTGTCCAGTTTACCACGACCAGACATGTTTTCTGCCTTAGTATCACTCACTCGTCAGATTGATTTTCACATTCAAGAACAGAGGAATGAAAAGAGAAAAAGTTGGACTTCATATCCTCTTCCCTCATTTACGGTTCCTGGCACCTCCTCAGAAGCCCAATCAGAGCCCAAACCCATACAACCCGAACTGCACAAGGCCCACACAACCAAGAGGAAGGAGCCAGGTGGATCGCTCAAGGTCTCTGTATGTACTGCACTTCATGAACCCACCTGGTCAAGGATTGTCCTATAGCACCACAATGTCGCTTGGGAAACATGACCTCCCAGTCCTAGATGGAGAAAAGTTTCAGGGGAGCCATAGGTGCTCCAATCATACCTTGCAAGTGTCTACTGTATCTCCTCCTTCTTTCGTTGTCTTACATGTAACAATCATCCCAGAAAACCAACAACCTATTGCAGCCCTGGCTTTAGTTGACTGCGGAGCTGCTGGTCTTTTTATCTTTTTATGGATAGCTCCTGGGACTAGGCCCATAACATACCTCGACAGACTAAGGAGATAGGTGAAGCTGTAGACGATATTGACGCCCATCCTCTCTTGTCTGGTCCCATAAAAGAACATACAGATTCTATGCAGGAACTCATAGCACTACATCTTGAAAAAGCCTCCATTGATTTGACCAAGACTGCTCATTATCCTATTGTGCTAGTGATACCCTTATTATAACTACACAACTCATTCATCAACTGGGCTGCTGGGACTATATTTCTAGGCTCCTAATACTGTTTCCATCATTGTGCCATGTCAGAATCCAAGACTTCCATCCAGTACAGCGAAGTCCCTGCAGTTAGTCATCAGGTATCAGTCTCTCATTTACAGCCAGATCCTCAGGAATGCCAGGATTTCCAGGATATTTTTTCAGAAACCATGGAAAAGATTATTCCTGCACACAGACGGGAGGATTGTGCCATTGACACCATTCCTGGTGCCATAATCCCTTTTGGGCAGAAGTGTATTATTTCAACCTCACAAAAGAAAGCCCTTAAAGTGTATCTAGAGTATAATCTAGGTAATGGTCTGATTAGAAGCTCGAAGTCTCCTGCTGGGGCCTCCTTATTTTTTGGCCCTAAATATGTAACAACAGATCTCTGTCCATGTTTGGATTACTGGGGGCTTAATCAAGTCACTTTGAATGATAAGCATCCTCTACCTCTAATTGCAGCCATTTTATAAGTTCTGCAGGGATCTGTTATATTTTATAAGTTAGGACTTAGGGGGGCTTACCATCTGCTCCAAATCTGCAAGCTTTGCAGCCATTGGAGCGTCGGAACAGCCATCAGGCCCACTCGGCCGTTTTCTTTGCTCAGTATTGATGCATCCTTACTTGCATTCCTGGGACTCGGAGCACTGGCGCAGATGCATTGTCACGCAATCATATTGATACAACCGATCTTATTATGCCATACACTACGTCAACAAGTGTATGGATGTGATAAAACGGGAAACAGTAAACTGAACTTTCTTGTCCAATTTAACATCTGTCAATCCTTGGAACTTGTTAAAAGAACAAGGTCTCCTCTTGAAAGATCATCACATATTTGTTCCTACATAGAAGACAAGAACAGCTGTTTTGCGCCTGTGCCATGATACCCTCCCAGACAGATACAGAGGAATCACTGCAACAAAAAATCTTATTCTGCACTATTTTCAGTGGCCCTGACTGCACACTGTCCTGAAGCATTAAATAACATATAGAAACCTGTGCTCAAACAAAGGAGCCAAAAAACAAGCCTGCCAGTCTTCTCTTACAGCCAGTGCTACTATCTCGACCTTGGCAAAAGATAGCAATGAACTTAATAGTGGATCTACCTCTATTCAAAGATTGTACCACAATCATGGTTACAATAGATTATTTCTCTAAAATGGCCCACTTCTCGCCATCAGTCAAGCTGCCTACTGCAGCAGAGATGGTTCACATGTTTTATGCAGTTATATTTAGGCACCATGGCTTACCCACTACCATTATTTCTGACCAGTGACCACAATATGTGTCCCGTTTTTGGGCTGATCGTTGTCGAGTAATAAGAGTCCATACAGCAGTATCTCTCCGAATTACATTGAGAAAGCAACAGGATCGCTGAGAGGGCAACTCAAACCCTGGAACAATATTTATGATGCTTTGCTACACAGGTTGAAGAGGATTGGGTTACTCTCCTCCCAGTGGTAAAATTCTCATATAACAACTCTGTTCATTCTTCCACGAAAGTACATCCCTTCATTTGCACCTATGGATATCATTCCACAGTGTTTCCTGTAAAAACATTTGGACATACTTCAGTTCCGTCAGTGGAACAATGGGCTTCCAATCTACAGGCAGTTCACAAGCTTGCCTTGGAACAGTTGAAAGTGGCACAACAAATCTCTAAAAATTATGCAGATCGCAAAAGGAAAGTGGCTCCATCGTATGAACCTGATGGTCAAGTATGACTTTCCTCTAGATACTTACCTAGGCACCTTTGTCCATCAAAGTTTTTCAAACCATTTTGAGTTCTATGAAGGATTAATCCTGTGGCCTCTGAAACTGTCCCCGTCCTGGCATCGGATTAATTCTGTTTTTATTGTTTCTTTGTTGAACCATATCATCAATGGACTCCTCCAAGGAAGCTACCACCCGAGCCCGTGCTAATTGATCAAATTGCAGAGTATGAATTCAACTGCATATTTGCATGGGTGGTCCGCTTCAGTACCTGACTGATTGGAAGTGGTACACGCCTAGCAACTGCTCCTGGGAATCTAGTGCCAATGTTCCTGCACCTATTCTTGCGCAACATTTCCATCAACTACATCCTGGGAAGACCAGGGAAACGGGGGCATACTGTCATGAAAACTCAGTGCAGACACTGGTCACTGTGGTCTAAGTGGAGGTGTTACACATTATCAACGTTGGTCATGGTGGCAGAGGAAAAGATTAGGCAGAACTGTGGGAAACATTATTGGAAGAACAGCCGACGCTGCAGCATTGCATACTGGAAGCAGCGGTCTAGTTGTTCTATGTTCACCTGCCACTTCCACAACAGTTCACGTGATGCCTGATAAGGAAGTGCTTGTCACGATCTCTGCTTCCAAAAGGTCAGGGTTTTCCCAACTCCCTTGGAAGCAGATCCATAACCCAGGTTCCGAGTGCCAACCAGTCCCAATTGGGACCTTTTGGACCCAGTCCTGGCGCCAGTGGCACCAGGCTCATAAATATGCCCAGTCCCAGCGCTGGAAGCGCCGGGTTCATAATGCTTGGGTGGACTTACCTGCAGCAGACCATGCTGCTTACTTGCCTGCCAGTTGAGCCTCTGATCCTCTTCTGTTTGGAACTACTTTTCCTGTTGGGTGGGGCAGGAGCCACTCCCTAGATTCAGAACACTGGAACTCTTCTGGAAAGCAGGAACTCTTTTCCTACCTAGGCGTGGCTGTGGAAGGAGACACCTAAGCACTACAGAAGGCTATTTAAACCACACCCGATGGATGAATCTTGCTTTGCGTTATTCTGCATCCTCTGCAGCAGAATGCTCATCGTGTCTTCTGCATCTGATCCTGGGCCTAAGGAAAAAGGCTTACCATCCTGAATCCAGTCTTCAGCAACACCTATAAAGACAAGAAAGAACAGGTTAGCATTACGGTCTTCAGTGACAGCTATTCACTTACCAGGTCCATCGGCTGTCACCAACGCCTCGCCCTGCATTCCGGCATCTGAAAGACAAAGGCCTACCTACTCTTCGTGCGCTCCGGAGGTCTTCACACTGCATTCCGGCATCTGAAAGACAAAAGCTTACCAACTCTTTGCACGCTCCGGAGGCCTTCGGCGCTGCATCCCGCATCTGAAAGACAAAACAAGGTGCGTTTAAAGACATTGGGGAACTTTAATACTCACGTGCCATTACTCCTTTCCACATCTAACCCAGTGGGTATTCCGGCACCCTGCAGCCGCTCCGAACTTGTACCTGCAAAATAAAAAGACAGTTAGAGCGCATTGTGAAGCAGGCAACAAGCGCTTACTTACGTGCTTCCAGGCGCTTCTATTAATCACACGGGCTCCATCTTCAACTAACTTCAGCCCGTCATCTGCCATCGCCGGAACCCTGCAAAACAAGAAACATCATTACTTAAGACTTTAAAGACATTAGAATTACTCGAAACTTACCGTTTGTGCAGTAAACGACAGAGAGCAGTCCTCTGAAGTCAAGAGGCCTGCTCCCCTTATCCAGTGAAGAAACTGGTTACAGCACCCTACCCCGAGGCAGATGGAGAGCACGGCGTTCACTTACCTAAGGTGAGAGCGTTAACCTTTGGGGTTCTACAGGAGAAGAGAAAGGGAAGAAGAGAGAGACATTCAATAACCCAGTTCCTTAATCCCATATTTTCTATCTGCAGACATCTTACCCTTCAAGTCAGACATACAGTGCACAGAGGTCCAGCCCAAAGAGCCAGCCGTGTGTTACACATCACCTTTGAAGATACGGTATACGCCCAGTCAAGACCGGCGCCTCTACGGGAATCAGGTGAGCGTTACAGAACGCAAAGCCTACCACAAAACTCCCGTCCAGGCGCTATGGAATCCTCGGATACCGACCAGCTAGCCCAGTTACTTGGGGAACTAAGGGCAGAAGTGCATGCAGCCCGTCAGGAAACGAACGCTCTAAGAAGGGAACTGGTTATTTCCAAGGAGCGAACAGATGATCTCGCTAGACAATTGCTACAGTCACAAGCCGGACAGGCCCCGTTACCCGCATCTGGGGGAAATCTTCCTTCTACATCCTCTATGAATCCAGTGCAGATCAACCTACCTGGGAATGTACCTCTGGCTCCGCCCGAACGATTTTCTGGTGACCCAAAGAGGTTTGCAGTATTTATCAATCAGTGCCGGTTGCATTTCTTATGCCGGCCAGCAGCCTTTCCAACTGATCAAGCTAAAGTAGCTTTCGTGCTTTCGTACCTTAGTGGCAATGCGGCAGACTGGTCGATCCCTCTAGTAAATCAAGATGATCCGGTCCTCCATGATTTTCAAGCTTTTCAGCTCAGTATGGAAAAACTGTTCGCAAGACATTCACAGGGGCAGGCCTTGGACAATGAGCTTCTTTCGTTGCGACAAGGTAATCAAGACCTTTTGGCTTATATTGCGTCTTTCAACAGACTGATAGTGGAAACTCAATGGCCTGAGGACAAAAGGATTACGCTGTTTTATAGAGGTCTACGTGGAGAGCTCAAAGATGTGTTAGCCCAAGTAGTCAATCCCCCACAAGATTGTTCGTACTATATAGACTTAGTCGTTCAAATAGCTCACAGACTGCGGAACAGGAAGGCCGATTGTTCCAAGTTTGATGCTCGAGTATTTTCCAAACCGCCAACTCCTTCCAAAGGAGTAGACTCCAGGGAACCCATGCAAATAGGGGGTCTGAAAGGTCCTCTAACACAAAAGGAGCGGGAAAGGAGAAAACAGTTGCAATTATGCCTCTATTGCGGAAACTCAGGGCACTTTCTTCGAGACTGTCTGGTGAAACCTGCCAAGAAGGCAGTAGGAGCTGCAGTTACCAAAGTTACAAACTCTGAGCAGGGAAACGACCTCGCCCGACAAGAATAGAGGTCCTCTTGCCGAGCATGAAAACCAGTTCCGTGACCTCGCATTTCGTGATACCTATGGTCCTCATTAGCCCTGATAATCCGGATCGATTACATGCAATTGAAGCTTACGTCGACAGCTGTGCCATCGGCAATTATGTGGATCATGAAATGGTTTTGAGGATGAATCTAACTCTTTGTCCCAAGGCTGTAAAGGACGTCATTACTACGGTGGATGGTACGGAGATAGCCTCCGGGCCAGTAACGCATACCACTCAAGAGGTGACGCTAGTAAGTCAAGATGGACACCATGAGAAGATCTTGTTCGATGTGATCAAGGCCCCTCAGTTTCAGATTATTCTAGGAATACCTTGGTTAGAGAAACACAATCCTCTGATCGATTGGCGAGCAAGAACGGTCCAGTTTCCAGAATGTGTCTCTACTTGTCACCCTCCACCTGGTGCTGCACTGGCAGCAATTTCTTCAGAGACTCCCCAGTTACCTCCCGAATACCTAGAATACAAAGATGTTTTCCGGAAGGATCAGGCTAACTCTCTACCTCCTCATAGGTCTTATGACTGCCAGATAGACCTGATACCTGGATCTACTCCTCCTTGTAGTAGAATTTATGCCCTCACCGAGCCTGAGAACCTTCACCTTCGACAATACCTGGATCAATACCTGGCAAATGGGTTTATTCGTCCTTCCAAGTCCCCTGCTTCTTCAGCTTTGTTCTTCATTCCAAAAAGGGAAGGAGACCTTAGAACTTGTATAGATTATCGCTCCCTGAACCAGATCACCGTTAAGAATAGATATCTGTTACCTTTGATCCCTGAACTCCTGGACCAAGTCAGAAAAGCATGCATATATACAAAGCTGGATCTTAGAGGAGCTTACCACTTGGTACGAGTAAAAGAGGGCGATGAATGGAAGACGGCGTTCCGCACCAAGTATGGGCTATTTGAATATCAGGTCATGCCCTTCGGACTTTGCAATGCCCCGGCCGCCTTTCAATATTTTATGAACGATGTCCTCAGAGAGCTCATAGATGTGTGTGTTGTTGTTTACATTGACGACATCCTCGTTTATTCTTCATCGGAATCTGAACATCGGAAACACGTGAAAATGGTCCTCGAAAGATTGCGTCAACACAAACTTTTCGCTAACTTGGAAAAATGTGTTTTCAACGTGACTGAAGTTGAATTCCTGGGATTCATATTATCACTTGGCGGAGTGCGTATGGATTCAAAGAAGGTCGATGCAGTTCTCAAATGGCCATCACCATCCTCCGTAAAAGGTGTGCAAAGCATGTTAGGCTTTGCTAACTTTTACCGCAGGTTTATCCCCGAATTCTCTCGAATAGTCCAGCCCATCACTGCCTTGTTAAAGAAAAACAAACGTTTTGAATGGTCTACCGAGGCGGAACAAGCTTTCCAGGATTTGAAGACTAAATTTATCTCTGCACCAATCTTAAAACACCCTCGCCCCGAACTCCCCTACATCGTGGAAACTGATGCTTCAAGCCTTGCCACGGGGGCAGTTCTATCACAAAAGGACCCGGTAACCAATCAGTTGCATCCCGTGGCATTTTGGTCCCGCAAATTCTCGCCTCCTGAAATCAATTACACGATTACTGACAAGGAACTTCTGGCTATCAAGTCTGCCTTTAAGGCTTGGCGGCATTATCTGCTGGGGGCCCGACACACCGTTACTGTGATTACGGATCACCGAAACCTGCAATATTTGAAAACCGCAAAAGCCCAATCCTCTAGACAACTCCGTTGGGCATTATTCTTTGCCGAGTTTGACTTCATAATTACCTATCGACCTGGTACAAAGAACGGTAAAGCTGATGCCCTTTCTCGGATGGGAGTGGAAGAACACTTGATCAACCCTAAACCTGTACCAATCATTCCCGAACAAAGAATTCTGGGTGTAATCGACACAGAATCCATAGAGGAAGTTAAGGATAAAGCCAGGCAACTTGTAACTCCAGCAGACATACAGAATTGGCATCTGCAGGGAAAGGACTTTGCAGTAAAGGACAACTTATTGTATTTCCAAGAACGATTATACCTACCCAGCACAGATTTACAGAAAAAAGTAATCTCTTGTTATCACAATTCTTTAATGGAAGGACATCCCGGTATGGCCAAGACCTCAGAAAAGATCAAGCGCTACTTCTGGTGGCCGTCTTGGAAAAAAGATATCAGAGACTTTATAATGTCCTGTGGAGTATGCGCCCAAAACAAGAGTCAAAAGGAAAGACCAGCAGGCCTCTTACGCCCTATTGACATCCCACCTCGCCCTTGGCATACGCTTTCTATGGACTTCATCACCGATCTACCTCCATGCTCCGGATACAATACGATTCTAGTAATCGTGGACTTATTCTCCAAGATGGCACATTTCATTCCGCTCAAAGGCTTGCCAACAGCAGCAACTCTGGCCCGAGAATTTCTCAAAAACATCGTCCGACTGCACGGTTTTCCTTCGGTTCTAATTTCGGATCGAGGTAGTCAATTTATTTCTCATTTTTGGCAAAGTTGCTGTCGGTCGGCTCAAATTGATGTGAGACTATCGACCAGTCACCACCCTCAGACCGACGGACAAACCGAGAGGACCAATCAAACTCTGGAACAGTATTTACGCTGCATGCTGCAACAAACTGAAAAAACTTGGAACGACATCCTTTGGATAGCCCAATATGCCTACAATAACTCTGTCCATTCGGGAACTGGGAAAACCCCGTTTTTTCTTTTGTACGGCAGTCACCCTCGAACCTCGGAGTTGGATCCCCTCCAAGATCTTGAAACACCAGCAGTAGACTACCTGCATTCTACAATCACCCAAGCCTTTAAGGAAGCTGTTTTTCACCTTCAAAGGGCTAAAGAACAATACAAGAAAGGAGCAGATCAACATCGGAAGGAAGCCCCTCAATATCAAGTAGGGGATCAAGTCTGGTTATCCACCAAATATCTACCTCTAAAAGGGCCATGCACATTCAACCCAAGATACCTTGGTCCCTATTCCATCACTACCATAGTAAACCCAGTAGCGGTCAAGTTGGACTTGCCCCCGCACATGAAGATACATCCGGTCTTCCACGTCTCTCTATTAAAACCCGTGCAACCTCAAACCCGACTAACTAAATCTCCAAAACCTATCCTAGTTGATGGAGAACTCGAGTTTGAAGTCAAAAGCATTCTGGACTCCAAGATCTCCAAATCTAAACTATTTTACCTAATTGACTGGAAAGGCTACGGCCCCCAAGAGATATCCTGGGAACCTGCTGAATATGTCCACGCTCCTCGACTAATCAAAAGATTTCACCGAACATTTCCTGACAAGCCAAAACCCCCGGAGGAGCCCGGTTTGGGAGGGGCCTTGAGGGGGGGTACTGTCACGATCTCTGCTTCCAAAAGGTCAGGGTTTTCCCAACTCCCTTGGAAGCAGATCCATAACCCAGGTTCCGAGTGCCAACCAGTCCCAATTGGGACCTTTTGGACCCAGTCCTGGCGCCAGTGGCACCAGGCTCATAAATATGCCCAGTCCCAGCGCTGGAAGCGCCGGGCTCATAATGCTTGGGTGGACTTACCTGCAGCAGACCATGCTGCTTACTTGCCTGCCAGTTGAGCCTCTGATCCTCTTCTGTTTGGAACTACTTTTCCTGTTGGGTGGGGCAGGAGCCACTTCCTACATTCAGAACACTGGAACTCTTCTGGAAAGCAGGAACTCTTTTCTTACCTAGGCGTGGCTGTGGAAGGAGACATCTAAGCACTACAGAAGGCTATTTAAACCACACCCGATGGATGAATCTTGCTTTGCGTTATTCTGCATCCTCTGCAGCAGAACGCTCATCGTGTCTTCTGCATCTGATCCTGGGCCTAAGGAAAAAGGCTTACCATCCTGAATCCAGTCTTCAGCAACACCTATAAAGACAAGAAAGAACAGGTTAGCATTACGGTCTTCAGTGACAGCTCTTCACTTACCAGGTCCATCGGCTGTCACCAACGCCTCGCGCTGCATCCCGGCATCTGAAAGACAAAGGCTTACCTACTCTTCGTGCACTCCGGAGGTCTTCACACTGCATTCCGGCATCTGAAAGACAAAAGCTTACCAACTCTTCGCACGCTCCGGAGGCCTTCGGCGCTGCATCCCGCATCTGAAAGACAAAACAAGGTGCGTTTAAAGACATTGGGGAACTTTAATACTCACGTGCCATTACTCCTTTCCACATCTAACCCAGTGGGTATTCCGGCACCCTGCAGCCGCTCCGAACTTGTACCTGCAAAATAAAAAGACAGTTAGAGCGCATCGTGAAGCAGGCAACAAGCGCTTACTTACGTGCTTCCAGGCGCTTCTATTCATCACACGGGCTCCATCTTCAACTCACTTCAGCCCGTCATCCGCCATCGCCGGAACCCTGCAAAACAAGAAACATCATTACTAAAGACTTTAAAGACATTAGAATTACTCGAAACTTATCGTTCGTGCAGTAAACGACAGACAGCAGTCCTCTGAAGTCAAGAGGCCTGCTCCCCTTATCCAGTGAAGAAACTGGTTACAGCACCCTGCCCCGAGGCAGATGGAGAGCACGGCGTTCACTTACCTAAGGTGAGAGCGTTAACCTTTGGGGTTCTACAGGAGAAGAGAAAGGGAAGAAGAGAGAGACATTCAATAACCCAGTTCCTTAATCCCATATTTTCTATCTGCAGACATCTTACCCTTCAAGTCAGACATACAGTGCACAGAGGTCCAGCCCAAAGAGCCAGCCGTGTGTTACACATCACCTTTGAAGATACAGCTTCAAGCAAACGCGTCGCTACTGTCTTTACCGATGCTCTGTAAATCCGCTACTAGGAATCCACCCTTTCTGACTCTGCTGACTGCAACTTCCTTTGTTGTTGTAACTATCTATCATCTCTCCAACTCTCCTTTTCTCAGACTTACGATCTGGCCGATCACCAATTATATGGTTAAATACTTGAGAGAGGTTCCGCCCTCGACAGTGAGTGTTCACATTACCCGTCTCTACTCCCCTGCCATTACTCTTCCCTTCAAATCATCCATTTCTGAATCTCCTTTCGTTTCCATCAGCCCAGCTACCAAGCCAGTCTCCCGAGACACTTTCCACTGTCTTCCTCGAACCTCAGAGAATAATCAAGTCTTTGTATCGAACACCTTTCAGAATTCATTGTAAGTCCTGTCCCGATAGGTAGCTTTCTGTATCGAGACACCCTTCTTTCCTTGCACCTACCTGTTCTGCCTTTCTTTCATAGAAAGAACACCAATCCTCATTGCATACAAACTCGTCCAAGGAACTGCATCCACACTCCATCGCCCAGTCCGGAGCTTCGCTGCTATACAGGGTTATTTTCCCCAGGAGGGTTTCCCCGGGGGTTGTGCCTTCCTCCTCCCTGACTTTCAACCACGGGGAAAGAGGGGAGCAGGATTCTCATGGGAGATTTTTCAATTCCTTGCTGGCTGTCTTCATTGGAAACCACAGTCGCCCAGGTTAGTGATACAGATTGTCATATACCAATTACCAGAATAACAGGAGGCTTCCCTATCAGCGCACCATCGCTCCACTCAACTCCAAGATGGCACTGCAATTATCCAAAGTTTAGAAGGACTTTTTGTTTCCAATATGGCGCCACGCTGTCAGCGCTGAACGCCACTGCGTCTCTGTAGCAGTTATCAGCCCTCACCAGATGCGACTCGGCACATCTCAACACTAAGATAAACTCTTGTCTCAATGCTCCTTGTGTGTTTTTGCTCTTGTTTCCTGGAATCCCTGTTGCCTGGTTTCTTTTCATTTACCCCTCAGCCCCTGCTTGCTCTGGCCTGTTCTGTGGTTCTTGCCTTCCAGTTCTTTCCCTGGACTATACTTGTTCTTGCCTTTTCTGTCGTCTGTGCTTCTGGACTCCTTAGACGTGTGCCTTGTCTGCCTTGTTTGGTGTAGCCCTTGAATCTGCTTACCTGATATCTTCAGCTGCATCACTCCTGCTTCTTCAGTCATCTGGATCAGGTTGTTTTTCTGTTGTGGTTTGGTTCTGGTTGGCGGCTGGCTCAGGTGTTTCCCTGTATGGGGTGTCAGTCATCAGGCCAGGTAGCGTCCAGAGACAGTCATCCATTTCTTTACGTCTCCCATTCCATGCAAAGAAAACACCACACCACATAGATCGATAACAAAGCACAGGTGAGACCCAAATCTTGGCTTCTGTCCTCTGACACTTCCACTTGTCAATCTGACCGTGAACCTGACACACACTCATGTTTGTAGTGCCAGGTTTTCCAGTATTGTCTATGTAACAAGCCAGTGGTATGCTGTTTGTGCCAAAGTATGCCAGCATTCCCTATGTAAAAAACACACTTATGTCTGCTGAGCCAAATATTGCCAGAATTGTCACTGTAAGAAACACTCATATTCTTTGTGCCTAGTAAAGACATATTGGCACTGTAAGAAGACATTATCACACTGGCTTCCAATATATTCACGTATTGCCGCTCTAAGAACAAACTCATGTTGGCTGAGTCCAACAATCCCCATATTGTCATTTGAAGAACACGTTCGTAATTGTTGTGCACAATGATGCTTTATTACCACTGTACAATTGTCGTTCTGACCAAGCCCATGCATGCCAGCATATAACCCAGTTACACTTTTGCCGTTTTCCAATGTATCGCAGAATCAATGCCAATAGCTCTACAAACATCATCATTCCTCCCACAATCACTGGCTTCCCCCAAACTACAAACACATACACAACGTGGGTGCACAAACTCAACTACACACACATTTACACATGCACACATTGACGCATTCACATGGAGAAATATACATGTGCACACTCATACACACACACACACAAAACCACTCAGCAAAACCTTTGCATACACACATTGTGGTGATTTGAGTGAATTGCCCTTCTTGATATGTGGGGGGCATGTGCTAGAGGCTGGATTGCTCTTGCTGCCACCAGGTGTGCCTCCCAAAGTGTGGAAGGGATGGGTCCCATAGGGTTGCCACGTTGCCACACCCACAGAGGTACTCTATTGCACCCCCAGAGGTATTGCAGATTCCTGCGTCTGTAACACCCATGGAAATAGCATCAGTGATTTCTAAACAAAACTCGGCAGAATATTTTATCCCACATAATACCTCTTGAATATTCCGAATAAAGCTGGAACATAATACATTGCCCATTCCATTGGTTAAAACCTTACTGTCAATGTGAGAACATGGTCTGCCCTGTTTGGGTTATATTACTAAAGAAGCTCCTTAATACACTGAACAAAGAGTTTGGACAGCTGTTATCCCCATGGTTCGATAGAGAGGCAGGGAGACACCAGAGAGCATCATCCTGTATACAATGATTACCACAAATGCCGGCACATGCACCAGAAGTATTCCAAGATGTCAGCGACAATATGAGCCACATTTAAAGACTCAGAACGAACAAGCAGATGAAAACAACAAATTAACCAATACAAGTAAAGACCAGCAAAGGGATATGAATTTCAATTAAAGAGAATATAAAGTAGAACATTATCCAAATCCCAGACACAAACCCATAACAACTACGGCCTTTACCAAGGGCCAAGACAAGTGACAAAAGCAGTAGCTACAAAAAAGGAGGAGGGAAAGATGAGGTGGAAGAAATAACTTGGAAAGAAGCTCTTGAGGATGCAGATGTGCTTCCAAACTGACCCTGGATACACACAGACCCCACTACCTGGAAAGTGGTAGTTGACACCCTGGCACAACCTTCAGCCATCACTCTGGCAATGGCTAACCAGAGGAGGGCATGCCTCTGGTGGAAAGGCAGACCTACCAAATGGCCTCTGAGCCAAGTAGAAGGAGACCTGAAAGTGAAGTGCTTCCGAAAGAGGAGTGGCCATTGGCAGGAGGGTGAAATCATATTTTCTGCCTGAAATGAATTTATGAGGGGGGCATATATGCCCATTAAAAGTCTGTGCTGATGAACTGAAGGTCTAGGAGACACATCCAGGGATCAAAGGGCTAGCAGAGCCCTTAGAAAATATTGGTGAAACCCAGTGTCTAGGAGATACCTCAAGTGAATGCTGATATAAAGTAGGCCTGAATTTGAAGCAATTTCTAACTAGGAGAGACTTATGACAGGAGGGTGACATAATAGTCATGGCCTGAAAAAGATCCTTAATGGAGAAGAATACCCATTGAACGTATCCGCTGATCAAACACAGATCCAGGAAAGACATCCAGAAAAGGTTGATGAACCCCCAAAGTATTTGAGAGACCTCAAGAGTGAACAAACACAAGGTCTAAGAGAGACCTTCGGAGAAAGTTGATGAAACCCAAGGATTGGGGGGAACCCTAAAATAATGTTGATGACATCCAAGAGACATCAAGAAAATGCTGATGGAAACTAAGTTCTGGGAGGAGACCTAGAGTGAATGTGGAAAAACACAATTCCACCAGGAGTGTTGCAGGACACCAATTGCAAACCAGAGGCTTAAGGAGATCCTTAGGAAATTAACCTGAGAATCTGGACAACCGGGGGAGGTCTTGAGAGACTCAGTGAAAACAGGAACACCAGAGAGGTGCCAGACTGTGAGTAAACCCTAGAGGAGAAATCCCAGAAGAAATCATTTGTTTAGCTTTGTTAGATTAGTGTTGGACATTTTCAGATTAGGATTACTGAACTCTTTTGTTGGTCAAAACGTGGAAAGTTTGTGTTCTGTGGCAAATCCCCCATCCCTCCTCCCATCCCCTGGCCACTCCTGGCCTTTCACCCTCCCTCATGAACTCTCTCCTACTTCGGTCCTATAACATCACAAGGGGTCACTAGAGTTGTCCGTTCTATGAAGGTCTCCTCCAAGCAGGTCTCCCCCAATTCAACCAGAACTATGAAGGGCAACATTGGCTCCCTTGCCCCTGCACTTGCAGATTTCTGCAATCACTCTCTTGCTACTGGGTCTTTACCTTCTTTCCTCAAGCACTCCCTTGTGCACCACCTCCTTAAAAAACCTTCTACTGATCCCTTGGGTCCAGCTAACTACCGCCCCATCTCTATCACACCTTTTCTTGGGAAACTTCTGGAGAAGTTGGTCTTCCCCCAACTAACCGAGCATACTGGGCTCGTTGGTTTCCTACGCGACCATCAATATGGGTTCTGATCATCGAGAGGCACAGAAACTGCTTTACTGAACACCCATGAAGAGCTGCTTTCATCTCTTGACTCTAACTCACCCGCAGTTCTCATTCTACTTGATCTCTTCTCTGCTTTCAATATGGTCAACCGCTCCATCCTCATGAAATTGCTCCATGATAGCCTAGGTATCTCAGAGTGGGTCCTGGACTGGCGGACCTCCTTCTTCACTGAGCATCCCTCCCAGGTTATCCTGGGTTCTTTCTCCTCTATCTCACTCCCCAGGGCTCTAACCTTTCACCCTGGCTCTTTAACCACTATGTCGCCTCCCGCTTGCTAACCTTATCTCCACTTTCTCCCCACACTTCCAGTGTTATGCAGATGACACCCAACTCTTCTTCAAACTTCCCTCTGAACCTCTTCCTACTTCATCTACCATTGCGTACTGCCTATATCCTGTCCTGTCCTGATGTGCCACTAATGATCTCTGTCTCAATGCCAGCAAGACTACGATCCTTCCTATTGGGACTCCAACTCCTTCTTTCCTCCCTTCACTCTGGCTACCCTCTATGGGGTCTCCCCCAACCCCCTTGCTCTGAAACCTTGGAGTCATCATCGACTCCTCTTTCTCTTTCTTTCATCACACCCTGGACCTTGCCAAGAAGGTCCATTTCCAACTCCACCTCCTCAGAGGTATCCTCCCTTTCCTCACGTTTCCCCATAAATTTAGTAATCTCTTGGCTGGACTACTGCAACAGCCTCTTCCTTAATCTACCCTCTTTCTCTCTCCACCACCTCCAGCTAATCCAGATAGGGCTGCAAGATGTATCCTTGTCCTCAAACCCTGGAACCGTATCTCTCCAGCCCTAAAATCTCTCCACTGGCTCCTGGTTGCTGTAAGGATCAAATTCAAATCCCTCTGAACCATCCACAAGGCTGTCTGGGTCTGGGGACCACACTATTTACAACTTGCTCTCACCAAATACTCTCCCTCCATATCTCTCTGATCTTCTGGCTGCAACTCCCTGCCTATCAAGTGCTTCTCTGAGCAGCAAACGGGTGTCCATTCTCTTTTGTTGGCTGGCTCCCTCCACTGGAATAGACTCCCCCTTCCTCTCTGTCCTGAGCTGGATCTCCTCAAATTCTGCAAGCTCTTCAAGACTTTCGTCTTCTCCTCCCCCTTCCCCCTCTCCCTCCTGTGCTAAACCCCACAGTCACTGAGATTGGTGGCCTGGGCCCTTATGTGTCCTTCTGGGTCCTGGCCTTCTGTACAATTGCCTCAGCCTCTACCCTACCCCTGTACTTGCCTGTGGGCACCCATTGGCCTGTGCTGGCTCAAAGGCCTGCAATTATTGTACTGGCAGGTGGCCACTCTCCACCAAGTGGTTTCTGCCAGGCACTTGCCTGTTGCCTTGCAACTGACTCTCTGGCACTTCCCCATTGTGGAGCCTTTAGCACTTCCCCTCTTCCCCCTGTCCCTTCTCTCTTTCTGCACTTGCATGTTCTGAACTTTCACAAGGCCTAGTAGGACTGCCTGTCCTTGTTCATCATTGGTATTCTATTTGTCTTTTTGTTTCTTAGTTCCCTCCCCTTGCCCTGTGGGTGCATAGAAACACAATTGTTTTTATGTAAAGTGACTTACAAATGAACAATACATGAAATAAGTAAGTAAATAAATAAATAAATAAATAAATAAATAAATAAATAAATAAATGTGAGGAGTGCCAGGTGATTGAGAAAAAGTTTTAGCACCAAGAGGACACAGGGACATTTTTAAGAGATTTTCTTGAAGGTGCGTTTGAATCTTTTGCATTTAGTTTTGAGCTGTATAGCTGTGGGAAGGTTGCATCAGTTTAAGCCACATTAGGCCACATTGAAGGCAATTACTCTACCCCCCATCGAGATGCAGAGGGGCCCATTCTTCGCTAGACTACAAAATGTGAGGCAGTGAATGTGGAATTTCCTGACAACCATCGTGACTCAGGAATCTCTAAATTGGATTGTGTTCTATGCATGTTTCACTTCCACCGCCTCACAGCACCCCTTTGACTAAAGCTTTTTCAAGCTCTACAAACTCTGCATATGGAAAGGAAGCATAGAATTCACAGTAACATGTGTTTATATTGTGTGTGCTTCTTATAACTATGCAGTGAAGCCCATCATCGCGCCTTTGGAAAAAGTTAACATTTCAACTTTTCTGATTCTGTGCGGTTAGTGGTTTATAGGATCTCATAGTGCTGGTAGTCAATGTCTAAATGCCTAATTATATTAACAAAATATTCCTCCATTTAATCAAAAGATCTGTTCAGGACACTCACATATTTAATTCATCAAAATCAGTTTCTCATGTGGGACTGAATAGTGTGTCTAATAGGTTTTATTGGCTTTTACCTACCTGGAAACCTTTTGCCCCAAATTAAGCTTTAAAATGTTTGTTTGTTTGTTTGTTTATTATATTTATAAAGTGCGCCAAACTGGAGGGTATTTGGGCGGGTTGCATAGGTTACATACATGATGGAAGCAAAATAGCAGATAAAAATGTACAGTGAGTAACATGAAGAAAGCAAGATAGTAAAGAGGATTTACAATAAATTACAGGTATTTGCAAATATTACATACAGATAAATACATCGAATGCTCCCTATTTAACTTCAAAATCCTCATCATTTCGACAAGATATGGTCAATTTGCAATTGCATTTCTTATTATTGACTGTGGACTTCTTTGCTAGCTACAAGTGCTCATAACTTGCCCAAATCATTAACCAATGTATGTCACCGCCACGGGTGGAAGCCAGTGGGGGCAATTTCAACGCAATCAGAATTATTTTATAAAAGGCTATGGCTAAGAAGGGGCCACACGAGGTATCACAGGGTGAGTAGTATGCTTCTGGGCACCAGGTCTGCAAATGTCAGCCCCTTGGTGTTCACCAATGCATTATCATTGCCTTGGAAAGACTTACTACACCCATAACGAGGGCACATTGCTCCCTAGGTCTATAGGCACTAGCAGAATTAAGAGGAAAGCCAAGAGGGGCATGAATGAGATAGGTAGTATTTTCTTCTCCAGGTCAGGATTGGATTATTTACTGTTATGTCATAAATCCACTTGAGTTGCTTCTCTTGGTTGATGTTATGTGATGTTATGTTATAGATTTATATAGGATGAAACTAGCTCTGAAGCAATGCTTAGAGTATAGGGGCTGTATAGTATAAGTAGGCAGCACAGTGATGCACAGCAATAGAGTAGCAAAGGGGTTAATAAAAGGGACAGTTGTCACAGTCAGTGTTTGTTTGGATAGTTCAGGGGCAGTGCTTGTGTCTTGGAAGCAAGACAATGCAGTGCAACACAAGTTCGAATCCCGATTGCACGCTTAGAATCCACTCCTGGTATTAATCGCGTTATAAATATACAATTATATTTATATTTCAGATGTTGTTTGATCTTTACCTCTTTTCTGACGTGCAGTAGCAATGGAGCCAGTCCGAAGTGAGCAGGGATGACTTCCCATCAGTTAAGGGTGTAGCAGAAACAAATGTGTTCTATTGTGGTCCGTTCTTAGTGTGTAGATTAGCAATGGCATTGCTTCTTCTGTTGTGTTGTCCTTCAGGGATCTTGTGCTTTCCTGTCAGATCGGATTGGATTTGGTTGCCATGCTCTCTTGAAGGGAAATACAGGATTGAAGTGGAAGTCTGTGAGCGATTTGAGGGTTGGTATGATGTGGTCAATATTCTTCTGTCTGGCTGAGGTGTGAAATGTGTCTCCCAATGGGTCATTAGGAAGGGAGACCTCTAAAGAGAGGGTTACTGCCTCCCAGGTAGCCGAGAACGAAGGCTTTGAAGATAGTTCTCTAATCAGACAAGGGATGAAGAGTGTACATTGGCAGATTTAGCAATGTGTTTTGTGAATCAAAGATTGATGTCAATGATGAACCAGGAGGATTGAGCCTGGGGCTTAGTAGTGCAGTGAATTAGTCTATATTAATTAATGTCACTCAAGTCTTAGAGTGATTCCACTTCAGGATATGATGATAGTGCATGTATGCCAACCTTGCAGGCCGATTCATGGAATAATTAGCGCGGCGCATGTGGCCAAAAACGTGCGATTCGCAGTGGAATAGCGAAAATCGCAGTGGAATAGCGAAAATCGCACGAAAAGCAGCGCACATCGATTCATGGAAGGCCGTGCGCGAGAAAACCATCGGACGTGCGATAAGAAAGTGCGCGGCGCACGTTCGCGCACAGGCCATCTAACGGCATGCGCCAGGTCACAGCGAAAATCGCACAGTCCACAGCGAAAATCGCACATAGCGCGGCGCACGCAACAAAAGTAGGCGGAACACGGGGCATAACACTCGGAATGGGGAACAACTTGCCAAAATGTGGGCGTCACGGGGGAAGCACAGGGTAAAAGTGCGCAGAACGCCCACACGCTCGCCTACAACACGTATTCATGGAATAGAATAGGTCAAAAAAGCGCACGCTCAAACCAGCGCACAGGCACAAACACGACCGCCACAAGAAAGCAGGCGGTAGCGTCTCAGCGGCTGTAAGAAATGTGCGCCAAAAGGAGCGCCAACAAATAGCACCCATATACTGCCATGATGAATGTCCTATACTGTGGCCCTCCAGGACAAATGAGGTGCAAAGGGGTACCCACAAACACGGACACGCTGACAAAAAATACGTGTGCGCGGGAAGTCTCACACGCGATTTGGCCAGGTACGTGGATTTCAGGGGTGCGCGGGAAGGTCCACACGCGATTACAGCAGGGTACGTGCATTTCAGGGGTGCGCGGGAATTTCCACACGCGAATAGCCTGGCCGCGTGTATTTCAGGGGTGCGCGGGAAGTTCCACACGCGATTACAGCAGGGTACGTGTATTTCAGGGGTGCGCGGGAATTTCCACACGCAAATAGCCTGGCCGCGTGTATTTCAGGGGTGCGCGGGAAGTCCCACACGCGATTACAGCAGGGTACGTGTATTTCAGGGGTGCGCGGCAAGTTCCACACGCGAATAGCCTGGCCGCGTGTATTTCAGGGGTGCGCGGGAAGTCCCACACGCGATTACAGCAGGGTACGTGTATTTCAGGGGTGCGCGGGAAGTTCCACACGCGAATAGCCTGGCCGCGTGTATTTCAGGGGTGCGCGGGAAGTTCCACAAGCGAATAGCCTGGGCGCGTGTATTTCAGGGGTGCGCGGGAATTTCCACACGCGAATAGGCTGGGCGCGTGTATTACAGGGGTGCGCGGGAAGTCCCACACGCGATTACAGCAGGGTACGTGTATTTCAGGGGTGCGCGGGAAGTTCCACACGCGAATAGCCTGGCCGCGTGTATTTCAGGGGTGCGCGGGAAGTTCCACACGCGAATAGCCTGGGCGCGTGTATTTCAGGGGTTCGCGGGAATTTCCACACGCGAATAGGCTGGGCGCGTGTATTACAGGGGTGTGCGGGAAGTCCCACACGCGATTACAGCAGGGTACGTGTATTTCAGGGGTGCACGGGAAGTTCCACACGCGAATAGCCTGGGCGCGTGTATTTCAGGGGTGCGCGGGAATTATCACACGCGATTTGGCTTGGTACGTGTATTACAGGGGTGCGTGCGAAGTTACACACGCAATTAGGCTGGGTGGGTCCTGTCACCCTCGACGGCCCCTGCAGGCAGCCCACAAAACAGGGGACTACCCTGCACACCTGCTCATGTCTCCCACCACCCCCACCCCCCACCATCCAGGGGCAGCCTCCACCAGGCCCCCACCCATGTCCCCTATCACCCCCACCCCCCAGCAGTGCAGGGGCAGCCTCCACCAGGCCCCCACTCATGTCTCCCACCACCCCCAGCCCCCACCATCCAGGGGCACCCTCCACCAGGCCCCCACTCATGTCCCCTATCACCCCCACCCCCCCGCCACCAGGGGCACCCTCCACCAGGCCCCCACTCATGTCACCCACCACCCCCACCCCCCCAGTCACCAGGGGCAGCCTCCACCAGGCCCCCACCCATGTCCCCTATCACCCCCACCCCCCAGCAGTGCAGGGGCAGCCTCCACCAGGCCCCCACTCATGTCACCCACCACCCCCACCCCCCCAGTCACCAGGGGCAGCCTCCACCAGGCCCCCACTCATGTCTCCCACCACCCCCACCCCCCCGCCACCAGGGGCAGCCTCCACCAGGCCCCCACTCATGTCTCCCACCACCCCCACCCCCCCGCCACCAGGGGCAGCCTCCACCAGGCCCCCACCCATGTCTCCCACCACCCCCACCCCCCAGCAGTGCAGGGGCAGCCTCCACCAGGCCCCCACTCATGTCTCCCACCACCCCCACCCCCCAGCAGTGCAGGGGCAGCCTCCACCAGGCCCCCACCCATGTCCCCTATCACCCCCACCCCCCAGCAGTGCAGGGGCAGCCTCCACCAGGCCCCCACTCATGTCTCCCACCACCCCCACCCCCCACCATCCAGGGGCACCCTCCACCAAGCCCCCACTCATGTCACCCACCACCCCCACCCCCCCAGTCACCAGCGGCACCCTCCACCAGGCCCCCACTCATGTCACCCACCACCCCCACCCCCCCGCCACCAGGGGCACCCTCCACCAGGCCCCCACTAATGTCACCCACCACCCCCACCCCCCCAGTCACCAGGGGCAGCCTCCACCAGGCCCCCACTCATGTCACCCACCACCCCCACCCCCCCAGTCACCAGGGGCAGCCTCCACCAGGCCCCCACCCATGTCTCCCACCACCCCCACCCCCCAGCAGTGCAGGGGCACCCTCCACCAGGCCCCCACTCATGTCTCCCACCACCCCCACCCCCTAGCAGTGCAGGGGCAGCCTCCACCAGGCCCCCACCCATGTCTCCCACCACCCCCACCCCCCAGCAGTGCAGGGGCAGCCTCCACCATGCCCCTACTCATGTCACCCACCACCCCCACCCCCCCAGTCACCAGGGGCACCCTCCACCAGGCCCCCACTCATGTCCCCTATCACCCCCACCCCCCAGCAGTGCAGGGGCAGCCTCCACCAGGCCCCCACCCATGTCTCCCACCACCCCCACCCCCCAGCAGTGCAGGGGCAGCCTCCACCAGGCCCCCACTCATGTCCCCTATCACCCCCACCCCCCAGCAGTGCAGAGGCAGCCTCCACCAGGCCCCCACTCATGTCACCCACCACCCCCACCCCCCCGCCACCAGGGGCACCCTCCACCAGGCCCCCACTCATGTCACCCACCACCCCCACCCCCCAGCAGTGCAGGGGCAGCCTCCACCAGGCCCCCACCCATGCCCCCTATCACCCCCACCCCCCAGCAGTGCAGGGGCAGCCTCCACCAGGCCCCCACTCATGTCACCCACCACCCCCACCCCCCCAGTCACCAGGGGCAGCCTCCACCAGGCCCCCACTCATGTCTCCCACCACCCCCACCCCCCACATCCAGGGGCACCCTCCACCAGGCCCCCACTCATGTCACCCACCACCCCCACCCCCCCAGTCACCACGGGCACCCTCCACCAGGCCCCCACTCATGTTTCCCACCACCCCCACCCCCCCGCCACCAGGGGCACCCTCCACCAGGCCCCCACTCATGTCTCCCACCACCCCCACCCCCCCGCCACCAGGGGCAGCCTCCACCAGGCCCCCACCCATGTCTCCCACCACCCCCACACCCCAGCAGTGCAGGGGCACCCTCCACCCGGCCCCCACTCATGTCTCCCACCACCCCCACCACCCAGCACTGTGGGGAACCTGCCAGCAGGCCCCCACACATGTCCCCCTGGCCCCAGGTCCTGACGATACACAATCATGGCAGTAATGGCCAGCATACCCAGCACAAACACCCAGGCAAGGATTGCATCCACCCACATAGTGAATGCAATCACATGACACAACCCCAATGCCAAGTATGCAAAAGAACACATGTCCGTCACACACACATACACAATGGGTGCAAGTGAATGTAAAAACCCATATCATGACATGTAACAAACCAATGAGAAAATAACACAAGTGTAAGAAAATATAAAAAATGTATTAAATACCAAAAATAAGTGAACTTTTCAAACATACAACGATGTGGCTAAGTAAATAAATGGTCCATGTCCGAGAACAAAAGTGATAAACAAAAAAACAAAGGAATAAAAAATTAAAATGAATTTGTCCAAAGCAATATCATGTCATAGGAAATTAATGAAAAACCATTACGTCATGGTGAAAACAATAAGAAATCAAAAAAATGTATCTCCCAAAAAAACAAACTATATACAGGAATGTTCCAGGGTCCATGAGCCCAACACCAAAAATGAAACCTACCACTAACTAATGAAAAATATATGTACAAAAAAGTGGCCATTGTCCGAGCGGTCCAAAATAATAAAAATAAATAAAGGAAACCTAGCACTAACTAACTAAATAACTATATACAAAGGCAGCGGGCAAGTCCTGCGGCTCACTTGGTGATGTTGCTGGCCAGGGCATCATCGAACTCCATGTCGATGTCCTGGAGGCGGGACTCTGTCCTGGCCCCGAGGTCTCGCAGGGACAACCCCATGTCCACCTCAAACTCCCTGCGAGCTTCCTCGAGGCACTCAGCCCGCCTCAATGCCCGACGCATGGAGAACTCCGCCCTGACCATGGCGAGCCGCTCCTCTTCCGCCCGCTGCCGCTCCGCACCTATCCGCTGGCCAAACTCCTCCCACACGGAACACACCACCATCCCAGGGTTGCCCTGCCCTCCGGCCGATGCCTGCCCCTCTGATCTCGATGGCCCCGAGCCATGATGCCTCCCACATCGAGCCCGCTGCTGCCTCCGACGCCACTGCCTCTGCCAGCACGACGGCATCCAGGCTGATGGAAACCACCGACGCCGTCGTGCACGTGCCCTGCCCGATGATGCCGTCACATCTTCCATCTGCTGGGGTCCACTTGCTGTGTTGTCCACCCCTGCTGGACCTCCGACTCCCAACTGTGGCAGGGATGGGATCCCCACCGAGCTGGCTGCATTGGTCGGGGCAGGTCCACAGGGGGCCCTGGTGGCATCTGGGCCGGAATACGGCAAGGAGAACGACCGGTGGATAGCCTGCACAGAGGAGGAGAGGGCCGTCAGATTGGCCAACACATGCAGGAAACCCCCGAACATGGCCGATCCCAATTGGGCCACGTCGGCACGGTGCACTTCGTGATGACGTGCGTGCTCCTCCCGGAAGCACGCACGTCATCACGAATCACAGCCGTGCGCATCGCGACCCCAATCAGGACCTTCTCCACGCGGCCAGGGGTTACCACGTCCGCAGGTGGAGGGGAGTCAGGTGACATGGACATCCCCTCTACCTGCGGACGGGCCTGGGACGGGGCATCCCTGCTGGTGCATGGTGGTGCACTCACAGGGTCAGGGACAGTGACATGCACAGGCCCCTCCACGGTGACCTGTGCTGCCTCCTGGCCCTGGCCCTGGACTGCACCACTTGCACCAGCAGGGATGCTCCCACCAGGCCCCATGTGTGCACCAGTGTCGGCCTCCTCCTCCTCTGTGCAAACCACCAACCTGGATGGCTCCTCACCGTCTCCCGCCGTAGCAGGCCCCTGTGGGGGCTCACCCACCCCTTCCGCTGCAGCCGTGGGGGCATCCCCGCCGCCTTGCTCCACAGCGCCGTCTCCGCCCTCTTCTTCACTAGCCGCTGCGTAGAGGGAGACAAAGGACACAAGCATCAGACTACTGTACAACGGTCCCCTAGACAGTAAGCAATAGCAGATGAGCACCACTGTCAAAGTACACTTCCATCATGTCCCTCCACAACACATGGGTCAGTCCAGGCAAAACACACACAGTAACAGGCATGGTGCATGCCATGGACATTTCCATGCATGTCCAATGGACTCTAGAAACATTCAATGATATGTAACTCACATGCATCATGGCTCATGCATATCACATGCACACACTTCACCTCAGTCACATCCATCTGGCCCCAAACACACCGAACACAGGCGAAACAAGGGTAAGTTGGGTGCGTCACTGAATCTGTGCATTGTCACACACATGTGTCATGCATCCATGGCATGCACAAGTCACAGACACGCAGGTCAGGCACACAGACATGGCTACCATATATGTACCTGGCATCAGCACCCATCCTTCACCCCCATCCATGTCCAGGTACAGAGACTGGCATGCTCTCATGTCCAAAATCTGCATAGGGCTCCCCATGCCGCATTTCAACACATGCAACAACCATGTGGGTCACACATCACTGGTCGCACATGCATTACCATGATGTCCCTGCACACATACATGCATACATGGCCCATGGCACACATACAGGCAAGTATCATAGAACCAGCACACCGCAACATGCCCTGTCTCACACAGTAATGCTTGGACACATACCGCTCAACTCCAGACGGGCCTCCCTCTCAAGGACCTGGGCGTGGAGCGCTGGGCGTACGCATTCCAGGACCCTCTTCTGGATGGAACTCATGCGGCCCCGGCCCCCCTCCACGAGGCGCCGGGCCTTCACAAGGGTCCTGGACCTCAAGTCCTCCCAGCGCTTCTTGATCTTCTGGACGTTGCGGGTTGCCACCCCCTCCGTGTTGATGGCAACCACACAGTCGGCCCAGATCCTCTCCCGTCCTTCCTTGCTGGCGCGGGACGATCCAAAGAGGGCATCATACTGCCCCAGGACATGCTCCACCAGGACACCAACTTCGGTGGCAGTGAAGCTGGTGCCCCTCTGCCCCTCTGGCCTGGGGTTGCCACTGGTGCCAGATGTGGAAGTGCCCGACATGGCAACCCCAGAGGCAGGTGTGGGTGGGCAACTGGGTCCTGGGGCTGGGCTGTGGAGCGATGTAATCCCAGTTGGGAGTCTTCAGTTCCAGCAGGGGTGGACACAGCAACTGGACCCCTGCAGATGGCTGATGTGCAGGCACCAAATGGCAGGGCACGGTGGCAGCAGGCAGGCAGGCAGGCAGGCAGCAGCAGATAGCAAGTGGGAGGCTGCTCGGGGCACTGGGGGGCAGTAACTCGGCCTTCTGGGCAGGAGCGTGGTGTTCCGTGTGTTTTCGGGTGGCCAGCTTGATACGGAGTGATTTGGCACGTGAAAATCCTGCACGTCAGCGTGAAATCCGAGGAAAGGCCCTTAGCGCGTAAGCGCGTCAGCACGCATACGCGATTCTATTGGACCAGAGTCCCTCAGCGCGTAAGCGCGTCTGACGTGACCCGCACGGGCGTTCCCCACTCAGCACGTGATGACGGAACACACGTGGAAATACTGCACGTCAGAGTGTCATCGCGTGATTGGCCTATGTACGTGTATTTCATTGCGTGTAATTGGACAAAAGTGCGCGTACACGCGATTGGCCTATGTACGTGTATTTCAGGGGTGCGCGGGCACTTACACACGCAAGTACGTCAGCGCACCTGTATGGCTGCTGCGTGGGAATTTCCACACGCTATTGGAGTGGGAACTAGATTCCAGGGGTGCGCGGGTCACACGCTGTATCCCGTGGTGCGTGTGAATTTCCACACGCTATTGGACTGGGAACTGGATTCCAGGGGTGCGCGGGTCACACGCTGTATCCCGTGGTGCGTGTGAATTTCCAGACGCTATTGGACTGGGAACTGGATTCCAGGGGTGCGCGGGTCACACGCTCGCCTAGAAAACGCGCAAAGCATAAAATTGCGGACTTTAACAATAACAAGCTCAGACGCCAGGATGAACATACCGTTCCTAGCAGCAGTGGCAGTGGGCTACCAAAGGAGGAGGAGGAGGATAGTCAGGGCCAGAATATTCACACCCAGAACCAGCCTTTTCGGGATGCCTGATGACCAGGTGTATGGGAGGTACAGGTTTCCACCACACATCATACTGCACCTGGTGACTGAGTGGGAGGATGACCTCACATCACCCACCCTGTGCTCCCAAGCACTCAGCCCCCTGGAGAAGGTCCTCAATGTACTGCACTTCTTAGCCACTGGATCATTTCAGCGGACAAGTGCCATAGTGGGTGGGGTGTCACAGGCCACCCAGTCACGCTGCCTACACCAGGTCTTAAACATCATGACTGCACGCCCATCAGTCCGCAGGCACATATACCTGCCCAGAACACCTGCAGAAAGGCATGCTGCCGCCCTGGATTTTTACGCTGTGGCACGATTCCCCAAAATGCTAGGTGCCATCGACTGCACCCATGTGGCTCTACGTCCCCCCAGGGCATCTGAGCACATCTATAGGAACCGCAAGCACTGGCATTCCATCAACGTGCAGGTAGCATGTAATGCCAAGGGAATCATCACCTCAGTATATGCCAACTATCCCGGCTCCACCCACGACAGCTTCATTTACCGAATGTCCACCCTAAGCCGGGACCTAGAAGCTGGGCGGCATGGCGATACATGGCTGCTTGGTGAGTATGTATGCCACTGCACATGCATGCATGTTGGATACTGAGCAAGGTCACAACCCCACCAATGATACCAATCATCACCTCCACAGGGGACAGTGCCTACCCTCTCAGCCCCCACACGATGACGCCAATTCGGAACCCCACCACGCCACCCCAGGTAAGATATAACACAGCCCACATTACAACCAGGGGCATAGTGGAGCGCACATTCGGAGTGCTAAAGTCACGCTTTCGCTCCCTTGACCGTTCTGGCGGGCAGCTGTTATACGCTCCCCCAGTAGTGTGCAGGATCATAGTGGCAGCATGTGTCCTGCACAACGTTGCAACACGCCGGGGCCTGGCCGTGGACATGGTGGTGGCCCCACATCCCCAACCACATGCACAGCCGCTGCGCATGGGAGGGGAAAGGGCACGGGGGGAAGCAGCCCGTACACAGCTAGTGGCTAATTACTTCACATAGAAATCACACCCCTGTGGAGTGCACACTGCCCTGGCACATTCCATCTGACAATCAATGATGACTCAACCTGACACTGATCCTGAATGTCTGGAGAATGAACCGGGAATACCATGTCAGCCTGAGATTGTTCACCTGGAAGTGTCACAATGTGTGCATCCCTACCCACACAGACACCACCATTGCAGTTTTGTGAAGTTACACATTGAAGCAGCTAAAATGAATACCCACTTGCAAAATGCAACAAGAGGACAGTGCCATGTCAGCCAACCCAACCCCAGCACCGCCACACGACACACCGTGCCATGTCATGCTAATTGCAGGTAAACAAAGTAATCCCCACAACATGACATCAGTCTCACTATGTACAGTGGCACTATTAGAAACCTGCAACACCTGAAATGCTCACAGCAATGCCGGACCAACAACATACTTGAGCACGTAGTACCATTAACATGACATCACAAATGTTACATATTAGTAGTCTCACCACCTGGAAATGCCTGCACTCCCACCACTACCAACTGTGCAGTGTTGTCGCCATGTAGAGTTGTAGGTGCACTGCTGCCAACATGGTCCCCATCTCCAGACTAGAGGTCCTTGTGTGGACATGAGGAAGGGACCTGCAAATTGGGAGGTAGACACAGAAGAAGAGTTACACATCAATGCAACATGCAGTGTACAACACAACAGCAATATGCACTATGAATGTATACACAGTATTGACTACAGACTGGCCACACAGCTCATGGGAGTCCAACGTCACTGTGTAATTCACTGTCACTTGGGCACACCCTTTGCAAGCCCATGGAAACGGGAAGCAGGAGGGGTGTGTGTGACTCAAACCCAAGCATCTGAACCAAATACATTACAAGCCTGCATGTGCCCAGCCACAATGCAGCGTATGCCCACAGGAACCACGGAAGCCAACAGATCGAAGCCAACAGATTGAAGCCAACAGATCGTCCCAAAAAAATTGGGAATAAAAGAAATCAAAATAAAAATAAAAATAAGAAACAATCAAAAATGGCCATTGATGGGCCCGGGGGGGTTGGGGAGGCCACCCAGGAGGTCCGAGGACAGGATGCACACCAGAACCCACCTGCGTGGATCCTGGGAAGATAAAACACCTCCATGGGCTCATGGCCCACACGGCTACCCTATTGTGGGAGTAGCACTGCTGTCGCTATTATCACCCTGTGCAGCTGCATCCGGAGGTGGTTGCACTATGGGAGGCAGCCCACGCAAGGCCCTAGTCTGCTCCTCCATGGCTGCAAGCATGCGGGTGTGGTAGGTCTGGTTCTGGAGGATGAGTGTGCGGAGGTCCCCATGCAACAACTCACGGGATGCCCGGACCTCCGCCCTCGTTGCCTGCATCTCAGCTGAGAGCGTACGGGTGAGACCCTCCAGCTGCTGTTCTGTCCTTTGGTGTGTTGAAGCCTCAAGCTCAACAAGAGTCGTCCTGAGGTGAAGGAGCTCCTGCCTCAGGGCTTCCCTGTGGCCCTGGGACTCAATGGAGATGGCCTCCTGCAGAGTCGCCAGTGCCGCCCGCCTGTCCCTGTTGGACCCCAACATGTCCTCCCTGTGTGACTGGCAGATGGAGTCGGTTGCCTGCTCTAGTCGCTCCATCAGCCTTTCTGGGGGGACAATGGAAGTGGCCACCCTATCCATGGCCTGAGCCCTCATCTCGGATGATGCAGCCTGTTGGGTTGCCATACCGTAAATGGATTGCTCCCATGCGGTATTGCCGGGTGGCGTACGGCCACCACGTCGGCGGGCACCACACCTGTCTGGGGCAAGGCGGACTGCGCCTTGCTGTGCCGGCACTGCCTGAGGCTGCAGGACTGCATTCCCCCTCTGATCTGCTGGCCCAGGAACAGGATCAGATGTCGCGGAGTGTGACCCTGCATCCGTAACCACCAAAGGCCTAGCTGCCAACACTGACATCCCCATTGAGGGTTCTGACCCTGGTGCAGGTGGGTGGGACAGAACAGATTCCCTCCCTGGAACACTCACCTGCGACGGCACGTAGGTCTCATCATCCGAGTCAACAGCTGAGTACAGCTCGGGGGAGGTGCAGCCAGAGACACCCCTTGAGAGCACGACCTGCAGCACTTGTGGGTTTTCACCCACCAGCACACCACGTCCCTCACTGGTGGTTGGTCGGCCCTCGGACCCCTCCTGGCTCTGCACCATCTCCACAACCCCAGCAGTATCAGGTGCGTCTTCCCCTGCAATGACATAATGACAAAGAAATGGAAACCCGCATTAGCACCATGGCACACAATGAGGGCTGTGAAACAAGAGAACCAGTACTTGATTGACACATGTCCCACATGACTAAGACCCTCCCATGCATGCACCCTCACTGCGTATGAAGGGCAGGCAAATGGCACACACTCATTACACAAAGATGGAAGATGAACACATTTCATGCATGCTGCCTGGCAGTGGCATCACACATTGCCCTGTGATTGCCAGGTGACACACACATGCCATCACACAGATGGCATGTGCCATTGCTATTGAGTGTAGATGGAGAGGAGGGCAGCACTTATTCATTCTGTCCAGTTCCCACATGCAATAGCTTTTCTAATTCTGACAGGTCTGCTTTATCACCTGGAGCTGCCAGTCCAATATGGTCCAATTGCACAGGGACATGTGTGAACATATGATATCCAGGTAACAAAGTAACTCCACTTTACCATGGCCATGCCATACATGTGACTAGAGGACTGAGGAATGCCTAGTATAAGTGGTGGAATGCATACAATCTGTCTGATTGAACATAGGAAAATAATCAACAATGTAGTGGCAAGGTGACACTTCAAGGCCAACTTGGGTGCTGTTGGGCTAGATGTCTACTGTTGGCAGAAGGGATACTGCAATGGCGAAATGCAGCTGCCCAGGATGTCTTGCATGAAGCACATGGCTGACCCATTCGACTCAGGCGCACACACTCTCACCTGGCACACAAACACATGCCCTCACACACACACCATGCACATGGATGACACACACATGCATGTGCACTCACCGGACAATGCCTCGTAATCAGGCAGATCTCCCACGCCTTGGATCTGTTCCTCCGTGACGTAGGTCCCAGCGACTGACTCATGTGGAGTGAGTTCCATGTCTTCTACTGGAGACCCACCTCCAGTCACTAGAGTTGCGGCATGACTTGAGGCCAGCTTCTTCTTTGCCCTGCGCTTTAGGTCATTCCAGCGCTTGTAGCAATCATTGGCTGTGCGCCTCACGATTCCAAGGGCACTTACGATGTCCGCAATGGTCTGCCAGTGTGCCTGGCGTTGTGCAGGTGTGGTCTTGGATCCTGCAACAATGACCATCTCGTTATCATGTCCGGACACATACTCGACAAGTGCATTCAGTTCCACATCCGTGAAGCTGGGCTTCCTCGACGGACCGGACTGTGTAGCCGTGTCGGGGGCATCAGCCTGTGCCGGACGAGCACTCTTCCTCTTCCGCTTGGAAGGTGGTGGTGATCCTGAGTGTCCTGCGCCGCTCTGGACACTAGGGGCAGGAGCCCTGGTGGGCTCTGTATCAGGTGTGTGGGATTGCACACTCAGCATGGGAGTTGGTGCAGGCATTGGCTCAAGTGTAATGGTGTCATGGGGAATGTCAGCAGAATGGACTAGGACGGACACTGTCCTGGCTGGGTGTGTGAGAGCTGGGGTGGATGGAGCTGCAGCTGCCCCTGCAGCCTCTCCGCCCTGCCTACTTGGGGCAGCAGATGACCTTGCTGCCCCAGATCCACGTGGCATGATAGCATCAACGTGCACCAGCGCACGTGTCGTAGCCCTGCTGACCTGGAAGTCAGCCATGGAGTCAGCCAGGTCTGGTGCCACAATGGGCTGGTCCAACAAGGGCTGAGCATGGATGGTGTCAGCCACTTCAGCCTCAACGGGAGGGGGGGGAGGGGGGAGGATGATGGGTGCCCTTGACTGGTCCTCCACACATGGGGGGACAGGCTCACCCTGCAAGTTACGACCACGTCCCCTACCGGATCCACCACGGCCACCACTTGTGGCTCTTCCACCTTTGCCACCCTTACGGAATCCTCGCCTCCCAGCCATGGCACTGATATTAATGTGCGTATGGGAGTGGCTGTAGACAATTGTCCTGGGCAATTGGGGGTAAAGGGGTTGGGTACCAGATGGTAATTGTACCCTAGTGCTCTAGCACGGCTGATTGTAACCCCTGGGGAAAGATGACGGGTCACGCAACGCACAGGAGGCCCAAAAAAGGGAGATGACGTGCACGCAACCCCTCCTAGACCACGTGTGCAGAAAGAAAATCCTGCACTACGCTGTGGCACCCAGTAACACAAGAATGAACGTATGCGTGTCACACGCAGCCTAGAATGACCTCTGAAGGGGTAGGCTACACACGGGGCAAGCACAGAAGTTGGATACGTGCGTGACTCACCGTCTGCCAGGTAAAAGAGCGTGAAAAATGAGCGCGTTTGGCTGGCTAAACCCCCGCCAAAAGAAGATGTGTACGCTGTCTGAGAAGACAGGACAACAGTAGAAGGGGACACTGTTTGAGGGAACAGGCCCAGGTAAACCAGTACAAGAGGAAAAATAGAGAAAAAGCTGTCAGAGGTAACAGGGAGTACGAACTGGAAACGCCGTGAAGTAAATCGCGTGTGAAACGACAAGAAGTACAGAATTCACCCACTCGCTCTCCACGAAAAGCACGTACAAGGAAATGGTGTTCTACATGTACCTTATATACAGGCCCACACGTACAGCGTCACTTACGCGGCGTGTACGTTCACCAATCACACGCTTTGTCACTCCTGCGTGTAGATCCATTTTCACCAATCACACGCTTTGTCACTTCTGCGTGTAGATCCATTTTCACCAATCACACGCTTTGTCACTTCTGCGTGTAGATCCATTTTCACCAATCACACGCTTTGACACTGGGACGTGTCACGCAACAATTTCCTGCACGTGCAGGTGACTATAGGCGCGCATATGCTGTTGACGGGTTTACGCGCTAAGGGCCTTTCCTCGATTCACACGCTGACGTGTGGGATTTCACTCCCTATCAGGCTGTCCACGCGTTCACACACGAGAGACCACGCTCCTGGCCAGGAGGCCAAATTACTGCCCCCCAGAGCCCTGAGCACGCTCCCACCTGCCATCTGCTGCTGCATGACTGCCTGCTGGCCACGTGCCCCACAGTGCTGGTGGGTGGGGGTGTTGGGAGACATGGGTGGGGGCCTGGTGGAGGCTGCCCCTGGTGGCGGGGGGGGTGGGGGTGGTGGGAGACATGGGTGGGGGCCTGGTGGAGGCTGCCCCTGCACTGCTGGGGGTTGGGGGTGGTGGGAGGCATGGGTGGGGGCCTGGTGGAGGCTGCCCCTGGTGGCGGGAGGGTGGGGGTGGTGGGAGACATGAGTGGGGGCCTGGTGGAGGGTGCCCCTGCACTGCTGGGGGTTGGGGGTGGTGGGAGGCATGGGTGGGGGCCTGGTGGAGGCTGCCCCTGGTGGCGGGGGGGTGGGGGTGGTGGGAGACATGGGTGGGGGCCTGGTGGAGGCTGCCCCTGGTGGCGGGGGGGTGGGGGTGGTGGGAGACATGGGTGGGGGCCTGGTGGAGGCTGCCTCTGGTGGCGGGGGGGGGTGGGGGTGGTGGGAGACATGGGTGGGGGCCTGGTGGAGGCTGCCCCTGCACTGCTGGGGGTTGGGGGTGGTGGGAGGCATGGGTGGGGGCCTGGTGGAGGCTGCCCCTGGTGGCGGGAGGGTGGGGGTGGTGGGAGACATGAGTGGGGGCCTGGTGGAGGGTGCCCCTGGTGGCGGGGGGGTGGGGGTGGTGGGAGGCATGGGTGGGGGCCTGGTGGAGGCTGCCCCTGGTGGCGGGGGGGGGTGGGGGTGGTGGGAGACATGGGTGGGGGCCTGGTGGAGGGTGCCCCTGGTGGCGGGGGGGTGGGGGTGGTGGGAGGCATGGGTGGGGGCCTGGTGGAGGGTGCCCCTGGTGGCGGGGGGGTGGGGGTGGTGGGAGACATGGGTGGGGGCCTGGTGGAGGCTGCCCCTGGTGGCGGGAGGGTGGGGGTGGTGGGAGACAAGAGTGGGGGCCTGGTGGAGGGTGCCCCTGGTGACTGGGGGGGTGGGGGTGGTGGGTGACATGAGTGGGGGCCTGGTGGAGGGTGCCCCTGGATGGTGGGGGGTGGGGGTGGTGGGAGACATGGGTGGGGGCCTGGTGGAGGCTGCCCCTGGTGGCTGGGGGGTGGGGGGGTGGGAGACATGGGTGGGGGCCTGGTGGAGGCTGCCCCTGGTGGCGGGGGGGGGGGGGGTGGGGGTGGTGGGAGACATGGGTGGGGGCCTGGTGGAGGGTGCCCCTGGTGGCGGGGGGGTGGGGGTGGTGGGAGGCATGGGTGGGGGCCTGGTGGAGGCTGCCCCTGCACTGCTGGGGGTTGGGGGTGGTGGGAGGCATGGGTGGGGGCCTGGTGGAGGCTGCCCCTGCACTGCTGGGGGTTGGGGGTGGTGGGAGGCATGGGTGGGGGCCTGGTGGAGGCTGCCCCTGGTGGCGAGGGGGTGGTGGGAGACATGGGTGGGGGCCTGGTGGAGGCTGCCCCTGCACTGCTGGGGGGTGGGGGTGCAGGGGGACATGAGCAGGTGTGCAGGGTAGTCCCCTGTTTTGTAGGCTGCCTGCAGGGGCCGTGGAGGGTGTACAGGGAACACCTGTGAGGACCCACCCAGCCTAATCGCGTGTGACTTCCCACGCACCCCTGTAATACACGTACCCAGCCAAATCGCGTGTGATGATTCCCACGCACCCCTGTAATACACGTACCCAGCCAAATCGCGTGTGATAATTCCTGCGCACCCCTGTAATACACGTACCTGGCCAAATCGCATCCCTGTAATACACGTACCCAGCCGAATCGCGTGTAAAACTTCCCGTGTACCCCTGTAATACACGTACACAGCCAAATCGCATGTGATAATTCCCGCGTACCCCTGTGATACACGTGCCCTGGCTAATCGCGTGTAAAACTTCCCGCCTACCCCTGTAATACACGTACCCTGGCCAATCGCGTGTTAAACTTCCCGCGTACCCCTGTAATACACGTACCCTGGCTAATCGCATGTAAAACTTCCCGCATACCCCTGTAATACACGTACCCTGGCCAATCGCGTGTTAAACTTCCCGCGTACCCCTGTAATACACGTACCCTGGCTAATCGCGTGTATAACTTCCCGCCTACCCCTGTAATACACGTACCCTGGCCAATCGCGTGTTACACTTCCCGCGTACCCCTGTAATACACGTACCCTGGCTAATCGCGTGTATAACTTCACGCGTACCCCTGATATGCACGTTACCCGCTTTGCGTTCCTTGTTTGGCAGCCCTGTAAACTGGTCCAGGGTTAGCGCAGCCCTTTGCGATGATTTAGCGATTTTGATGGCTTTTCCTTGCGCGAGGGCGTTCTTGGGGGCGTTACTGGCGCTGCTGCAGGGTCGCTGCGATACTCTGCGCCACGGCTGGTTTGGGAGCCTAAAATCCATGAATACGCTGTGCGCGGAAATCGGTTTTAGCGCACGTGCCTGGCGCAGTCAATCGCACGCGGACACTCTGCGCCAGCTGCTTGCGACACTTTTCTGCGAAATTCTATGAATTACCCTGTTAGTATCAATGTGGAATTAGAGGGCGGGACAGACAAAAAAGTTTCCGCCAAGCAGAAGCGAGAATGATATGTACGTTTCACACAATACAATCGAACTCAATACAGACCACAAAATGAGTGTGTTTCTATGAAATCCACTATGACAGGTGGAGTAAGCCTTAGTACAGTGAATGAAGTATATCTATTAATATGAGAATGGAAGGAAGTCTGATATTTTCCAAACAAGTGAATGGCATGTGTGAGCTGTGTCAAATTAAATTCACACCCTAGACTGCGTGTTAGATCATAGGCCAGCGAGAGGCGTGGGTGGTATGCATATATATGTAGCAAATAATCTAACAAGCAGTCTAGGGTGTGAATTTAATTTGACACAGCTCAAACATGCCATTCACTTGTTTGGAAAATGTCAGACTTCCTTCCATTCTCATATTAATGGGGGTGGGTGGTATGCAGATACATGCAGCGAATAATCTCACAAGTAGTCTAGTTCTACTTGTTTTAAGATCTGGCTGTTGTATGCAAATGACCATAAGGTGAAAGCTGGGCCAACTTAACCTCGCTCCTTCCTGGGATGGTGGGTCAGGTACACACTTACATGGGTGATACTCTTTTAGGTGACTCTTTCTATAATTCTACAAAAATGGTTCGGGTTTGATCTGTTTGAGCAATGCAAACACCACGCTGCCACATGTGCAGTGTTAATGAGGTGTGTCTTGAGGCCTCGGTTCTCTTTGGCTCAGGGAATTTGCACTAGATGTGAGAAGGGTGTTTTGCTTCCACCGGTTCCTGTTAGGGTGGATTGCAGTTTGCTGCACGGCAGTGGTCATGAGAAGGAAACAGTGGATTGGTTGTTACAAAGTGTTATTGATAGGGTGATGAGTGCAGACATGGTTTTCATAACAATGAGGTAATGTTTTGTGGGCATAGAGCTTTAATGAGTACAGGCTCTCGGCCCTTTGACATTCAGGTGAGATTACAATCACACTTAGCGGTTCATGAGCGAACAGCAGAACTATTCATCAGCATCATTTGTGGAGAAAATGGGTTTTCCCTTAAACCTTAGAAGGTGCGGGAGGCATATGTATTCAACATAAAGGCTCACGCATGGGTTGGAATGCAATAGATTTAAGAGGTATTCAGTGGTTAAAGAGAAATGGGATTCTTGTCATACATAGCGTTTTGTGCGAACAGCTTTAGTGTTTTTGATGTTTTCCCTTCTAACTTTAGAAGGTGTGTGAGGGCCAAGTATTTGATATAAAGATTCAGACGTTGGCCCCAATATGCAATAGATACAACAGCGCTTTGAAATGTCAACAATGATGACTCCACACGCTGTTGCATTTAACGTCACGTTAATTAAAGAGACTGTTTACCGCACAGCGGTCTTTTGAAGCCTCATTATAATTATACAATTGGTTATTTACAACACGTTTAATACCCAGAGGTTTCTAAGCGAGGCCCGGGGATCCAACTAGTGTAGCTCTGCGACATCTTGCTTCCAAGGCGAGCGTGTTGCCCCTGAGCTATCCTCCAGAGACAATGCAGCAATTGCATGCCAAGCCCAATCACGGGAGGGGTGGCCCAACAAGCACACTGCCAAGTGAATTTGGCCAGTGGGTTTGTATACTTGCTTTGCAAAACGGCGTGCACAGGAATTTAGTAGTGAGTGTGGATGCCACACCAAGCCGCAATAAGGATTGATCGATTGGAATCAGAGGCGTTGCTAGTGGGGGGGGGGGGGCTAACGGGGCTATAGCCCCTGGTCTTTTGGTTGTAGCCCCAGATATAACTCAGGGGCCACAAACAAAAGGCTATAGCTAGCCCCGAATCCCGCCAGTCCAGACATAAGCTTAGCCCCTGATCTTGTCCAGACCTAGCAACACCCCTGATTGGAATAGATTAGCAAAGTGTTGGTAGTTAATGTCTTTAACCTCTGAAGGGTATCTGGGTTTAAGGGAATTGATGGAATGGAGCAGGATGCACTTTAAGAGCCGGGCGCTGTTAACAGAATTGTTTTTCCATTCTCAGGTATAGACAGTGCTGGAGATTCATATACAGCGGGTGCTGCTGATTGTGAACGGAAGCACGTGTCTTCGCATCACATAATACTGTGTAGTTGCAGGCAATGGATGCAGTCTGAGGTTTTGTGACGTTTATGACACGAGTAGAGATATTTTTGTTTCTAGAAGGATGTGGGGTCATTTGTGGTTATTGATTCATTTTATAGATGTGTGCTTTCATGAAATATAATCTTTGGAGGAACAGATGACTTTGCTTTTCTAGAACGGGGCGCATTTGGGACACAGCTAGGTGCCAGGAGATATGTCAATTGTGTTTGCAGGCAATAGGGCCAACACGTTGGATTGGTTTATACGTTCCCATTTCTTTTGGCTTTAGACAAACGAATATATGTTTTGTTCTGACTCTTGCACTTAAAGGAATTTAGCCGGAGGCGAAAGGAATGTTTAGATGGACTGCCATCTTTTGGTGATTATGAAAGGCTTTCGTTGAACTCTTACTATTTTGGATAGAGTGAAGCTTTGGTTTTTTGAGTGGTGGTGAGCACTAAAGCTTGGGTTGTGCGAGTGGGTGCAACCTGGACATCAACTTCACACATGATGAGTGAGTTGTAACTAATTTGGGGATAGCAGCATGGCCTCACTGCATGCAAGATTGCGCTTATCAGCATCCATCACTGGAAGCTGTTAAGTACAGTTGCCACAGTTTATGAAGCATGTGTTGAGCAGTTCACTTTAGATTATGGTGGCTGCACCTATTGCAGCATTCCAAATGTAGTGTGTACAATAATCATTTCTGATTTTTCTCTTCCCACCTTTTCCCCTGTCCATGGTATGTGTTTTTTCCCTCCCTATGTTTAATGATATATTGTATTGTCATACATGGTACTTTTATGTGATTTATGATGTGCTTTTAGGTCATTCATTGGTTCTGTTTATATGTCGTGTGTTCGAATTGGTTGCTCTTTTGGTAATGTTGAATTATTTTATGATATGGGTGAATGCCCGCAATTCTTTTGATTTTGGTTGTATATATGTGAAATAGTGTTCATTTAATATCAACCCAACGAGGACCTTGTGAGGGTTGAAACGTGTTGGCATCAAGTGCTTGGACAATTATAAAACAATGTGTTAAACTTTGCTTTGTTTGTTGAATGTTTTAATTAGAGACTTGGAATATCTATTCATGTATGCCTAAATGACATGGTACAGACCTATGTAAAATATATTTGGGAGTTAGGGCCACTCAGCCACTTCCACACACCTCGAAGGGTGAGAGGGCTGGAGCCCCTCCCTGCCCCTCTCAGGACCTGAAGCGCCCGCCTGAATAATATGCTGCCTGACCTTCACGATGCAGCAATCATGGAGACAGCAACTTAGAGAAGGCAAGTGAATGGCTAACTAGCCTCATTCACCCATTCTGCGTATGCCTTCTGAGCCCTGCTGCCCAACAGAGCCCCTCCTGTGCATTAGCACATCGCCGCTACGACGATCCTCCATTTTGTCCCAATAGTGGCCTGGCCCCAAAATGGCGGTCGCGACGCGGCCTGAAAACGAGGCTGCTTGATCTTCTATGCAACCAGCTGATACTTCAACCAATCCCCTACACTGGTAGGCGGAAGCCGGTGCTGGAAGAAGGCCAGAGGAAAAAGGCCCTGTTCTTCCCCAGTGAGCCCCACTCAGCCACTTCCACACACCTCGAAGG
This sequence comes from Ambystoma mexicanum, assembly GCF_040938575.1. Classification (NCBI taxonomy): domain Eukaryota; kingdom Metazoa; phylum Chordata; class Amphibia; order Caudata; family Ambystomatidae; genus Ambystoma; species Ambystoma mexicanum. Next base: position 346,876,332 of record NC_090931.1, read on the forward strand.
GTGAGAGGGCTGGAGCCCCTCCCTGCCCCTCTCAGGACCTGAAGCGCCCGCCTGAATAATATGCTGCCTGACCTTCACGATGCAGCAATCATGGAGACAGCAACTTAGAGAAGGAAAGTGAATGGCTAACTAGCCTCATTCACCCATTCTGCGTATGCCTTCTGAGCCCTGCTGCCCAACAGAGCCCCTCCTGTGCATTAGCACATCGCCGCTACGACGATCCTCCATTTTGTCCCAATAGTAGCCTGACCCCAAAATGGCGGTCGCAACGCGGCCTGAAAACGAGGCTGCTTGATCTTCTATGCAACCAGCTGATACTTCAACCAATCTCCTACACCGGTAGGCGGAAGCCGGCGCCGGAAGAAAAAGGCCCTGTTCTTCCTCTGTTCGCCCCGGGACGCAACGGGAACCACGAGGGAATCCCATCCAAAGTTGTCCACCAGCACTTCCACGACCTCCCCTGCGGCCGCATGTCCCCAGCGCCAGCCCGACTGGCCCATTCCCCCTCCACAAGGCTAACCATAACATGCCGCCAGGCGAGCGCCGGCCATCCTCCAAAGGTCCAGCTAACTAAGGAGCCCTGCCTGTCCGGAGGCGTCCGAGGCCCGAGCCGCCTGGTACCCCCGGGGTAAGCCTCCTTATTACTGCTACTAGCGACATCCTGCTATAGATCGCATCTTTGAACTGCCATTCCGCATAAATGATAACCTTGAACTTGTGTAATGCTCCAGTTGTAGTCTGCTCGATGTACTACTGAGCCTTTTTCTATTTGTCTATGATCATCTTACACAGTACATCTGGCCCTGCAGGTCCCCACTACACCCTGCCTCAGCTGCAGTTGGCGCCAATCTGACAATAGTCTCTGTTGGCTACTACTGTACCTGCTATGTGCCGCAGACCCCTAGGCACTGCCCATCACCTTTGCTAGCTTATAACTACAGCCTAGTACTCACTTGACCCCGCATAGTACTAAGAGTATATGTTGACGCTGCCCTGACAACAGTTGCCTTGCCAAGCTTCCTGTACCCTGTGCATATCCAGACGCTCAAATATAACTCCAACTGCCCTCTATTTTCTGTGCTAGAGCACCTGTGTACTTGCATACTATGTCTTAGCCATCCCTTGCAACAAAAAAAAAACAAATCTACCACTGTGTACCACTGTGCCACTGGGTTGTGCCTCTGGGTCGCTTAGAGACCTCAGTGCTATTGTGCTCTGCCTCATGGTCGCTTAGAGACCTCAGTGCTATTGTGATCTGCCTTATGTTCGCTTAGAAACCACAGTGCTATTGTATTGTGCCTTATGGTCCCGTAGAGACTATTGTGTTGCGAGCACTTGCCATTGCTGCATTTCTTTGCACATATGTGCATAGTCGCATCTCAACCCCTGTGATGTTAGTCAGCATTGCCACTGTTAGTACTATCCACCTCTAATTTGCCTAGGACCTAGCACTTTGCAACCATAATCACGCATATGTACCGGTCATTGCCCAGACTTATACTACTAGCTAGCCCGATAAAATAGTAGTAGCCCTAGCACTATTACTCGCCCAGGCACGTTCCACTAGAGAGACATTCAGGTACACTATAGACAGCCAATACCTGTCCCCTCACTATTCCAAACTAAGCCAAACCATGCAAGGCTGGTTACTAATCATGATGTTTCCCTTCTGTGTCGTCCCGTATGACACACCTTGCACAGGTACCCACTTCCTTTTCCTCGACAACGGCCTCTCCAGAGTAGCCTGCCCACGTCATCACCCCATCCCATGCCCTACGCCTTTCTTGCCCCGCACTACACCATTCCCCAATCCGTATCATTCAACTAATAGTGAAATAGATCACAAAAGCATCCAAAAGCCACCAAGTGATAACACATCCCACTTAGTACCTATAACAACTACCCCGGTTCTCAGTGCACTTAGATGCACTAGACTCAGATCACAGACCTACATAACCTCCTACGTTCCAACCAGAGGACCCATTAAAGATAATCAACCCATTCAAATCCCTCTTCTAGGTACCATAAGAACCCAAAGACTCAGATCTAGAATCACTAACCCTCCTAGAGCTATCATCTTTATCAATCATGCTAACACAGGAAATATACCCCTATTAAAAACCCAAGCTGAACACCCTAAAAGTCCCATCATACTCAAACAACAATCTAACTCCATAGAAACCACCAACACTCACCCACCCACCCCAACCCAACAGCCACCTCCATCCACACACCTCAAAGCAGCCCTCATTAATGCGCGGTCCATACCTGCTCATGTCACTGAAATTCATGACCTCATTATTGAGCAACAACTTGACCTACTCATAGTGACAGAAACCTGGCTCCACCAAGCTTCCGGCCCATCGCTCTCCATTGCCATTCCCCCAGACTACACCATTCTCAGAACAGACAGAACAAAATCAGTAGGTGGGGGAGTAGCCATTATCACTAAAGCCCATCTCAAAATAAGAACTAGCCCTATTGAGAGCCCAGTCGGCTACGAAGTCCTGTAGCTAAACTAGCTACGGACCTCAAAACCACTAAAAACATAATAACCATTTACAGAGCACCTAACACCATATCTCAACCAGAATTAGACATACCACTATTGTTAACGCCACTTATTAAACCAAACACAAAATGCCTAGTCCTAGGGGACCTGAATCTAGGATTTAACGACCCCCAAGACCACAAAGCAGATGCACTACACAGTGCACTTAAAGACATGGCTTTCACGCAACTCGTGAACGCCCCTACCCATACAAAAGGGAGGTCACTATACTGGATACTATATCTTAACACTATAGTATCCATAGACTCCATAACCCCAGTACACTGGTCAGACCATTATTGCATAAACTTCACTATCCTGTGCAAAAAAACAGACTTACCGAAAACGGTTGTTGAAGAATCCTATGTAACAAGAAACATCCGCAAACTCACAGCAGAAAACATCAACCCCCTATTAGCCAATGCCCTCAATAACAATATCATTACTGCCAAAGAACCTTGTGCCCTGGCAGACCATTACCATAACTGTCTTACCAGTACAATTGACGCCCTAGCACCCTGCATTAACAAAACCAAACGTAAAGACAAAAGGTCCTCCTTTTGGTTCAACGAGGAATTAGTCTCTCTTAGACGGATCAAAAGGTCGCTTGAACACCGCCTAAAGAAAAAACACACCCCAGAAGCTCTGGAAGAATTCAACTCTGCAAACAAAACCTATAAATCAGCCATCATCGCCCATAAAGCAGATGCCTTCAATACTAGAATTAGTAATGCGGCCTCCGATAGCAAAGAGCTATTTACCATACTCGAAGGAGCTGGAAAATCCGATCCACCATAATTAATCCAGTGAAATCAAGTAAAGAATGGTGCACCACCATCCAAGATGCCTTGGCCACTAAAAGTAAACTATTATAAAACAAAATTATCTCCAAAAGAAACCTCTTGTCCGACAAACACTCCACGGCCAACCAGATCTCCACGATTATAGAAAATACCGCCCCCTTCTTCAACTTCACACCAGTCTCTCATGATACAGTACTTAGTACTATAGCCAAACTTAAAGTGTCCAACTGCAAAGGAGATAACTTTCCAGCACACCTAATTAAACTCTGTGCCCCGACTCTCACGCCTATAATCACTAACTTTGTAAATACTTCCTTCTCCACTAATCAGGTCCCAGTCAGCATTAAAGCGGCTTGGGTCACCCCTCTACTAAAAAAGCCCACACTAGACCCACTAGTGCCCACAAACTACCGGCCCATAACGACTGTCCCATTCTTACTTAAAATCATTGATAAAATAGCTTACAACCAACTACAAACTCACCTAGAACAAAATAACCTGCTAGGAGCCAGACAATCAGGCTTTAGGCCTAATCACAGCACTGAGACAGCCCTCTTGGATCTTAAAATCCAAATAGACTCTATTAGATATTCAGGCAAACTAGCCACACTACTGCTACTGGACCTATCAGCAGCATTCGACTTGGTAGATCATGCCAAACTATGCAACACTCTAAAAAAAGATTTTAATCTTTCCAACAACGCCACACACTGGATCAAATCCTTTCTCACTGACCGTACATCCAGAGTTGCTATTGGAAACTTTGCAGCGGACCCCATAATAGTACCCATTGGAGTCCCCCAGGGATCCTGCCTCTCCCCCACCCTCTATAATGCATATACTAAACTTTTATTCTCAGCCTTAAATGATAAGGGTGTCATTTACACCAACTTCGCAGATGACACACAGATCCTCATCCCTATTACAGGCGACTACACCCAAGACACCCTCACCATTAATAAAGTTTACTCTATAATCCAAAACTGGACGGCCCTGAACAGTCTCTGCCTAAATGATGAGAAAACGGAGGTCCTCATTGTGGGCTCCCAAAAAAGAATAAGCACCCTCCACCGGACTACTCTCACATTAATATCGACGGTACCCGGATCCCAGTACTTAAACAAGTCAAAACGTTAGGTGTCTACATTGACGCCAACCTCTCCATGCATAAACAAATAGCAGCCCTTTCCTCGTCCACAGCCTACACAGCAAAACTCAATGCACTCAGTCGCCAATTTCTCACTCCTGTAAATTGCATCACCCTGGCTAGAGCCCTAATCCTAACAAAACTAGATTACTGTAGTGTCCTCTTCCTAGGAACTTCCAAAACCAATTTAAACAAAATCCAATTACTACAGAATAAAGCCCTCAAAGCGGCTTTAGGGATAAAGAAATCTGAACATATATCCAGCACTAGAAGAGAAAACCACTGGCTGCCAATTGAAGCAAGGATCATATTCAAAACCCTTAGTATCGTCTACAAATGTAACACCAACAAAGCGCCCAGCTACCTCAACAACTCCATTAAAAAAAAAATGTCATGTAGGTCGCTGAGATCTAATAATCTGGCCCTCTTAGAAGTTCCTCAATACAAATACAGCAGAGCAGGAGGAAGTAGTTTCAAAGTTCTAGCCCCTTCGCACTGGAACGCACTACCTCTGAGTATCAAAAACGAGGATTCCTTACGAAAATTCAAAAAAGCATTGAAAACCTGGTTATTCAATAAATATTAACCGCTCAAGCCCTACCCCCCCATGACCGACTACACTGTTTAGGGCAGCCGCTGTACTGCAAATAAGGCTGAAACGAAATGGGAAGGGCCAACTGACCAATTGGAATCTGGTATATGACTACATGATATCTTGTAAACCATGTATAAAGAAAAATGTATTATTTGTATTGTAACTGCAACATTGTATAATAATGAGTTTAACTCTCCTGTATCTTTCGCCGTGATACCCTAGGGTCTGGGCGAGTAACAAATGTAATAAATAAAATAAATAAAATAAATAAAATGGAATAGAGTCTCACTGTTGCATTTTACATTTATGACTTAGGGCGTAGGTCATTGATTTAATCCATGCTAGCACCCTGCTACCCTTAAGAAGCGTGAAAGCATTTCATTTAGGTCACCTATTAGATATTGGGAGGTAGCTCGACATGATAACAGTCCATCCAGATTACCAAAACCTTAGAATCTATGCAGACAAAAAAATGTCTTTTGTGGTATAGATATAACAAATATCCTATGTATAATTCTCTTAGTATGTCTGAGCATTGAAAATTGAGCATGTAAAGAGACATACTTACTCTGAGATCCGGCAAAATTTCTGTCCAGGAAAATAAAACTTGGGGCCTTATTATAAGTTTGCCGGTCCGGGAACTACGATACCAGTAAGCATGCCAGTACCATAGTTCCCGGACTGGCAAACTACGAGTTCTGCTCGTGGGTGCAATTGCGACTGCCAGGACTGGCCTGGCGTCCATAACGGCACCCGCAAGCAGAACATGTCGGATGCACCAGCACCGTATATAACGGTGCCGGGGCTTCCGGCTTCCCCATTTCAACCGAGCCCTATGGGGCTCAAATGGGAATGGGGAAGAATTTTTTCCAGTGCCCAGGAATGGGCAAATACGGGGTTGGGCAAGGCTGTTAATGACCCAGTAATTGCCCATTTCTGGGCACTGAAAAAAAAAATACTGGCAGCAGCCGTGCCTGTATTACAGGCACGCTACCACCAGCCTCGTAATGACGCCCATTATCTCTTGATGACCCCCTAATAACACTGAAGTCACTGTTGTCACAGCCATTCTCTCCTCATATCCACATACTGGTGATGTTCGAATCATTATAGGTGCTTTAATTGTACACAATTTTAAATTTTGGGGGGATGTTTTGAACATTCAAATGAAAACATATGTTCTTAGGGGTTTGTCCAAAACGACTGTGGGCAAAAAGTCTGAGTCCCAAAAGTCTGACCCCTATTTGTTTGCGTATATATATATTGGGGGGGGTAAAGTTAATAAAAATGTATAGGGGTAAGGTGGGGGGCTGTGGGGGTTTCCCCATATATATATATATATATATATATATATATATATATATATATATATATATATATATATATATATATATATATATATATATATGAACAAATGGGAAATAAAAAATAAAAAATAAAAAATCAGACTTTTGGAACTCAGACTTTTTAATTCTGTCTTTTCACGCAGATCAGTTCTAAGGTATTCAAACATACCATCCTTTTGTCATAGACATACTTTTCAAATATATGGACCTTTCATCTTCTTATGTTGCAAACATGCTCTTTGATCTGATACAATACAGACTGAAGCCCTCACTAATGCTATTCGTCCCATTATCCTTTCACGTAGAGGTAAGGTGCAACAGGTGTGTACTAACTAGACTGTTCATCTTGGAATGATTAACATCTATCAGAAAATAAAGTATGTTTTTCTAGGGTTTGATAATGTAATTTGCTCAGAAAGACAAGTGTAACCTTCTTGTTATGACCAAAATGTGTGCTCACTATTCTTTAGAGGTGTATCAACTAGATTAATTCTGCCTTTCGTGCCTTGCTCTGTAGTATAGAGGCAGTCATGTGACATTTTGTCACTACAGACTGTTTCTTGAGGGAGAGGAAAAAGTTCAGCCATATTTAATGAGCAACATCTCTTAGTTTGGATATCCTTTAGAAAGAAGAATTAAAGCTCTCATAACCTCCATACTTCCTTCTCCGATATCCCCGCAACTGGAATTTGAAAGGGTACACCGGCGCGATGTCACCATTATAAGCATATTTGGAGTCAGCTTAATCCGAAGCCGGGCTGGGCATTATTGAAAGTTGGCACAGAGCGACCGCTTAAAACCTGTGTACCTAATTGAGGTGAAACCAGAGTTTCCTGGGGGCAATACCCATTGTGTGGCCCTATGTTAACACCCAGGGCATCTCAGCAGTTGATGAGAATTCAGTTAAATGTTTTCCTGTATCTCTTTATCTCTTTCTATCCTACTTTTTCTGGTGGAATGGGGGGGCTTGACTGCCATTGGCTGTATATGCGGCAAGTTTTAAGGAAAGTGAAAAGGCTGAGGGCACGACCATCAATGAAGCTAGTTACAAAGCTGTGAGCAAGCCTGCGTCAGATGGACAATGGGGGTTAGCGCAATTAGAGTTGGTTCCCTCAACATCAAATGTCTGAACCCTCTGCAAAAGAGGGCCATGCTTAGACGCATCTTCAGATTAGCTAATCTTGACATTGTATTTGTCCAAGAAACAAAATACAAGCAATTGGGAGAATTTGAAATAAGAGGAAGATGTATAGGGGGATTAATATGGGTATCTGGGCCTCAGAAGAAAGGAGGGGTGGGCATTTTGTATTGAGCCTCCTTGGGGCTCCAAATAACACACCAGCACAAAGATTCAATGGGTGCATTCCTCATTGTACAAGGTTCCATTGGTTCCACGGCGGTCAGGCTATGTTCAGTGTACGCCCCTAATGTTCAGCAGATTCTGTTTTGCAAAGACTTCCTGATGACCCTAGAGAGGGAGAGGAGGGGCCCTGCCATCTGTGGTGGTGATTTTAATCATATAATGAACCCAAATCTGGACTGGTGGTCTTATCGCGTGGGCGCTTCACCCCCCCCAGGATAGTGGAGCCTTTCAGCAGCTAGTTGCAGCACGCCACCTCATAGATGCATGGAGGATCAAACACCCACAGATAAAGGCCCATACATTTTATTCACCGCCCCACCAAACATTTACTCATATTGATTACATATTCTTAGATGGGTGTCTAGAGCATTTGATTACAGAGGCGAATATTGATGTGGTGGCCTGGTCGGACCATGATATGGTTACGGTTGGCATAGACATGGTTAGGTGCGCATTGGTGGATAAAAGTTGGATATGTAATGATTCTCTATTTAAGGATAGGCCCTTCCTTGAAACTCTAGATGTAGAATTACGCAGCTTCTTTGAGAGGATTAACACAGGGGAGACCTCCATTCATACTGTTTGGGAAGCAGTAAAGGCTGCAATAAGGGGTCTAATCATAGCACAGGGCTCCTCAGTCAAAAAATTAAAGCTGCTAAGAGAGACCCAAGTCAAGAGTTTAATAACAGAAAAAGAAAGGGCCCTTGCCGAGGCAGAAGGTGATCTTGCAGAGACGAGGGGTGAGATTAGAGCCCTTAGGCAAGATTTGAAAGAGATCTGGGAGAGCAAGTCGTTGTCTGGCCTGCGCTTTGTCAAGCAAAAATATTTTGAGAAAGGGGACAGAGCACACACACTCCTAGCAGATAGGCTTAAGAGGGAGAGAGCAGATAGAGCTGTGTTTATAGTCAAGACTTTCACGGGTGTGATACTCACAAACCCAGTAGACATCACGGGAAGATTTGCTCAATTTTATGAGCAGCTTTATACATCTGACAATGCATCCACCCCTGCAAGAGTTGAGGATTACCGCTCCAAAGTATTGTTCCCTGCGCTGACTGATGAGGACCGGGCCGGGCTGAATAATCCAATTACTACAGACGAGGTTGAGCATGCCATCTAAGCCCTCAAGGCGGGTTCGGCACCGGGTCCAGACGGTTTTACCCCAGCCTATTATAAGAGATTCAAGGGCGCCCTAACACTGTATCTTACCTTACTCTTTAATAATGTACTGGAGTCTGGGTCAGCCCCCCTTCCTTTACAGAGGCTACAATTATAGTGATACCCAAGGAGGGGAAAGACAGGATGGACTGTAGCTCCTATAGACCTAATTTGCTGCTAAATGTAGATGCAAAGGTCTACGCTAGCATCCTAGCTAAAAGGTTAGGTACGATTCTCGCCCAGTTGGTACATAGCAATCAAGCTGGCTATGTCGCTGGTAGGCAAGGGTCAGATAATGTCCGCAAAACTTTAGATCTCATGGCTTCTGTTTCAGACACAGAAGAAGGGCCCACACTGATATCGGTCGACGGCGAAGAAAAGCCTTCGACCGAGTGGAGTGGAGGTTCATGTCGGAGGTCCTAGGTAGAACTGGTCTGCGCCCAAATTGGATCAGGGGAGCACTGGCTTTATAGCGTAATACTCAAGCCAAGGTAGTGGTAAACAGAATCACCTCAAAACTGTTTAAGCTAACAAGAGGTACAAGGCAGGGGTGCCCCTTTCCCCTTTGTTATACATTTTGATTATGGAGCTGCTGGCTCAAAGCGTTAGGCGTAACCTGAAGGTCATAGGGCTCCTCCGATATGGGGTAGAATACAAATTGGCGCTGTTTGCGGACGACGTTCTAGTCTACGTCTCCAATCCTGAACACTCAATCCCCGTGCTCCTCCAGGACATAGAGGATTTTGGGGTGCAATCGGGTTCCACATAAACAGGGACAAAATGATGATTCTCTCTCTTAGGGACTCTGGCCCATTGTGTGCTCAGCCCTCCCAGACATGGGGCCTTGGAGTTGTGCAAAAAAGCATTAAATATTTAGGTATACAAATCCCGAGGAATCCTCAAGAGTTATTTCAATCGAATTACAAACCACTGTGGTCAGTGATCCAGCAAGACCTGGATAGATGGGAAAACTAAACCTCTCTTGGGCAGGTAAATACACTGCAATTAAAATGAATGTCCTGCCTCGACTCCTTTTCTTGTTCCAGTCTCTTCCCATAGTACTCCCCAAGGCTTTTCTGGGTACGGTTTAAAAAACTCTGCTGGCTTTTCTTTGGGATAATAAACGACCACGTATTCCGTACAACACTCTGGTCTTAGCTAAGGAAAGGGGGGGTCTCGCATATCCAGACATCCACACATACTATGTAGCTGTGCAGTTACGCGTACTTGTAGACGATATTTGCGAATCCACAAGCAAACAATGGGTCTCTTTGGAAAATGGTCTCTTTGCCCCAGATACTCTGGGGGAATGATTATGGGCATCTCGAGAAGCCATTCCACACAGGGCAAGGGAGCATCCCGTCCTACAGGCACTTTGGGCGTTATGGCATAGGAAAAACCCAGGTATGAAGGGGGTAACATTGTGGCCATCAATGCTTAGCAGCATTTGGACCCCACCAATTAGAGATTTTTTTCAGGAGCCCCTCTGTTTTCAGCCCCAACATGAACAGAGATTGGTCAGAGCAGGGCAAATGTGGAGGGATGGCACATTCTTGTCTAAGGGAGAGCTCAAAGAGGCGCAAGAGGGCCTTACTATTAACCCCTTGCCATACCTGCAATTGAAGGGGGTTCTTACTGACTGAAAAAGGAAGGGCCTGTTGCAGCGCCCTCTGACACCATTTGAAAACATATCGAGCAACCACTCTGGCTCCAAGGGGCTCATAGCCTCCATGTATAGGGCGCTCATGGACAGGGGTCACCTCTCTCTTCCAAACACTAAAGCCAAATGGGATGAGGATTTGGGCTGGACAGAGAATCAGGCGGGCTGGGATGATATATACAAAGCAGTCTGGAAGTCCTCGATCTCGATGCACTATAAGATGCATAACTGTAGAATTTTGACCCAGTGGCACCTTACGCTGCAATGCTTAGCAAAAATGTACGAGGGCATCTCCCCTTACTGCTGGGGAGTGTGTACTCAGGTGTGCACGTACTGGCATCAGTGGTGGAGTTCTCAACAGATACAGCTGTTCTGGAAGGAGATATTGGGGTGGATCTATGAGACTGAAGGAATTCGGAGAGATTTAACTCCTCTCCTGGTTCTTTTTTCGAGATTGAGAAGATTGAAGGCAGATATCGGCTTCTCCCGCACGTGCCAAGAAACCTGCTCCTAGCCGTCCGGGTTTGTGTCACGAAAAGGTGGAAAGCGTCCTCCCTTCCTACAAAATCAGACTGGCTGAAGAAAGTGAAAGAAATATATGACATGGAAAGCTTAACTGCCCTTTTGATGGAGTCCCACACACATATAGACCAGCAATGGCTCCTGTTTCTGGAGTATCTCCTTGAGGGACAAGCAGCTCAGACCTAATACAGCCACTCTATCAGAGGAAGAGTGGTGCAAAGATCTTAGTCCACGCGCCTAAAGTTCTCCTGGTGCTGAGCACAGGCGTGTTTTCTGGGAACAGACCACATCCAGAGAACCTGATCCATCTTGTAGCCTATCTGTTGTGACTGGTCTTCGCTACAATGCTTGTTGTTTGCCCCAGGTGGACAGTCTGTGCTCTTGAGACTCACTGGACATTACTTGGCTATGGCAGTCAAACTCGGGGGGCGGTGTAGAGGGTGGGGGATGGGGAAAACATGGGCTTTTCTCTGTCCTGTCCTTTTTCTCTTCTTTCATTCTATAAAGTTATACATTTGTGGATCAGATTGTCAAACATGTCTGCTTTTCAAGCTGTTTGATGGTTGTTCATCTTTTTTGGTGATCTCAATAAAGATATATTCTAAAAAAAGAAATGTTCCCACTGTTAACATTCTATTGCTGACTATCTTGCAAAGGTGTCTGGCGATTTTGTGCAAACTGACTTCTACCAGGACCCCATATCCCAGGACGGCCTCTGGATCGTCTATCCATGGCACCATATGTGCTATTTCATCTCTGTTGAAGGATCGGGTATTGTGCTCGCCAATGACACTCCTCTCTACAATATGCACATTGGTTCATGTGTACAGGACCCAGTTGTGTGCTACCCTGTGGTGCAAATTGGCCTCTAAAGTGTGCATTCCCACCTCTGGCTCCACTAGCTATTTGCTGCAACAAGACTCTAGTTTTCAGGTCTCCCGTCTTCTTTTCCACTTTCTCCTTCTCTGTATTAACCGTATTCTCATAGTACTGAGCCATACGTAATACTTCAGATTGTGATTTTGCTTACCAAGCACTCACAGAAGTCATAATCTGTGATTGGATTTCAGGCAATAATCCATGCACAAATGTATCTACAAACAACCTTTTTCCTGGCTCTGTACTTAAATCTTGACCACTAAAATCTGAAGTTACTTGCTCAAATCTGTTAAAATACTCTGTTGCACCCTCTGACTTCAATTACATGCAAGCCATAAGCTTATCCCATATGAATCTTTTTTCAGGAACCAGAGTTTTCAATGTAGTCACTATTCTGCCTGGCAACATTAGTATCACCTATGGCGGTTTCTCTCCAGGATTTCTTTTCCCATCTATTCGTACTAAGGCATCCCATGTATCAAACATCCCTGGCTGATCATCTACAGTTCTAATCTGCTTCCACAAATCAGAAGGAAGGATCACAGGAAACAACATATCGATATCACTCAGCTTGAAAACTGACGAATGCAAGACAGATTCAATTTCTGCTGGATTCTTCCTAATATCTGAAATTGATTGCCTAATGGTATTCACTTCCTGTCTAGAAAATGGGACATGAACAAACTGTGAGACACAATGTGCTTCAATAGTAGTAGCAGGTGTTCCTGCTACGGCATCAGCTGGAATCTCTACCTTTGGGACAAATGTCGGAGGAACCTCCCTCATCAGCAATTGTAATGTAGGCAAATCTGAATGTCTATTAAGCAACAAAGCCAAATTAAGTGACAAAGTAGTCAAAGCAGTATCAAGCAAAAATGCTCTCTTATAAATGACCATCAAATCTGAGGGACAACACACCTTTCTCTTCATAAATTCATCTTGTAGTTACTCTACCATCACCTGTAACACTTTCCTTTGCATTGCTGGAGCATACTGACTAAACGTGTCATGCACTTCAATGGGAGAAATTGAAACATCCGAAATCCATCTAAGAGTGTCTCTTGTGCAAATGCACACTTCTTCACTCATTGATTTCAATGGAGGAAGAAATTGCTTCTGTACATATAAAGCTTGCCGTTCACTTACATCCATCTCATCTTTCTTTAACCGATCTAGCTCCCTTTTAAACTCAAATACCTTCTCTACATGATCATATACTTTCTCTGTGGTGTCCCCTGAGTGGGCAAGGACATTCAAATCCCTCAACCCCTGTGGGACATTCATGTCCGTCAAATCACTGCATATATCAACTAAATGCATTCCCATCCGTTCTATCAAAATAGTCTGTTCAGGAATACCCCCTTCGACAGAAATCGCAACTAGAACAGCTGAATCATCGCCCTCTTCTATGTATTTTTTAGCCCATGCATACAATTCCCTCTTTCTGTCTTTAGATACTGTACCACAAGTCACTATTCTTGAATCAGCTCCCACCCCTTCAACCACTACAGGTGGAGCAGAACCACCTGGTAAAGAATCAATAGTTAGCAGAGGTATTACCACTGGCAGTGCAGACAGAATTATGGGGGCGGCAACTGTCGGCAAGGGTGGAGGAGCAGGCAGGGGAACAGCAACAGGAAGAGGAACAACATTGGGAGGAGGAGGAACTACAACGGGAGGAGGCACAACAATGGGAGGAGCACATAAGGAGGCGGTGCAGTTGAAACAGTTCTACGTTCATTTAACAATTTATTAAGTAACTCATCTGATGTATGAAAATCCTGAGAGGGATATATCTTTTGCACATTGAGTTGAAAAGCCCTATCCATACTTCTAATGGATTCTGACTGTTTCAGCTGATCATGCAATAATGCTTTCTCAGCATTTGTCATGTGTCTACGTGCATGCGTTTCTTTACTTCTAAGTTGCTGCATAGCCTCTTTTCTCCAATCTTTAACTGCATCAAATGCTGCAGGCCTAGCCTTTTTTCTCAACAAAACAGATTCTAAATGCTCTAAGCAGGCAATTTCAAAGCTACCATTGACTGGCCACTGAAGTACGGAAACATGTCTGGTCTGTCTGTGCCAAATTTCATTAAATACAATAGTTCCTAGACCATACATACAGTACATTAAAAAAAGCCAGCGACCCATTGGGTGGTGCCAGTTGGCCTTGTTCCAAAGATTGTCTCTCTCTGCGGAATAATTCCCTGAAATAGGATGATGATTTCCCAGTATTTGCAAATACAAATCTGCAATCAATATCAGGATTCTTAGAAATCGGGATACGACTCACCTGATTTCAAACAAAGGGGTCCAATCGGATTACAAATCGTCGTGGCTGGAGTTTTTGCAAAACAGGCCTCGAAATGGGGACCCTCGTTGTGATGTCTGGCTAAGCGCTGCGCACCGTCAGGGATCGGGTCGTGCAGTACTGCGGAGGAATTGCATCTCACTTTGCAGTCACTCTCCGATCCCGGTCCGGCAGCCATGTCCTTGTCTTAGCCATATGACATCAATCCTGAGGGTCCCTATTCAGGCGCCATCTGAAAGATTAAAGAAATATCAAGACTTAATACCACCTAATAGAAATATGCCAGGTACGAGTACAATGGTACAAGTACACTTTTATTTTGCAGAGCAGCTGTCTGGTCTTGCAACACCTCGCAATGTGAGGTAGCGGACACCATGAGATGAGTGAGTGCTGGACATTACAAAGCATGCATATTTATACATTTCTCTCACAATCCCAGACACATCGTCCAGCCCATCTTTGAGTTACCCATTCACTAGGGTTTGTGGCTAGTTCACATAGCTAATGCAGATTCAAACAACTATACATTGTTCAATGTTTTCCTCAAACAATAGACATGTTTATCTGCACATAAAACACAATGGTAACAGTCTCTAGATTACTGTTTAAATATGGCTCTTGTTTAGCTCCAAGGTTTCTTAGTGCAGGACAAACAATTCCACCTTAGCAGCTTCAACATGCTTATCTACGTTGACACAGTACAAAGTTCATTTTTCTCTGCTTGAGCCAAAAACACAATTTGAAGCATGGGGCAGAAAGCAGGAGTTACGGCGTAGACAGCTTATTGCAAGTTCATTTAAATGTGATTTACAGTATGATGTGAATGTGTTTAGGCCAATGTTCATTATCAGGCGGTATTATGCGAAATATGCTTTTACAACAACACAATTCTCACTCATAGAGAGAAAGATATAGAGACGGGCCTCATTCTGAGTGTGGCGTTCTGGAAATAAGGAGGCCGGTTACACCGTACCAGCACCCTTTCCGGACCACCACACTCCAACCCTGCCTTCCTGGGCCATTGCACCCGGCAGGTCTGACCTGCCAGGCACAACGTCCCCATAAGCGGAGCTGTCAAGGAAGCACCAGCAATATTAGCAATGGTGTCAGTGTTTCTGTGTCCCATTCCCATGGAGTCTTATTGGACTCCATGGCAATGGGGACTTACACTTTCTGCCACCTGATATCCAGGGCCGCCTGGACGTGAATGTCCCAGTGGCACTGCGATAACAGGCGGTGGAAACGAGGCCCACAAATGGAGACAGTGACAGACAAACAGAGAGCGAGAAAGAGAGTTAGTGAAAGAGAGTGCAGCAAGAGTGTGTGAAAGAGAAGGAGAGAGCACTACATTGGCCTATAGTACGCCAGGTAAAGCTAGTATGTTAGATACTTCATCTGTCATGTATATGACCTGTATACCCTACACAATTTGGGTATGTACATTTGGTTTAGCATTGTATAAAGAAGTAAATTGCCAACTTCCATCTACTTCCATACTCTTTCAGGCACACTTTCCTATTGAGCTGACAAAATGAAGGCAAAGGTAGGACAGCCACAGTGATAAGCGTCTGTGCTACTGGGCCCCTTAGATGGCAACCTGGTTGAGACTGAGGGTCAGTGTCATGCAGGTGTTTGTCAGTTTCAATATGTACTTTCCAACTGAGTGAAGTGGTGCATGCCTGCACTCAAGGCAGCCCTCCCATTCTGCGAGCTTCTCGTTGGTTTTCTACTAGTGTTGATGCCGAGTTCATGAGGTCTTGGGGATCCTAGGGGCCGGGCCACCCAGGTACTCTGGCTACAGGACAGGGCATTTGGAACTTCGTTGGTGCCCTCTAAGGTCCCCAGCGCAGATCCGCAGTGCCCTGTGGCTGCTACTGTGCAGTTTCAGCTATACAAGACACGTCGTATTGGGAACAAGTGCATGTCATTCCATGGCGCCCTAAACAGCATTAAAACGTTCCAAGAAATTATTTGACGTTTGAATGTGTATTTTTTTTATAAATGTTGGAATTACACAGAAAACTGGCAAGTTATGTGAAATAGATATAATCGTAATTTCAGTTGCTGTTTCTGAAAGGCAACAGGCATTAGGAAGTCAAGAGCGTTCACGACGATAGAACAACAAAGAGAAAAAGCATAAAGCAAAACCATCGCAAACAAGCAGCTAAGACCCTTTCACGCCACACTGTCTCTCGCTAGGACGGGAGACTAGATCAAAAGCACCATTATCACCCTTATAATCCTGAATGGAAAGGGACACATAGAATAGAAGAGTTTAGCACTCAGTAGACTCCTCTACTTAAGGACAAAGCCAAAGATGTTACATTATTAAAAGGCCCAACGAACAGAGTCAGACTGGGGCATAACATTGTGCCAGACACCTATGAAATAGTGGCCCACAATTGCAAATGGCAATTCATTAATTTTGTGACAAACTGCTTGAGAAGTACCCTAGGGGGAGGGGGTGTTTGATAACATGTGATGCAAATTGTGCATTTTAAAGAACCTTTATTCAGTAACAGTGGTCAAAACTACTAGTCGCATGGTGAGGTAAAATATCAAACTGGCCCACATGGCCAAGAAAGTGGCCCACTTCGACCCAAAAACTGGTACACAGTAGCAGCTAGCATTTTTGGTTCAGCCCTTGCCCTATTTCCCTATAAGCCAGTCCAAGCCTGTCAATAAAGGCTAACAAGGGTATTGTCACTTATTAAAAACATGTACAACGAAAGATCTTCATTACATAGTAAACTACACTGCTGTATGATTGCTTTTGGAATTGCATCAATGCATTGAAGAGATTATTTAACTCTTTTTAAAAGTATTTCTCTATTTCGATTACTGACGGAGGTGGACCGGGCTGTTTCAAGTGAGGGAGCATTGAAGTGTTCACTTATTAGTACAATACAACAGACATATGTTCAAAACCTAGGTGCCATTTGTCTGTGTTAAAATAGGCTCTCATAACAAGCCCCTAGTGTGGATTCTCGACATGGCTGTGTTAATATAGAAGGTCTCATAACAAGGTCTGAGTGTGGATTGTGGACATTGGGCCTCATTATGAGCATGGTGGTAGCCGTGCCTGTATGGCGCTGTACCTGTATGTACCGTATGTGCGTACTGTATGTACCAGCACCGCCTCCCACGAATGGGCAATAACCGGCCCATTACGAGATGAAGAGGCCGGCAATTGCCCATTCGTGGGATGCGGTTATGCCGGGCTCCCGATCCCCATAGGGCAGAATGGGGGTCGAGAGCATGGGTGCACCGGCACCGTTCATAACAGTGCCGGTGCATACACGAGTTCTGCTTGCCCGCGCGCAGAACTCGTAGTGTGGTGGCCCGGTATGAACGGTGCTGGTGCCTTACCGCCACAGTTCATACTGTGACCGCCACTATTGTAATGAGGCCCATTGTGTCTGTGTTAATAAAGACAGTCTCATAACAAAGGCCTTTGTGTGGGTTCTGGACATCGCGTTAGTGTTAATAGGGAAGGTTGCATAATAAGGCCTGAGTGTGGGTACTGGACATCACATTAGTGTTAATTAAAAAGGTATCATAACAAGGCCTAAGTGTGGGTTCTGGACATCACGTCAGTATTAAATCAGAACATATCTTAACAAGGCAGGAATGTGGGCTCTGGACCTCGGGTCAGTTTTAATAAGGAAGTTCTCACAACAAGACCTGAGTGTGGGTTATGGACACTAGATTACTTTTAATCCCGATGGTTTCATAGCAAGGCCTGATTGTGGGTTCTGGACATCAGGTCAGTGTTAATAAAGAATAATGCATAACACGGCTTGAGTGTGGGTTTTGGATATCTTCTAAGTATTAATGTAGACGATCTTCTAACATGGCCCAGGTTTGGGTTCTGAACATCAGGTCATTGTTAATAAATAAAATCTCATTACAAGGCCAAATTCTGAGTTCTGGCAATCTCTTCAGTATTCATTTAGAAGGCCTTGTGTGGGTTCTGGACATAAGGTCGGTGTTGATAAATACGGCCTCATAACAAGGCCACATTGTGTGCTCTGGACATCAGGTCAGTGTTAATGTAGACAGTCTCATAAAAAGTCCTGATGTCGGTTCTGGACATCAGGTCAGTATTATTTAGAAGCTCTCCTAATAAGGTTTGGCTGTGGGTTCTAGACATCAAGTAAGTGTTAATTTAGAGGAGCTCATAACAACGTCAGATTGTGAGTTCTGGTCATCATCTCAGTATTAATCTAGAAGGTCTCCTAACAAGGCTTGAGTGTAGGTTCTGGACATCAAGTAAGTGTTAATTCATGCGGGCTCATAACAAGGTCAGATTGTGAGCTCTGTCCATCATCTCAGTATTAATTTAGGAGGTCTCCCAACAAGGCTTGAGTGCGGATTCTGGACATCAGACTAAACACATAAGAGAGGCACTAGGGTAAATATATGTGGGGCTGCCCCTAGGAAGAAATCAATTATAAAACAAGCCCTCAAATATATTAATGCAAGTGGTTAACAGATCACAAAAATACACTTTTATTAACAACTCCATTTCTAATCAGAAGATTGAATTTTGCCGACATTTTAAAAATTGACTTTATTTAAGCCAATACAAAAGTGGCCGGTGTGAATACAAAAGTTGATACATATACATATTCATCAATCATGTTGTACATTCCATCGTGAAGCATCCATTACCAACATAAGATCTCAAAGGGTAAACTAACGTTGTACATACTCAAACATAAAGCTGCATTAGTGACATATAGCACATTGACTGTACATCCACAGTTTCTACCATCTTGGTTACTGAATTTCTGCAACTCATTGCTGTAAACAACACCTAATACCCAACATGGTTATTTCGTTTGGAAATTATAATAGCTCAAGAAACCTCTTCAGGGGAAACGACACAACGTTAGCTTCAAGTTTTCAGTAACATTGTACTTTAGGCAAAACATTCAGGACGAGCTACCATTTCTTAGACACAATAACATTTGCAACCAAAACACTTATTCCAAATTAAAACATTCTTTGTATCATCTTTGTGACCCTGTCTTTTTCAACCACCCGCGGAATAACATGAAAATAGCTGAATTAATTCTGTTATGCCATATTAATAGAAAAAAGTAGGGAATGAGCCTACTTGATCGAAAATGTTTGATCTAACAACCTATTTAATTGTTTTTAGCATGTCTGATATGACCTTTGGAGCACATTGCCTGCATATTACCCAAAATAATGAACACGGAGAGCAGGGATTGCAGGGGTGTTCCCTGCTCCCTGTGTTTGTTATTTTTGGGTTTTCTGGGTGCAGGGGTGTCCCCCGCTTCCTTAAAAGTGGCAACAGGGGAAAAAAAGAGTGTTTATAGGTGGGACCGAGCAGATAAATTGTGGTCAGTTCACCGCAAACAAAAATAAAATGATCAAACAACCCCATGCTAAGAGTAGTACTATATGAAAGACATTTTGATGTAGATACTCTTGCTCTTATCATAGAACACCTGGTGTCTATTAATGTTCATAGTCTTTAGAGGCGTAATCTGCATAACATTTTGATATCATGTCAGTATTGATTTAGACGGTCTCCTAACATGGCCAAATGTTGGATCTGAACGTCAGGTCACTGTTAATGAATAATGTTTCATGACAAGGCCAGATTGTGAATTCTGGTCAGCTAGTCAGTATTCATTTTGAAGATCTCCTAACAAGGCCTGCGGGTGGGTTCTGGGCAGCATGCCAATATTAATTTAGAAGGTATCATAGGAAGGCCTGAGTGTAGCTTCATTGACATCAGGTCAGTAGTAAAACAGAAGGGCTCCAAACAAGGCCAGATTGTAGGTTCTGGACAACAGGTCAGTGTTACCATAGAGATTCTCCTAACAAGGACTGAGTATTGGTTCTGGACATCATACACCCTTACCAAATTGTACAAAAACCTATGTTTTAACCGTAAGTTACAATCATCAACACTAAGATAAGTATAGTAAACATGTTACATTTGGGACTTGATGATCTAAATAATAGCTGGAACTTTAATAACTTTTCACTCCAGATTCCTCTAACTGTGCAACAATAACTGGTATTGTTACCCAAATAAATGGTTCTTATTTTATCAACTGTAAGAGGATTCAATTCAGCACTACAGCTAAGTTAACGCCTAGTCTAGAATACTGAATGAAAACCCTTATTGATATATCTTTATGTCCAGTTCATGCGTTCTGGATGACTACCCCTATATAACACCCCTCTCTTGGAATCCCCCTGACCCCACTGAGCCAAGAAGTAGTTCTGTTTTGTAAGTTTAAAAGGTTTATTTGATAATTTAAAATATATATATATTACACTTTATAATAAATTAATAATTGAATAGCACACTTAATCTGATATGATAAAGATCAACAACGGAGAATCTGGCACTAGCACACTTCTTATAATCACTAATGAGTTGACATGAAATGGATAAGGTAGCAAACTGGTAAATAGGAACAAAAGTATAATGTGGTAGAGGATGCTTTATGTAAGCTCAGGTGGATGCAATATTCAATGAATGCAGTACAGAAAATACTCAATATGATTTCAACCAAACAATGTAATCACTTTTCTCTGGCAATCCCCTCCCCCCCTTGATGCAAGGCAGGGAAATGGAAGGAAAACACACAGTTCTCAGAAATGCAATCAATGTAATTCAGTTCACCCCAGCAAGCTTACACTACAGAAAACAGATAGGAGTTTTGAAAACACAGGCAAAATGCTTTGATATTTGCTGGCAATGAATTAAAAAATATGCTAAATGCTTTTAATTCCCTTTCAGAGGTTCAGGGTGAGTGATATCTAGTTAATATTAGCTCAGGCTCACACTAGCAATGATGCAGGGATAGTTAGCAGGTTAAACGAATTTCTGGCAAATGGAAGGCAAGCAGCAGCAGTTTTTACATGTGAAGAAATTTGCAAATCGCGGTAAAATTCGCGGATGCGCCGAGCGCTATTACAGAGGAACCACAAGGACTATCTCTATCGTTTTGGAAAGCCTAGGATCTCAGCTTCAAAATGAAAGTTACTGCAAGTCTCTAGCACAAACGGTTGCGGAGATGTGAGCGATTTTGTGAAGGTCGTTTTTCAGATTTGAAATATTAAAATTCAAAAAGACAAGTGCAGCTTGCAACTAGGAAATGACAAGTGACAGCTTTACAAATGACAGGTGACAGTTAGGAGGCAGTTCTACTTAGATTAAATAGATTGAATTATATTATTTTAACTAGGAGATTGGTTCTGCACAGTTTTCTAGGTACTCACACTATATTCTTGAGTGAAATGGGCCTCGCCATGGATCTGGTCAGGTTTTAAACTCGCCTCTGGTCTCTGCACTTCACAGTGATCTGGGTCAGCTCTCTCTGGTTCTCTGGTCTGGGTCTCTAGTTCTGGATAGATTGAAGTCTCTAGTTTGGCTCTCTGGAGGTTTGATGGAGGTAAAGTATGGATTTTTCCGGCAGAGCGTCCCGCTGCAGATGGAATTGAAGGTCCCTATCTGTCCTGTCTGTCTGCTTTTATGTGTTTAGAATGTGGGTGTGTTCTAGCATCACTGACCCTACCTCTCTCTCAGCTTCTAATTGGTCAAACTTCCATTTATCATTTGATTGGGGAATGAACTGTGAGTCAGAGGGATGTCATTTTATGGCTTGCAGATAGGACACTCCTCTGTCAGATTGCACACATTCTATATTTGATAATAAAAGACATATTTCACAGTTACACAGTTGCTTGAAATTACATATACATGGTGTGGCTGAATCTAGCCATGTCTCTGTCCAAATCTGCTGTTTCTAAGAGCTCGCATTCAGAAATGGCACATAATTGACTTTTTAACTGATTTTTCAATTTCTGACATTGACCCAACTTTACATACATGTGTGCAGGGAGTATGGACATTAACTGATGAAGTTTCAGATTTTTAACATGCATACATTTAGAGTAATATCCACTTTTCCGCTAAAACCCCCCTGAACACGCCACCGGGTCGAAAAACCTCTTAAAATGTGGGCAGAAAAATCACAAGAATTATGGTATCATTTATAACATTTTCACATGTCCGCTCTATGAATGATCCATCTTTTTAAAGTTATGTTCTGGCTCCAAAGGGGTGTGGTTTCCTCTCAGCACAAGGTAGAAATACTGGTTTATCCAGTTCTGCCAAGCCAGCTTGCTCTCACAGGCAGTGCCCCTCCCCTTTCCTCAGGAGGAAGCCACTTTTTACGACCATTTACGACTCCTGCCAATAAAACCTTTGCCTGGGCCAGGACAGGGCTTTGTTCAGAGCTCCTGTAGAGCACAGGTAATTCAATTATCAGATAGATGGCATATCCTTAGTGTGAGCAGCAAAAGGGCAGCTAGGCCTGGGAACACAGCTGTGACTCAAGTTTCACTCCTGATGGGGGTAGTTGCCAGGCAGAATTCAGTTCCTTAAGCCAGGTTTCAGATAAAATGTCACTTTTTGTTCCCCAGTTCCTGCATTCAAATAAAACTAAACATTTTTACATATGCAGCTAGAATGCTGATTCTAAGTGCAAAACTATGACATTTCAACAGTTACAAAGGCATGTGACACCAAACATAGGTCACTCATTTAATCTAAACATTTTCGATTTTAGTGTCTTTAAATCCAGTGCAACTTAAACTGCTGACTCCATAGCTCAGCCAGTTTTGTTATAAGCATTGTTCTGGGCTCTTCATTTCCCAGATTTTGTAGGCACACAAAACTCCATTCTACCAAATGTCTGCTGGTGTCCAGTGAGTTTTTAGATGTGTTGCAATGTTTAAAATAGACAGTTTGAGCCTGCCTTCAGAGAAACACAGGGTGGTTTTAAACTGCCGGCTTTTGGATAGTGGTGAGTACTGGTACTGCACCCATTTTTGGGATTTAAGAAAATGAATTCCCAACAATTCTAGGTTGCATTTGGCAATCAGCATTGCCATTCCCAATGGTTTCAGACTACTGTGCGGGTAGTCCAATGGTGGTTTTAGGCAGTTTCCTTCTGTGCCCATAACATCGGCAAAAATGAGTGGCAGCCTATTCTTCATGCATTTCCCTGTGCATTTTCTGGGAAGCTCTGGCCATTATGATGTTTTCCATGTCAGTACTGCACAGTTTTGAGGTAGGGCCCGGATGCATGGGTAAATACATCCCACAAGCCCCCCTTCTTGCGGTGGCCATCTGATCCTTCACTAATGGGACCCGCAAGATCTGGGATGTAGTTCTCCTCTTCTTCCGATAAATGGCACAGTTCAGCATCTTTTCCTCCATCCGGTCGGATAGATCGGTTCTCCTCGCCGGTCCTGATGGGAGTATTGGGCGGTCCACTGGGCCCATTGGATCTTCGTTCCCGGTCTCTGGATCGTCCTTCTTGGTCATTCTTCATGGTTTCATCTCTCCTAGGATGATAAAGCAAAAGCGGCAATACCTACTCATAGACGTTTTTCCACCACTGTTGAGATGGTGGGACAGCATATGCATTTCATCATGACGAAACATTACATTCTTATTTTGATAAAAAACAGTATAACTAAGAGACAGTTTCATGCAAATCACAATATTTTAGAGACTAGATGTGGTATGTTTTATGGTTGGAACTGAATTAGTCTGAGACAGTACCCGCTAGGATTCCAGAGGATTCCTCCAGTTGTTGCAGAGTGTGCCTGGGATGGCAACATTTCAACTGGTTTATGTGGACCCACTTGTCTTCCCCCTCTGCCGAACCGCCTTTGGGGATGCGGATCTTGTAGGCCACAGGTGAGATCTTGTCGATGATCTCAAAGGGTCCTTTCCATGTAGGCAAAAATTTGCGCTGCTCGGCCTGGTTCCTTTGGAAGTTGTATAGATAGACCCGGTCCCCCACCTGATATTCCTTCCTGGAAGTTTTCAGGTCATAGTGGGTCTTCATGCTATCAGCTGATCTTTCTAGATTCCGCTGAGCATAAGCAAAAGCATGTTGGAGGTGTTTCCTTAAATTCTCTACATACTCATGAGTAGTGGAGGCATTTATCAGTGTCTGCTCTTGGGTCCTATAGAGCAAATGCTGAGGAAGCACCATCTTGCGCCCAGTCATCAACTCAAAAGGTGACATTTTGGTTGCAGATGAAGGGGTAGATCTGATAGCCATTAGGACCAGAGGTAATCGGATATCCCAACTTGGCCCAGAATCTGCCACAAACTTCTTTAATATGCTCACAATGGTTCGGTTATATCTCTCTACTGCCCCAGAAGAAGCTGGCCGATAAGCAATATGCAACTTCCTTTTGACCCCCAGTATCTCCCACATCTTTGTCATTACTTCACTGGTGAAGTGGCTACCTCTGTCTGACTCAATCCTTTGAGGTAGACCAAAACGGGAAAAGATGTGGTTAATCATCAAGGCAGCTGCAGTTTCTGCCTTGCAGTTTGGGGCTGGGAGACATTCCATCCACTTGGTAAACAAGCATGTCACAGTCAACATGTACTTATTCCCCCTAGCCGAGCGAATCACAGGGCCTACAAAGTCGATTTGTAAATCTGACCATGGCAGTGTCATCCCCCGCTTTTGTAAAGGTGCCCGGTGTGTGAGGGATGTCGGCTGAAATTGTGCACACACAAGACAACCCTTCAAATATTGGTTGAGGTTCTGGCCCATGTGTGGCCAGTATGCAACCTCTCTTAAGATTTCCAGTGTTGTGTGAAACCCCCTATGACCGGCGGTGGCCGCATCATGGGTGTGACTTAACATCAGGCTTCGGAATGAGGTAGGAACCACCCATTGGTCGTGGCCAGCTTTGGATTTCCTTACCAACAAACCGTCTTGGATCCGGAACATTTTTGGACATTTCATCAACACTCTTAGGTCCTCTTTCCCAATGTAATCGGTATCCGTCAGGGGAAAGTTCTCAGGGTGCTCAAGGTGCTGGTAAAATTTACCAATTATTGGATCCCCCTTCTGAGCAGTAATCAAATCAGCATCAGGGGTCTCCTTACTCCATTGTGCAATTGAAAGGTCGTTGTGAGCATTTGTCTGGGACCTAGTGATAGCAGTGACCTGGATTTCCCCCAACAGGGACTCAATCTCAATTAGATCCCCTTGGATGGCCCCGGTTTTGGCCAGCTGATCAGCTAAGTCATTTCCAGTTTTGTCTGGTCCCTCTACTTTGGAATGACCCTCGATCTTTTTCCAATAGATGGTCATCTCATTCGAGGTGACCAAATCATCAATGTTTTGGATCAACTTCCCATGTTTCAAGGGTTTGTTGTTAGCACATAACATGCCTCTGGTTTTCCAATTAACCAGGTGCTCCACGAACTCGTTCCGTACATAATCCGAATCTGTGATTATGACCAGTTCGTGGAGTTGATGCTGGATAGCAGTGAGGATGGCCTGATGCACAGCCATCAATTCTGCCACCTGACTACTTCGGGGACCAATTTTGTATCCAGCGGAGGGTTCTGGGGACTCATTCACCCATGCATTCCCTACGCCGGCCACCAGTTCTTTCTCCCCGTTGTTGTCAACATGGTAAGAGCATCCATCCACATACACAGTGGGCATTCCCTCACACTTGTCTTCTTCAAAGACTTTGTGGGGGCAATTAAGGTATGCCTCCGTGTTGTCCTTGATTTTTAGACTTTCGTCCTCGAGGAAGTTTTCTCTGGCACAATCATGCAAGTCAGCCAGACCTTGCGCGAGGGGACTCTTCTTGTTTTGGCCATATCTGACCTCCACAGGAAAGCCTTGCATTGACAGAATCCAGGAAGTAATTCGGGAATTACTCACATTTCCGGCCCGGATTCTGTCACTTTGGAGATATTGCAGAGGCTGGTGTGGAGTCTCCACTATGATGTGCTCCCCCTGGATAAACGGGCGGTAATTCTTCAATGCCCACACCGTTGCCAGGAGTGCCTTCTCACAATCGTTGAATTTTTCCTCCACAGAGGATAAAGTTTTGCTCGCATAGGAGATTACTTTATTGACCTTGTCATGCTTTTGGTATAATACGGCCGTCAAGCACGTATTAGAGAACCCTGTCTCCAGGAAGAACTCCTTGTTTCTGACAGGGTAAGCTAGGCAAGGCGCTTGTGAGAGGCTTCTCTTGAGTTGTTTTACTGCCTCGGCTTGTTCTGGACCCCATTCCCACTTGACCCCCCCCTTCAGGAGATGAATCAGGGGTCTGGTGATCTCTGCGTAGCCCTCAATGAACTTTCTGCTGTAATTAGTCAGTCCAAGGAGGCTCCTTAGTTCCCGCAGAGTTGTGGGGTCTTTCAGTTTCTGAAGTGCTTCCACTTTCTTTTCCTGGGGACAGAGGCCCTGAGGAGTAATCTCATGCCCCAAGAAATTAACACAGGTTCTACACCACTGTGCTTTCTGAAAGGAAAGTTTTGTTCCGGCAGCCCTCAACTGTGTCAGAACATAACGGATCTCCGCTATGTGTTCCTCCACAGATGAACTTTTGATGAGGACATCATCTACATAAGCCAGGTTACCCCTCGCACCCAGGTCGGGCATGGCCTTATGTAGGAAAATGTTGAATTCATTGCCGGAGTTGAGGTATCCGAAGGGAGTCCGGGTCCATGTGTACTGCTGGCCCCCAAAGGTAAAAGCCAGTTTGTATTGGTCCTCCCTGCTGACAGGCACGGTCCAGTATCCATTGGTCAGGTCTATTGCAGTGAATACCTGTGACCCCTGGATCTGGGCCAGCCCTTGGTCAATGTAGGGCAGAGGCCATCGGGAAGTATGGACCCGTTTGTTGAGCTCCCTAAGGTCGGCGCAGAGTCTCCACTGGCCGTTTGGCTTTAATATCCCCAGCACCGGATTATTGAAGGTGCTGTGGACTGGACGGATTATTCCCCGGGACTCAAGGTTCTTAATTATTTCAGTAAGGGACTCCATTGATGCGAGAGGCAAGCGATATTGCTTCACAAACACAGGAGTCATGCCAGGGTCCGTGGGGATTGTTGTTGTGTGGATGTCAGTGCGACCACAGTCATACGAGTCTACCGCAAAGAGATCTTGGAAATCCAAGAAAACTTGTTTCAACTTTTGCTTTTGTTCCAGAGTCACACAGGCATCAGCTAGGTTGACTCTCTCTTCCACCATCTGCCTGAAGCCTGGAAAGACTTCTGGTTTGGCTATCTCCGCGGCCTCCTCCAGCTGGGTGGAGAAGTCCCTGGTCAGAGTGCTGATTTGGACCGGAGGCTTCAGGTGGGAAAGGCAGCCCTCATGGACCTGGAAAATCACCTCATCCCTCCTGAAGTCACACGTCACATCTTCCTTACCATAAGGGCAGGAAGTGTACACCAGGAAGTTCCCCCCATGCCGGGTAAAAATCCTGTCTGGTGTTGTATTGTCCTCACTGTCACTGTCAACACAGTCCTTGGGGATTGGTCCTAACAGTTCATTTACAAGATCAATGGAGAAATGTCGGTCATCAACCGCCATTCCAATAATGGTGCCTGCGGCTAGAGTAATACTCTTTAAGTCGCTGTTATCCACCTCTATTAGAATGGTGTCATGTTCTATGTTGACTAATGGAGTTGGGTTTACCCCCAACCCTTGCTGTTGGAGAGAAGCATTTAGATGTATGTAAGCATCAGGGTTTTTCAACTCTTGTCCCCTTTTAACTTTCACTTCCAGGGAGAATTGTCGGGTCCTTTCTGGGATGGTGACTTCCTCTTTAACCTGAATTTCGACGGCATAAGGTAGCAATTGAGCTGACCTAAATGCTTTTTCTGGATCAACAAAGCCCATGGGATTATCCGCTAATCGGGACCAAGCTTTGAAGTTTATTAGGTCCAAACTAATGGCAAAGCGATTGAGAATGTCACTGCCTAAGTAAAAGGCGGCAGGGACGTCTCGCACGACCCAACAATTGTGGACTATGCTCTTGTTGCCAATGGAGATTTTGAGCATACACCTGCTTGGCAGGAGATGTTTGGAATTAGGTGCTTCCAGGTCCATTTCCCACTTGTCTATCAGTTTGAAGGTGGGAATGGTTGGATCTTTTGGGAGTTGGCGAAACATGGCTTCGCTGATGAAGCTCTTACCGTTGTTCACACACACTCGAGCGAGAACAGAGTCCTTCCCATCATTTAACTGAACCGGGATGAACAACTGCTCTCCAATTTGCTGAATATCAGCCAGGCTCTGAGCTGATTTCACATCTTTCTGGACTATAGGAGTGGGAGTTTCTGATTGTGGATTAGTATAGAATTTCAGAGTGTTTCCTTCCAGCGTGGAATACCACCTTAAACTGGAAGGAAGGTTGATTTTCAGAAACAGAGAGGACCCCCCATCACCAGTCTGTTGTCCTACTGCTATTACTGTCACGTCTGGAATCTGGTTGTTCTGGAAGTGAAATTCTACTTGGTCAGATTTTTGTTCAACCCTGTGGCAGGTGCCGTTTAAACTAACATGGTTGACACTCTGTTTTAATTTTATTGGTCGGCTAGTCTGGGTCCAGAGGACCTTGTTTACGCAATCTATTAGGGGTGACAACCTTCTCAGGAGGTCATTCCCTAGTAAACAAGGGGTGCCCTCTGGGGTCACAACTATGACCGGGTGTTTCAGCTTGTGTCGCCCAATTTTAATGTCCAAGTCTGCCGTCCCCTCAACGGGAATTTCCTTCCCATCAAAGTTCTGGAGTTGTCCAGGAAGAGAGGTGAGAGGAATTTGGTAATTCTCTCCCCTTCCTGCATTCAGTTCGTCAAAGGCCCTTCTGGACAGAAGGGTAGCTTGAGATCCAGTGTCCACCAGTGCCGAGATTGTACCCTGCCCCTGTACTTGTACCGGGGCATAATATCTTCCCTCCTTCTCCTCAAGGGGGCACAGATAATGTACATTTTTGGACAACTGGTGGGCTAATTTTCTGGTTTTGGACATCGCGAGAGAAGAATTTTGGGCAGAATTCTGTGGAGAGCCTTGGGAATCTGAAAGAAAAAGTTGGCAACTGGAGATCAGAGCCATTGTGGGTTCCCCTGGCTCCGGTTCCGGGCCGCCCCCCCCTTTTTGGAGGCCGTCACCAGGATGGGGTTGAACCAGGGGATTTTCTTGCTGTTGGTTCTGGGATGAGATGGTGAGCGGCGGTAGCTCAGTCTCCACATCTCCCCAGTCTGGATTTGCATCCCTAGGGACCCATTTTTCTTTGGGAGGAGTTCCCCCCTCTCTGAAGGAGAAGATCCTTTTCCCAGGATCCTCTGAGGATCCCTCTCCCTCAAATTGGAAGATCTGTACCTCCTCCTCAAACTGAGTCTGTTTGGGTCTTTTGTTTCTCCTACCCCCCCTCTGCTCCTTAGGAGGCAGACTTTCAGGGGCAAGAGATTTTGTTTCCGGTTCCTGGGGTTCCAGGGGCTGTTTACAAGTGAGGAAGGAAGCTTCCTCCAAGGCTTTACACCCCCCTTCCCCTTGTGCCTCCTCCCTGGGAACCGGTGAGTTATCGGGGTGCTGCCCCCGTCATTGTTCTGGAGCACCAGGTCCAGAGTTGGGTGCGTTCTGCGCCGGCCCGCCCATCTGAGGGTTCTGCTGAGCCCTCAGTATGTGACCCAGATCCCACGCCATGTTTTGAACCTGGCGCTCTAACTGGGAAACCCGCTCAGGCTGATACGGGGCCCTGTTTTCTCCCCTGGGCTGATCCCGGGAAGGGTAGCTGTCCCTCCTTTGGTAATACCCTGGGTTGGGAAGATTTGGGTACCCCTCCACCCTTGGCCTCCCCTCTCCCGGATTCAGTGGTCTGGGCTCAGGGAATTGGGGAAAGAAGGATGGATGGTTTTGGGGCTGAAAGTTGGGTGGATACCTGGGGAAAAAGTTCTGCCCAGGATTTGGAGAGTTTCTGCCCTCCGGTGGGAAGTTAGGAGGGAAGTTCCCTGGGTTAGGTGCTTGGCTGGATCCCCCCCCTTGGGCTGGAGGAGTCCACACATAACCCAGGATGGGTCTGTTTCCCTTGTAACGGGGACTTACATAATCAGGAGAGCGAGGGACCCCATTTGTGGGGCTGCCTCCCTGGCTCCCTGTCTGTGACTGGCCCGAGGACCTTCTGGGCCTAGCATTATTAGGTGCAGGTAGGTTTTTAGGCCCCCCCATCTCCAAATCCAAAACGGGGGTGATCTTTACCTCTGCCACCTTGGCAGCAGCAGGGGTGCTGTTGGCTTTGGGGTTTTTCTGGGCATTACTTTTGCTATCTATCGGTTTCTGCACCTCATAGATCCGGGTAGCCTGTTCAATGACCCAGTCTAAAGATCTTTTCTCGTGAAAATCCCTCACGAGCTGGGTCATGATATATTTGGGCAAGGCATGGAAAAACGTATTAATAAATTCCCTGCTATCCGTGCGCACCCTTCTTGTGGTCTGTGCAAAAGCACGCTTTAACTCCTGCACAAATTCTTGTGGGGCCTGATCCTCCCCACATTGCAAATTGTAGGCTGCCTTGCGAGCCTCTTGAGGATTTCTGTGAACAGAAAAATGTTTCAAGATGGCCGCCTTATAGGTGGACCATCTTAAATGATTTTGGTCCTCCAGCCCCGCAAAGAAACTGGAGTATTCCGGGGAGAAGGTCCACTTTACATATTGAATACAGCTTTGGCTGTCCTTCAAATGGAAAGTCTCCATCATTTGTTCAAACAACTCTAAGTGCTCCCAAACAGAATACTTAGCGTTCTTATGGTAAGGCGTGATGACGCTCCTGATCGCCTTAATCTGCTTTAAGGGGTCCTTAAGCAAGGCCCTTTTTGCCTTATTGGCCTTTTTGGTTCGGGTAACCCTTGTCCATTCTTCCTCGGACTCAGAGGCACTGCTCCCAGAGGTTCCCGTCTGTTCTTCCAGGTTTTCCCGGATTCTGCGAGCCTGGGAATGGCTGGCAGAATGTGGGGACCTGGTCTCCTGTGTCCTGCGCAGTTCAGAGGAGTCTTCAGATTCCTCCTTGCTGCCAGGATTTGATGGGTAGCCCCTCCACTGACCTAACTGGGCAGAGGTTTTCAGGATGCCCTTAATGGGCCTACTCTCTTGGGGTTCCCCATTGAACTGTACTGTACTTGGGTGCCCATACCCGGATGCCCACCCCTCCATTCCTGAGTGGTACTGGCCTATGAGCCCCATACTCTTAGCTGGATAGTAATCTGCCATCCCTGTGGCCCTGTGCTCATGTGCGCCAGGGGACATGGGGGTGGTAGAGTCCAGGGACTGGGGGAGATGAAGGCCCCTGGTGTTAGGGCTCCTGCGGTTATGGTCAGGAGTCTCTCTTTCCCAGCGGACCTCATCTCTATCCGCCCCTGCTCCCTGTTGCAATGCAAGAGCCTGCATTTGTGCTTTCAGTTCCTCTGTTAAGGCCTTACTCGACTCTATCAGTCTCTCCTGCATCGCTACCTGTTGTTGGAGCCTATCATTGTGTTTACAGAGGGCCTCCTTTTCCCTCTGTGCTTCCTGGTTGGTCCTTGGAGAACTGGGCCAGTCTTTGCTGCAGGAGGGTTACCTCCTGAGCTGTGTCCCTATTGGCCTGCTCCTTTCTTGCTAGAGCATCCTCCACCCTCCTGGTGTGCTCTAGCAAGTTCTGGTGTTCTTTTTGGAGGTCACCCAGTCCCTGGTGGGCCAGGTGATTTTCTTCCATTTTTCTTTTTAAATGGCAGACTTCCTGGCCTAAGGTATCCCTTTCCTGACTAAGAGCCTGCATCTGTGCCGCCAGGTCGTCCCTTTGCCTTTGGAAGGCACCAGCATTCTGGCGCTCCTGATCAAACTCTGCCTGGGTATCCAGGTCTTTCAGAATTAGTTTGTTGCTCTCTGCCTTCACTCTATCTAGGTGGCCTTGCAGGGTGACTACCTGCTCAGCACATACCCTGTTGAAGTCCAGTTGTTGCTCCAGCTTTTTCTGGTTTTGCAGTAGGGAGTCCAAACCTTCTTGGTATTCCTTCTGCAAGGCCAGAAATCTGGTATCCTGTTCTACCTTTTCCTGTTGCAGCACATCCATATCCTTCTTTATTTTAATGATGTGCTGCCTACTATCATCTTCTGACTCCTGGCTCCTCTGCAGCCTCTGCTCAGAAGAGACCAGGTCAGATTGGACCTTCTCTAACGCCATCTGTTGCCTATTTGCCAGATTTTGGCTTTCAGCACATCTATCCTGCATGTCTCCCATATATAGGTAAGGTATGCCGCTATCCTGGCAATCTTAGTGTGTTCCTCTTTGGCTTTAGGAGCCATATATAGTTCACTCAGGGCCACATGTAAGGGACCCTGATCTCTATATATATCTGACCCTGTTTCAGTGACCTGTTGTGTAATGGCCTGCAACCACGCATCCTGGCCCTGTTCAGTCCATTCACCTCTCACAAATAGCTTATGCAAGAGGTGCTCTCTGGCTATTTTCATGTCTACTAAGGTCGTCATTCTAGAGATTGGTCTCTGTCCTGACTTACAGAAGTTGGTGTTTTATTTTTGCAGAACAGAACTTTTCTTGGAGTGTCCCTTTTGAGGAATGCTTCACAGCGTAATGCAGCGTGGTGATCCGACCGGATGTATGTATCCCGTCAGTTAGCACACTGTATTAAGCTGCACAAGTGGTAAATCTAACCCAACGTCTCGGCTCGAGCCCCCAATTTGTAAGAGGATTCAATTCAGCACTACAGCTAAGTTAACGCCTAGTCTAGAATACTGAATGAAAACCCTTATTGATATATCTTTATGTCCAGTTCATGCGTTCTGGATGACTACCCCTATATAACACCCCTCTCTTGGAATCCCCCTGACCCCACTGAGCCAAGAAGTAGTTCTGTTTTGCAAGTTTAAAAGGTTTATTTGATATTTAAAATATATATATATCACACTTTATAATAAATTAATAATTGAATAGCACACTTAATCTGATATGATAAAGATCAACAACGGAGAATCTGGCACTAGCACACTTCTTATAATCACTAATGAGTTGACATGAAATGGATAAGGTAGCAAACTGGTAAATAGGAACAAAAGTATAATGTGGTAGAGGATGCTTTATGTAAGCTCAGGTGGATGCAATATTCAATGAATGCAGTACAGAAAATACTCAATATGATTTCAACCAAACAATGTAATCACTTTTCTCTGGCAATCCCCTCCCCCCCTTGATGCAAGGCAGGGAAATGGAAGGAAAACACACAGTTCTCAGAAATGCAATCAATGTAATTCAGTTCACCCCAGCAAGCTTACACTACAGAAAACAGATAGGAGTTTTGAAAACACAGGCAAAATGCTTTGATATTTGCTGGCAATGAATTAAAAAATATGCTAAATGCTTTTAATTCCCTTTCAGAGGTTCAGGGTGAGTGATATCTAGTTAATATTAGCTCAGGCTCACACTAGCAATGATGCAGGGATAGTTAGCAGGTTAAACGAATTTCTGGCAAATGGAAGGCAAGCAGCAGCAGTTTTTACATGTGAAGAAATTTGCAAATCGCGGTAAAATTCGCGGATGCGCCGAGCGCTATTACAGAGGAACCACAAGGACTATCTCTATCGTTTTGGAAAGCCTAGGATCTCAGCTTCAAAATGAAAGTTACTGCAAGTCTCTAGCACAAACGGTTGCAGAGATGTGAGCGATTTTGTGAAGGTCGTTTTTCAGATTTGAAATATTAAAATTCAAAAAGACAAGTGCAGCTTGCAACTAGGAAATGACAAGTGACAGCTTTACAAATGACAGGTGACAGTTAGGAGGCAGTTCTACTTAGATTAAATAGATTGAATTATATTATTTTAACTAGGAGATTGGTTCTGCACAGTTTTCTAGGTACTCACACTATATTCTTGAGTGAAATGGGCCTCGCCATGGATCTGGTCAGGTTTTAAACTCGCCTCTGGTCTCTGCACTTCACAGTGATCTGGGTCAGCTCTCTCTGGTTCTCTGGTCTGGGTCTCTAGTTCTGGATAGATTGAAGTCTCTAGTTTGGCTCTCTGGAGGTTTGATGGAGGTAAAGTATGGATTTTTCCGGCAGAGCGTCCCGCTGCAGATGGAATTGAAGGTCCCTATCTGTCCTGTCTGTCTGCTTTTATGTGTTTAGAATGTGGGTGTGTTCTAGCATCACTGACCCTACCTCTCTCTCAGCTTCTAATTGGTCAAACTTCCATTTATCATTTGATTGGGGAATGAACTGTGAGTCAGAGGGATGTCATTTTATGGCTTGCAGATAGGACACTCCTCTGTCAGATTGCACACATTCTATATTTGATAATAAAAGACATATTTCACAGTTACACAGTTGCTTGAAATTACATATACATGGTGTGGCTGAATCTAGCCATGTCTCTGTCCAAATCTGCTGTTTCTAAGAGCTCGCATTCAGAAATGGCACATAATTGACTTTTTAACTGATTTTTCAATTTCTGACATTGACCCAACTTTACATACATGTGTGCAGGGAGTATGGACATTAACTGATGAAGTTTCAGATTTTTAACATGCATACATTTAGAGTAATATCCACTTTTCCGCTAAAACCCCCCTGAACACGCCACTGGGTCGAAAAACCTCTTAAAATGTGGGCAGAAAAATCACAAGAATTATGGTATCATTTGTAACATTTTCACATGTCCGCTCTATGAATGATCCATCTTTTTAAAGTTATGTTCTGGCTCCAAAGGGGTGTGGTTTCCTCTCAGCACAAGGTAGAAATACTGGTTTATCCAGTTCTGCCAAGCCAGCTTGCTCTCACAGGCAGTGCCCCTCCCCTTTCCTCAGGAGGAAGCCACTTTTTACGACCATTTACGACTCCTGCCAATAAAACCTTTGCCTGGGCCAGGACAGGGCTTTGTTCAGAGCTCCTGTAGAGCACAGGTAATTCAATTATCAGATAGATGGCATATCCTTAGTGTGAGCAGCAAAAGGGCAGCTAGGCCTGGGAACACAGCTGTGACTCAAGTTTCACTCCTGATGGGGGTAGTTGCCAGGCAGAATTCAGTTCCTTAAGCCAGGTTTCAGATAAAATGTCATTTTTTGTTCCCCAGTTCCTGCATTCAAATAAAACTAAACATTTTTACATATGCAGCTAGAATGCTGATTCTAAGTGCAAAACTATGACATTTCAACAGTTACAAAGGCATGTGACACCAAACATAGGTCACTCATTTAATCTAAACATTTTCGATTTTAGTGTCTTTAAATCCAGTGCAACTTAAACTGCTGACTCCATAGCTCAGCCAGTTTTGTTATAAGCATTGTTCTGGGCTCTTCATTTCCCAGATTTTGTAGGCACACAAAACTCCATTCTACCAAATGTCTGCTGGTGTCCAGTGAGTTTTTA
The DNA here is from genome assembly GCF_040938575.1 of Ambystoma mexicanum. Lineage (NCBI taxonomy): Eukaryota > Metazoa > Chordata > Amphibia > Caudata > Ambystomatidae > Ambystoma > Ambystoma mexicanum. The sequence goes on from NC_090931.1 coordinate 346,911,922, forward strand.
GATGTGTTGCAATGTTTAAAATAGACAGTTTGAGCCTGCCTTCAGAGAAACACAGGGTGGTTTTAAACTGCCGGCTTTTGGATAGTGGTGAGTACTGGTACTGCACCCATTTTTGGGATTTAAGAAAATGAATTCCCAACAATTCTAGGTTGCATTTGGCAATCAGCATTGCCATTCCCAATGGTTTCAGACTACTGTGCGGGTAGTCCAATGGTGGTTTTAGGCAGTTTCCTTCTGTGCCCATAACATCGGCAAAAATGAGTGGCAGCCTATTCTTCATGCATTTCCCTGTGCATTTTCTGGGAAGCTCTGGCCATCATGATGTTTTCCATGTCAGTACTGCACAGTTTTGAGGTAGGGCCCGGATGCATGGGTAAATACATCCCACACAACCTAGGAAGTATGTAGGGCTAAGTAGTCCTTCCTAAGATTGCTAAGTGCAAGATTTCCCCATGTCAGATGTCAGTGCTTACCCTGTGGATTATCAACTCAACAATTGATAAGTACTATCTGCAATAAATAATAGAAACATTATTCAATTAGAGGTTCGTGTTATAGCAAATAATAACTTGATACCATTATACAATCTGTGCATTTTATATATAACAGTACATTTATTGCGATTTGTGCACCCACTTAGAGTCTTATTCGCAAGAAAATGACAAAGAAAAAAAACCCTGAAGGAATGAAAGTCATCATTAATCGCAATTGTTATCAATTACCATGCTTGTAAAGCAAGGTGGACTCCCCACCATGTGAGATTAAGGGAGTACGCCTAGTTAGAGGGAGAGAAGAAGCAAAGCTGAGTGTGCCTAGGCTTGCACTGGGTCAAGCCTTTAATCATCCTAACATGTCAGCCTTTGATGGGGCAAAGGGCTCCCTTAACAGTTCTTCTTATTAAGTTGGATACCGCACTAGGCGTCTTTCATGTCATGTTTCAACCTGTTTGTGATATATCATCCGACCTAATTTGAAGAATATTTAGACACTCAAATGGAGTGCAGGATTGCAAACCAACATGTGGTTCTAGCAGTAATCCGATAATAAAGATAGTTGTTTTGTTATGTAGTGGTCTTGACAAACTCCTCCTTCTTCCATGTGCTCTAACAATACATGTTATATTCAGCCAATGTAATGGGGCTGACTTTATCAACCTCAGATTAATGGATGGATGAGCTGGCCGGGTGGATTAGGATTTGCGATTGTGCACGGTGGTTCAATTTTTGAAGGGAGAGCGTAACATGTGAGCTATCCTCCTATGCAAATTTGAAGGTGAAGTGGCACTAATTTGCATATTGCACATAATTAAGCTGCAATAAATATATAAATGCAAAGACCTTCCCTAAACATTCAACAACATTGAATGTACCAGAGGACACATTTTAGGCATACAGAATCTGTATTGAAGGAAACCTATCACACAGAAATGGCATATCATGCCTAATGTGGGTATGAGTACACAAAGGTGGCCGCATTAAAGCCATACTTAATATTGAACAGATAAAGAAGCAATTATGTATTCATTAAAAGAGGGCAACTGCACTGGAATTAAATGGAAAGCATGAAAAGATAAAATAATGATGCAATCTTTATGGCCCGTTTAATCAGCCATTGCTAACTATAACAATAATTGGGTGATTCATGTGGGATTCCTCCAGCTTGTAAGCTCTGTAATAATCAGTGTCACTATTTCTACCCACTCATAGGTCCTCATTACATGGTAGGTGGTAACCATGGTGCTATTAGCGCCATGGTTGCTGCCGGTATTTTACTGTGTCCACCTTGGTGGATGGCGGAATTACCGCCCTACTCCAAGGTGAGCGGGGCCGGTAATTCCCCATTCACCAAGGCACTTCCCCATTCCCATTTTTGCCCCCATAGGGCTCAATGGGAATGGGGAAAGAGCTAATTACGGTACCGAATATTGCGGTACCGTAATTAGCATTAAGGTCCCTTTGCGGGCCCGTTCCTTAACGGCTGGTAAAACCAGCCATTAAGGTCGGGTCCCGCAAAGGGACCTCGTAGTAAACCCTTACCATCTACTGTGTAATGAGGCCCATAGTACTAAATGTATGGACCTGCGGGGGACGTGCGTGAAGAGCTGACTTGACTCCTCCGGGTTATCAAATCCTTGGCGCCCGGCATCGTCCTGTTCACAAAGTGAGCGTGTTGCACTTGAGCTTTCCTCCTAGCTAACTGTTGCAGCCTGCAGGTGATCATCTTGTACTGGCCATGGTCAAAAAAGCTGTTTTGATGATTGGAATTGGGAGACCAGGCAATCAAATAAGGGCAGGCGTTGTATGGCTCTGAGTGATCTGATGCCTTTTGTGGTCCATTTTGTGCAGCCATTTTAACTGTACACGTGATTGGTGATCCTTTGCAATAAACGTGTTTGCCTTATGTACCTAGGTTCATGCCTTTAATACACTATTAACAATATGGAAATTGTTTATTGTAAATTATCATTATTATTATTATTATTATTATTATTATTATTATTATTATTATTATTATTATTATTATTATTATTAATTATTATGGAGTTTGAGAAGGCCATTGAAGCCAAGCAGGAATGCTGAGTATCTTGTGCCATGCAAAATGGTGGCCGTGATTCCTTCAGGGCAGTGTGTGTGGTGAGCCACGTCTCACCACTGATTGTGAGTTAGATTGCTGCAATTGCTTTCATTCTATGATGTTATGTGACATGCATCGTTTTATGGTCACAAAACATTCCATTAGATTGACAACATCGTGTTCGCGTTTGACTTTGTTTTTCTTACATTCCACTAGAGGTGCGTGTCACCCACACAATGGAGGCCTGTGATAGCAATCATTTGGCCAGGGCTGTCGCATTGCATCGGAAGGTGCCATTGTACACATTGACATATGTAACAGAAATCACCTGTAATGAAATGCCATTAATCATACATGTCAAGACGAGACAGGAAACGGAACAGATTACCCGTGTCCCAAGGCATCATTTCTTAAATTCCTATGGACGTCTATCGTGATCATTTTCTTATCCATCGAAGAAACTGGCATCATTTTCAGGATCCTTTCTCGAATGTGTGCGGCCACTGCATGGATCTGGGAATTTAGCAATAGATTTCCATCTGAAAAGCTCCCAGGTTTTCACCCCCTCCTGACAATTGAGGTGTTCTTGGGAGAGGAGGAAATGCCCTGTATTAGGCGTTCTGTCTTCCCTGACCCAATGGGTCCAAACGGTGTACTTTTATTGGTTCAAATTGGTCCAGCTCTCAGTCTCATATCACCACATGCATGTGGCTGAGGTGGTCTTGGGAGATCAGGGAATAGTTTTATAACTTTAACAAGTAATGAGATGTCCAAGCCATCTTGGTGAAGTAGTGTCATGTACAATGACAGATGAAATGTGTTGTTACTATGTGCAGTACATCAAATCACTTTATGTTACTAACCTCACCTCTTCAGAACCTAAATGCTCTTGCGTTGTGAACATGAAGTCATTGTTTTAATGTGTAACTGTATTTAGAATAAAAATGTGTTTTAACAGTATCTCAACCAGTGAGTTTTGATCATGAATGGCTGAGTGAATTACATCTTACCCCCCTGTAGGTTCTTGTTGCAGTACTTTTGCGTTGAAGGGAGGGGTAGCCTCGACTCAACTCTTTCCTTATTGAGCTCAATGTAAATAGGATCTGACATAAAGTGAACCCAGCTGCCTGCAGTCTAGGTATCAAATTCATTCGGACACAGACCTACCCAATTCTTCAGACCCTGGAGGCAAGATAGGTCCCACCCAAAGGTCTGACGGAAGTCTTTATAATGAAAGAATGTGATTTGAGATGAGCAAAAGCGACTGAGAGGTCTAATAAGATTAACCATTGTGGCTAGGCCTCTGTCTTCATCCTCAAGCACCTTCAACATTGTTATGAGGGCCACCCGGGTTCTATTCCTTGTCCAGAAACTGAAGTGCAATGGATGGAGGAGACTATGTTTGTATAGGGTTCCCAGATGTTGCCTGCAGACGCATGTCTCAATCCTGTTCCTCGTCATGGTGAGCTTACTCATGGCGTGCCCTTTTCCCTGTTGTGCCACAGGCCTGAGGGCATGCTAAGTAGTGCCTTGCACATGTCAGCTTGGAATACCATTCTGCCACAAGGCCTTAGTGGGATCATCCGTGTGATACGTCCTGACACAACAAAAATGCTGAGATAGGGCCCAGCCGGAGTTTCTGCTTGGCAAAATGCTATGTTGCTTTGACACAGTAGCACTCCTGGGCACATCTTCTTGAGCTATTTTGGGATAATTGTCGCAGACAACTCAGCTAGTTTTGATGGCAGATCTGTTTTTTGTCCTCTGAGGGTGCCTTTCTACAAAAATACCCCCTCTCTCTACCCCAACCCACCTCTCATTTAGCCCAAACCAATTTATCTACCCCCTCCCACCCACCCCTCCTCATTACGTGTGCTGGTTGTTTTTCTTTGGGACTATATTGGGCTACTTTCACAATAACAAAGCACAAAATGTTTAATTTGTAAATGTTTTGCAAACGTTTAGAAATTAGGCTAAACTATGCAAAATCTAGTATTTTTCCCATCTGGCAAATATTATACTTTATTCAAATATCCAAGTAAATTCATGATATCCAGTGACATGAGCACCAGTGGCCACAAGCACCATACATCGCGTATATGAATTAACAGTCTTTGTGAAAGATTGAAGCTCATTTTAAAGGAGCACGTTACTTGGACAAAATGTGTAAAGGCCTCGTGTCAGGCTTTTACGCATTTCGGTGACGTTATGGCTCATTCTCATTCATTTGTATGGCGGAGAGCAGGGCAGATGGTCACTTACAATTCTGCCGTCCCTTTCCTCCCTGCCATGGAAATACTCCGGCATTTGCACCATCATGCATTTTCATGCCGGCGCAAATGCTGAGGATTCTTATTCTGCCACTGGCTTTTTGCACCAGCAAAATGCAGCCAGACTCCATAGGAGTGCAAAAGAGTGGTGTGCGCTGCCTTTTTCCAATTCAGTGGCAGAGACCTTTTCATGCAAAAGTGCAAATATAACAGGTCCCTGCGACCGTATTATGGGGAACTCCAGTGAGAGCTCCATTGTGGTGAATCCATAGGCACAATAAGGTTATTAAAACTGGAATGCTGTGAGTTTAGTAGCCACCTATAACTATTTCCTTAAGCATAAATGTCACAAAATATACATATTTGTGTTGCAATATTTCCTTTTTCTTGCCACATAATTTGCAGATCAATGATGCTGTGCGGGTCTAGCTACTACCTGAAGAGGTGAGTGGTGTCATCGATGGGATACAGAGCAACACCGCTCACTTCTATGACTGACCGTAGGTCCTCAACCTTTCCACTGGTCCAAATCCTACTGCCCAACCTACTCCCTGTCCCAATCTGCAATGACAGAAGAGCCCCAAATTAAGGGTTCCAGCCTGACTTACATCTAGTTCTGAGATATGTTCAAACCTATATTTGTCCCTGTTTTAAATTAATCAGTGAGCGGGCGGTGTCGTAATGGAGGTGGCGGGTAGAAGTCTTAAATAGTTACCTTAAAAGATATGTCAATTAAATGTCAAGTGGTAGACTTATGCCCCATGTGACATTGCCTTAAGCAATCAGATTGTTATGAGTTTTTCTTGGTGTCTCTTGAGCTAAAAGGTACTTATTCCCTAATGAAAACTAGTGTATCCAGATCTTCTGTGTGTAACCTCTGATTCTAGGGTGAGCTCCCCTGATTACATGCTCAGGGTACTGTGTGCTGGGAATAATGTTGTGGAGATTGCACCGTTTCCATGGTGAGATAAAGCCAATTACAATATCGGCATCACGTTGGTTCATGGACAGTAATTACATTGTGGTAAATACTTCGAAATTGCATCGAAACGTGGGTATTTATAGGTTAAGGAGGGAAAGGGTAGTAAATGATCACGAAGTCTTTTCTGTCAATGAAATGACATGAAACCACAATATCATAAAGCAGGATTCCACCAGAGAAAAGAAAACACCAAAACACACAGTGCGTCCAATGTCAGGACACCTTGTGAAATAAAGCGAAAGAAACAGATCAATCAGCCCGTGCAGCCTGCCAGCTGCAAGACTCATACGTCTGCGGCGGGGAGAAATATGTCACCATCAAGATTTCGCAGTATAAGTCACACACGAGGAGCAGTAATTCACATACAAAGCAATACCATGTCCTGGCGAGTGAAAGATCTTTTGTTAATGGGAGTGTTCCACACCAGCAAATCTGAAACCAATTCCGTGTCACACAAGAGCACAGGAGAGGGGCGGGGAGAGCTCCTTGAGGGACGCCTGGGAAAGCCAATGCATGGCTGGATTTATTCCCGGGTGATAGAAACGAAGAAGCGTTCCCGTAAGGAGGCTCCCGGAGGTATAAGATGCAATGCCCCACTGGGAGCAAGACGCTGCATAGACAGCAACAGCACCGCGGTTCTTGTGCAACGGATCACATATTTCAGGAGATAGTAAAACAACCTTTTTTGACAGAGTACCAGTACCAGTGCACGCGAAGAGATGAAAGAGGAACATTTAATGGCGTGAATGCTTTTTTTAGTGTTGTCTGTTAGGTGACATCACATTAGAGTACAGTTAGGGAGAAATGCATATGAGGAGGGACACACTGCACGCAGGTGCTGTTTGGTGATTTTTGCCCACCCATTGATTGACCATGGCCATAATAATCCCGATGGCCATTCTTAGGCAGTTCCTGCCGCCTCCTGCTGAAAACACATACGCATGGGAAATCTTTCAGCTCGCTTTATTAAAGTCTTACCATCATTTGCTCCAAAGTGACTGCCAGTGTTTTTTCAAACAGTCTTCCAAGAGGTGATGATTTAATTGCTGCTGTAAACAAGCTAATGATGTAACAAGTGTCTTAACCAGGTCTGTCTCCAGCCACTGGATTTATAAGCTCTGTGCATGTCTTCACTGAAGTCCTGTGAAAAACATGCATTGGCAAAGCCTAAGATGTTGGCTTGTGTATAAGTATTTGGCATTCGCCAGGCACTGCTATTAGATGCCCAGGTAGTTGCATCATTTTACACCTTCTACCATAAATCGCCAGTTAATACCACCATGGCAGTGTCTGACAAGTCCCTTTCCCATGCCTACACAAAAGCCCAAACTATTGTTACTGGTTTTTTAGGTTTGTTTATCGATTCCTGTCTGTTATGTAAGCACTTCCGCCGATTGATCTGGAGCCACAGCAAGACTATCATGAATCACACAATGAATATAGCATTAGTACCCAGCGGGGGCTTAGCCTAGTCCTCACATCCAATTAGGAGGCTCGGAGTGTGGGCCTTGCCATGCGGTCATCCCGCGGCTCCGAGCCTCCAGTACTGGAGGCTGCCATCTTCTCCCGCCGGGTGCTCAGGTAAGTAGTTTCCTGTGCCTGCATCCTCTTTCCCATCCCTCGCCACCTTTTCACACATATTTCGCCCCTCCCACTACTGCCCCGCTTACCTTGTGCTTTCTGGTCCCTCGCAGGCACCGGGAACAGTGGTGTTCCTGGCACGGCCCCGCAGCTGTGCGAATGGCCGCCATGGAACGCAGACTACGTGTAGTCCCTTCCCCCAGTTCACACGCAGCCATATCTAAAAAAAAAAATGTATTCACTTGTGAATGGCCACCATGGAAAGAGAGAAGGATCTACACATATTCCATGGTGGCCGTCTTCTTTGTTTACTTTTTTATTCACTTTATTCCATAGCAGCCATCATATGTTTTTTTTTTCAGGTGCAAAATGCCAGAGCCTTTTCACAACTGAAAAAAGACACTATTAGTACCCCGGTCTAACAGGCCGGGGTACTAATAGCAATAGCCCCCTCGCTGGGGGTGCATTACCGCTTCAGGTAATGCCCAGGTTCTGCTTGTAACTATGGGTCCCATGGCAGTACCTCAAGCAGTTTTGCCCCACCCCCGCCCTCAGCGCTGGGATTGCACATTAACAAGGCTATGTCAGCGGTTAATGCCTTCGGCCCAAAATGAAGCGACAATCTACAATGTTAGGGAGGGCATAACCTGCCCATTTAGGCTGAGGTGGAAGTGCAGTAATGCTATTAGAACATTCCATCCAATAAGGGTATGATGTTCTGTTTAAAATAGGTAGAGATAAAGGAGGAACATTGGAATGTTGAGCGAGAAGACTTGTACCAGGCATTATTTCCCTTTGCCACCACATTGTCTGAAAAGTAACTGTCAATATTCCAGTGCCCCAATGAAGTGCTAGAGCCCACTCTTCAGTGGACTTTCGTGGGGTATGGGACCATCCACTATATTAGGGGTCCAATGCAGAAGGTGAGAGCGTCTGAGGGCATATGTCACCTGGCATGCTATTATACTTGGTTATTCAATAATAATTGGTTATTTATAACGTGATTTATTCGTATTTTATTTTATTTTATTTCATTGGGTATTTATAATGCGCCTGTACAGCAAATGGTGTTTAAAGGCCCCACAAGACAAAAAGGCAGTGGAGGACACGGATGAAGCATAACAGAAATGGTCCAACTAGACCTTTTGTCATTCAGATCGTGCAAGTACAGTAACAAGAAGTGCAGGGGACTGGGGGGCGGTGGGGGTGTGGGAGGGAGTGCAGGCCAGAGTGGAATGCGATAATGCTAAGATGGGAAGGGAAGTGCAGGTCGGAGTGGAGAGCACACAAGTGCTGGGGCAGGAGGAGGGGGGAGTGCACCTGGGCTAGGAAAGTGCTAAGGGGAGGCCAGGTGGACAAGTGCCAGGGGAATGCAGGGAGTGTGGGGAATGAAGGTCCACATGCTAAGTGCGAGGAAAGGGCTGGATCGGGATCAGATGGGGTGCAGGTCCTCCCAGGTTAGTGCACAGGGAGGTATCCCAATAGGGCAAGAGCAGAAAAGTGAGGGGAGTTGGAGGAGACGGAGGTGATGGGGTACGCTGGGCGAGAAGTGCCTGGTGCCCAGTATGACCCAGAAGGAACCAGGCAGCCAGTTGAAAATGTAGCAGAGGGTGACATTAGCTGGGGAGAGGGGAGAGGAAGAAGAGAAAAGGAGGGTCCTGAGAAGCTTCCAGAACTTAAGGAGATCTGGCTCAAGCCTGAGAGTGGCGGGAGGCCATTACATAGGGAGGACTTGTCTGGAGACCTCACCCGGTGCTATGGGTGAGAAAGAGGAAAGAAGGTGGGAAGGGGAGAGAGGTGCCAGGAGAGGCCTTAGACCGGGTGAGGGAGAAGGGAGTTTTGGTTAGAAATGAGGGGCTAGTGCAGTGCAGAGGGTCAAGGATGGCAGAGGAGAAGTTGAGATTGCAGTGGGATTGAAAAGTTCCTTTCAGATTTTAAACAGTTCAGCCGTGTTGGTGACCCCAGAGATGCAAGCTTGGATATAGACATTCTTTGAGCGGATGGAGAGTCTGTATTACCTTTGGAGCAGGTGAAGAGGACAGTCTGTCAGAGGATGCACTCAAAGCCTGCCACTTCTGCCCAGCAGCTCTGCACTTGCTTTTCAGAGAGGCTAAGACAGAGTCCAGGCGCTGCACCTGGAGGCAGGCTTCATGCAGATCCTCATGACAGAGGCAAGGATGTCAACAGTGTTGAACAGCGAGAGGTGGAGGTTAGCAAGGGCTCTCTCAGTGTGAGAGTCAGTGGCTGGAGTGGGAGGGGGAATTAAAGTGGCAGCAAAGGTAACAACTTACAATCACCTCCATCAGTTGAATGTCGGGGAAGGAGACGGGCAGAGTCTTTTCATGGGAACCCAAGAGATACAGCTAAGAGGACAGGAGAGCATGGTCATACCAGGAGAGAGGTGTAGTGAGAGGTTTGGAGATGGGGATGTCTGCTGAGATGCGAACATCCAAGGTGTGTCCGGCTGAGTGTGTCAGACCAGAGGGAAGAATGGTGTGGGAACGAGAGTCACAGAGGTTGTGGAAGAGACCAGAGGCTGCATCAGGAGAGTCAAGGTTACTACGGAAGTCTCAGTGGAAGGGAAGCTTGGAGGTGGAGGCCAGAAGAGAAGAGATGAGGTCAGGGGGTAAGGACCAAGGCCGTTAAGCCAGCGATGCGGGCTGCACTCCCAAACACCACTCATGGTGTATAGATTCAATGTGGTTCAAAGCACAAAATAATTAACTTCTGTCAGTTTACTGCAAAAAATGATAGTTTAATACTTGATTTTCGTCATCAATTTAAGTAATTGTAAATCTTAGAAAAAGCAGATGTGCAGGGTGAGCTCAAACAATGGGCCAATGCATTTCGGAACACTGTTCCTTCGTCAGGGCCAGCTCATTCACAAACTAATCAGATTCGAGTGCTAAAAATTGAGCAAACAAATCTGTTGGATAACCCACAATATGTCAGCAACATTAATTAATTGAACATACAGTAATTATAAAACAAATCCACAGGGATCATAACATAGCAAGAAAATAAAGTCATCAATGTATACAGCATCATCATCATGATTTAGGAGTTTTTCAAGCATGCCGGGTGTGGATACATTATGCCCAAAGTGGCCATATGGCTGCACATGTTCAATGACAATAACCGCATTGAACAACACGATTTCAACACATACCAGGAGAAAGGTTACATGTAATAAAGAGTCCATACATGTCATGAACCATAAGATTACCAACGGATACCAATAGTAAAAAAGTAAAAATAATGTAAAAAATACATACGTGAAATCCCATTTTATGTGCGTGATGATAAACCGTGGAATTACAGCAAAGAAGGAAGAAAAGAAAAAGGTAGAGAAATGACCACCAAAATGCCATATATCGTTTTATCTAATAGGCATCAAGTAATGACGTGACTATTTCAACACTGACCTTGTCAAAGATACAGCATGGACTTGAATTTCACACCAACACTTCCAAAGTAAACGTGCTTGACTGGCGTTTCTATGCGTGTGCCGGCGTTTTACTTTGCGTGTAGACTCTTGCCTGGAAGAGACATGCAACGCGATTAGCAGTGTGTCAGAGTTACCATTTAACTAAAGACGCATGGACGCCTATGAGCATAGTCGCTCATAAGAGAGCCATGCAGCGCGGCACCCGGCGTGTCATTATTTCATCTTATAACAAAGGCTCTAAAGTTGACATGTAGCGCGAGACGCGCCGTGTCAGAGTTCCATTCCATTAGAAGGGTTCAGATGCTTACGAGCACCATAACGCTCAATCTTGCTTCTTACCTGACAGAGAAAGAAGGTGAGCCATGCGAAGACGCCACTAGGACGCGTTCGCGGTAGCCATAGTGCTAAATGTTGTGTTCGTGTCACGTTGCCAAGCAACACATGGAGCCGCAAGTACTGAGAAACGCCGGCGGCCATGTTGGAAAGGCTGCTGGTGTGTATCCCGAGTATTACATGTCTGATAAGGTGTACACTCTACGTGAGCTCGTAGTAATAATGGTTGAGTTCACATTGCGAAATAAAATATGAGCGTAATTACATAACATTTCTACATGGATGAAAATAATGACAAAATAATAATATAGAATCATAAAAAAATCAAACTGGGAAATGTGAAACCAATCATAATGAGGGAGAGAAAAATTAAAGAATAAAAAATAAATGAAATCAACACCATTTCTATAGTTAAAAATACGCCTACCTTGTCTTGAAACCTATCACCACAGTGTGCACTGGCACAGGCGAGAGTAGTTTAAGCTGTAAGCTCCCCTGTAAATATCCTTAGTTAGAGGTAAAGGAGGTAAAAAGAGAGTAAAGAGCAGATCAACATTGCGAATGTCCCGGGTACTATATCTAAGATTATCATCAGGTGAAATAATCCTATGAAAGCAAGAAGGAAGAAAAGAAGGAACTTAAGACACAATTCTCCGACAGTATGGAGATGGTAGCCTGGATGAATCCAAAGCGAGTATACAGTACCTTATTGGTCATAAAGGCCATGTTGTATATCTTTAGAAATAAGTACATTCTTGACCACACCCCTGTTGGCATATCCTAAGTGAGCCTAGGATTGGCTCAATGTCATGGTAAATTCTGACATATCATACATTATCAACTCCACAGTATATCATAATACAGTTACTCAAGCATCAAAGGAAACAACTGAGGTCCAGTTCCTCGTTCATTCCATTCGGTGACAGCGAGTCGAGTTTGTTGATCCAAAAAGCCTCCTTCTGTGCTCGCCACTGTTTGATGTCTCAAGATTGTCCTTTGGGAAACATAACTTCTAGCACGAGAAATCTCAATTGGCTCACCGTGTGCCCATTGTCATTGAAGTGTCTGGCTACAGCTGACATCCTGTTGTTATTCCTGATGTTTGATTTATGCTCGTTTATCCTGATCATGATTTTGCATGAGCTCTCTCCCACGTAATACTTTCCACAGGGACACTTTATCACGTAAATGACATTCTCAGAAAGGCATGTAGCATGTTGTCTTAGTGCGAACCTTTTGCCAGTTCTTGGATGTGTAACTGTGCTACCTTTGATGATGCTGTTACAATTCCCACAGCTCATGCAAGGATGAGTCCCAGGGAATTTGTCTGGTCTCTTGGCGGGTATTTTCTCTTTGGTTTGTACTAATAAGTTCCGCAGGTTACTGCTCTTCTGATACGCAAATGTTGGTGGAGTAGGAAACAGGTCAGCAGTTCATTCGTCGCTTGTGAGAACATTCCATCTGTTGTGTATTATGGCCTTAATTTGCTTACTTTGTATTGAATATTTGGTAACGAAAACTAATTCAGGACTGTCTTTCACCGGTTTCTTCACCAACAGTTGCTGCCGTTCTTGTGCATCGGTTTTGTCACGGGCAATAGCTAAATCAGTCTCTGGATATCCTCTTGCTTGCAATTTCTCTTGTAGTTTCTGTAATTGCAAGTGGCAGTCCTCAGGGTCACTTACAATCCTTTTAACCCTTAACATCTGCCCATAAGGCCGATTCTGAAGAGTTTTGGGCGGGTGAAAGTTGAGCCGATGGAGCAGATTATTACGGCCTGTAGGCTTTGAGTACAGCGTAGTGGTAATTCTATTGGCTTGGATGACTGTGTGTACGTCAAGATAATGTACATTAGGATTACCTATCTTAATAGTAAACTGGATACGTTGGTCGATCCCATTAAGGAATATCAGAAACTCTTGAAGATCTTGTCTACTACCTGACCAAATGCCAAAAATGTCATCTATGAATCTGACCCATGTCTTCAACTGGTGTTGCCATCTTGGATTGGATAGCACATGCGTGGTTTCAAAATGGTGCATAAAGCTGTTAGCATATGCTGGTGCCATTGTTGCTCCCATTGCTGTCCCCGATATTTGATTGTAAAACTTTCCATCATACCGAAAGCAGGAATTCTTGGAAATGAAGTCAAGCAAAATCATTAAGAATTCTTTGTTAGCTCCAATTTCTGTTGTACTAAGCAATAGAGATTCTACTGCTTGTTGTCCAAGATCATGCGGAATGCTCGTATAGAGGCTGACTACGTCAATCGTAAATAGGATGTCTTCCGGGGCCAAAGAGATGGTGTCTAGTATTTGGAGAAAGTGTGTTGTATCTTTCACATATGTACTTGTGGCTTGAACGATTGGCTGCAAAAAGAAGTCTATATATGTTCCAAGCGGTTGTAGCAAGCTCTTTGTGGCCGCTACTATGGGCCTTCCAGGTGGGTTAATCAAGCTCTTGTGGATCTTAGGCAAGGTATACAGATGAGGCATTACTGGAAATGTGGTTGATAAGTATGCCCTAGTTTTCATACTGATCCATTCTTCTTCTACAGCGTTGTCAAGAACTTCATCTAGTTTCTTCTTGATCTCTGGAGTAGGATCTTGCGGTAGCAATTTATAGGTGTTGGTGTCTGAGAGCTACCGTAGACATTCTGAATGATATTGTGATACATCTTGGATCACCATTGCTCCGCCCTTGTCGGCCGGACGGATAGCCATAGTGTCATCGCTAAACAAGGCCCGTATCTGTGAAAGTTCTCCTCTGTTGAGGTTAGTTCTTTTTGGTGCTTGGAACTGAACCTTCTTGAGGTCACTCAGTACCATTTTTTGAAAAATGTCTATCGCCTGTACTTGTATTGGTGGACAAAAAGTACTGTTCGGTTTGAACTCAACATACTCTGACTCCATTGTTGCAGCAGATGGTGCACTTTCAGAAAAAAATGCTTTCAACTTGAGCTTTCGAGTCAGTTTGAATAGTTCAATCTCCGTCTGAAATTTAGTGGTACTATAAGTGGGTACAAACTTCAGCCCTTTCTCTAGAGTTTGTATCTCTCGAGAGGAAAGTGCTCGCTTAGATAGGTTAACCACTAATTGCGATTTGCTTGAAACCTTGTTTGCATCCTTTGATTTCCTCTTTCTCCCCCTCCTTGTCCTCTTCCTCTTTCTAAAAAAACAGTGTTAGTAGTACGTTTGGGTTGCGCTGGCCTCGTTTCTTGGGCTGATGTACTAGCTGGTTGAGGATCTGTCGCTGCTCTGTCTTCCTGCTCAGGGATATCCGAATCGGAGCTGCTATTGCCACTTGTGGTCTTGTTCGGGCGTGTGCTTTGCTGCTGATACTTGTCAGCCCACGTATAAACCTCGTTATTGAGGTAATCGAAGGTATCTCGACGAAATGTACGTATTTTCCGAGCCTCCAGATCTTCTTGATAGCTCTCAAGCTTCTTATTGATATCAGCTAGAATCTCGGCAAAGGATTCGGCATCAGTAATGTCAGTGATATCTTTAGAGAGATTTTCAATTTCCTTCTCAAGCTTTTCTATGTTGCTAGATAGTTCCTGTATGGTCAATAGGATCAAGTCTAGGGAGCATCTATTGAGAATTTGTTCCCATTTCTCAACAAACTTCTTGTTCTCTTTGCAAAGAGTGGGTCGTAATGGATCCGAAGACCTCGAGGAATCCTTTGTGCTTTGTAATACCTGCTCAGGGTCACTGCATGTAATTTACGATTGATTAGCTTTCTGACATTGTACTCAAGCTGTTTAATCTTGCTGTGCGGGTCTGCCCCACCTGGGGTACGTATTGTTTCCTTGATGAGACCCAGAATCGCGTCTGCTTCTTCAGCTGAGAAACCCAGCGTTGTCGCTCTATTGTTTGTGATATGCTCAATTTCTTCATATGACATCTTTTCAGTGGTGTGCCACGTTCAAGTGAATCCACGGATGGGAACAAGAACAGAAATGTGTGTGGTGAACGCTCACAACCTTCCTTTGTTAGATAACTCTTATGGTTAAAACACTAATAATTTGGAATTTAAAGAAGGGTGCAAACCTGCTGGAAAAAGGTGCCTCCGTGGAACGGCACACAACGAAAACAGGGGGTAAGGACCAAGGCCGTTAAGCCAGCGGTGCGGGCTGCACTCCCAAACACCACTCGTGGTGTATAGATTCAATGTGGTTCAAAGCACAAAATAATTAACTTCTGTCAGTTTACTGCAAAAAATGATAGTTTAATACTTGATTTTCATCATCAATTTAAGTAATTGTACATCTTAGAAAAAGCAGATGTGCAGGGCGAGCTCAAACAATTGGCCAATGCATTTCGGAACACTGTTCCTTCGTCAGGGCCAGCTCATTCACAAACTAATCAGATTCGAGTGCTAAAAATTGAGCAAACGAATCTGTTGGATAACCCACAATATGTCAGCAACATTAATTAATTGAACATACAGTAATTATAAAGCAAATCCACAGGGATCATAACATAGCAAGAAAATAAAGTCATCAATGTATACATCATCATCATCATGATTTAGGAGTTTTTCAAGCATACCCGGTGTGGATACATTATGCCCAAAGTGGCCATATGGATGCACATGTTCAATGACAATAACCGCAATGAACAACACGATTTCAACACATACCAGGAGAAAGGTTACATGTAATAAAGAGTCCATACATGTCATGAACCATAAGATTACCAACGGATACCAATAGTAAAAAAGTAAAAATAATGTAAAAAATACATACGTGAAATCCCATTTTATGTGCGTGATGATAAACCGTGGAATTACAGCAAAGAAGGAAGAAAAGAAAAAGGTAGAAAAATGACCGCCAAAATGCCATATATCGTTTTATATAATAGGCATCAAGTAATGACGTGACTATTTCAACACTGACCTTGTCAAAGATACAGCATGGACTTGAATTTCACACCAACACTTCCAAAGTAAACGTGCTTGACTGGCGTTTCTATGCGTGTGCCGGCGTTTTACTTTGCGTGCAGACTGTTGCCTGGAAGAGACATGCAACGCGATTAGCAGTGTGTCAGAGTTACCATTTAACTAAAGACGCACGGACGCCTACGAGCATAGTCGCTCATAAGAGAGCCATGCAGCGCGGCACCCGGCGTGTCATTATTTCATCTTATAACAAAGGCTCTAAAGTTGACATGTAGCGCGAGACGCGCCGTGTCAGAGTTCCATTCCATTAGAAGGGTTCAGATGCCTACGAGCACCATAACGCTCAATCTTGCTTCTTACCTGACAGAGAAAGAAGGTGAGCCATGCGAAGACGCCACTAGGACGCGTTCGCGGTAGCCATAGTGCTAAATGTTGTGTTCGTGTCACGTTGCCAAGCAACACATGGAGCCGCAAGTACTGAGAAACGCCGGCGGCCATGTTGGAAAGGCTGCTGGTGTGTATCCCGAGTATTACATGTCTGATAAGGTGTACACTCTACGTGAGCTCGTAGTAATAATGGTTGAGTTCACATTGCGAAATAAAATAGGAGCGTAATTACATAACATTTCTACATGGATGAAAATAATGACAAAATAATAATATAGAATCATAAAAAAATCAAACTGGGAAATGTGAAACCAAGCATAATGACGGAGAGAAAAATTAAAGAATAAAAAATAAATGAAATCAACACCATTTCTATAGTTAAAAATACGCCTACCTTGTCTTGAAACCTATCGCCACAGTGTGCACTGGCACAGGCGAGAGTAGTTTAAGCTGTAAGCCCCCCTGTAAATATCCTTAGTTAGAGGTAAAGGAGGTAAAAAGAGAGTAAAGAGCAGATCAACGTTGCGAATGCCCCGGGTACTATATCTAAGATTATCATCAGGTGAAATAATCCTATGAGGTCAGACCACCCCAAAAGGAAGTGGTGGACCAGACCAGGTGTACTATAGATGATGGCAAGAGCCAACAAAAGGATTGGAGAGACACTAAGCCTGCAGATGAGGCATTCAAAGGAAGAGTAGTTCTGAGTGGGTGTGATAGTAGCTGGGACCCATTCAGAGAGGATAAGGGCCACTCCACCCCCAGCCCAGTTGGGACAGAGAAAATGCAAAAAATACAACAAACTCACCAGGCACCCTAACAGCAAGACAGGCGCAGATGAATCAGGTGCATGGGAGGGAAGTCCAGACCAATGAAGAGTGTCCTGCGGTAGGAGGAGGGCACGCTCACCGGAGGGGCTGGGAGACTTGATCCTTTTCCAACCTTCCTTTGCCGAGCTACCACACTAGCAATCTGCTTCGGGCCCCACCAGCAGATGGACACCTCTGCAATTGGTATTTAATTGCAAGAAACTTTTAGTACCATCATTCTGCACCGTTTTGAGGTAACATAGAAGTTCCACATCAAACACAGCAGTCACCACGCCAATACCCTATAACTTTATTTCTATAACTTGCTAAGCCTCTGCGCACCTTTCCCTGGTTACCCCACTAGTTTTTAAAAGTCACCTTCTTTGCCCTTTCTCCAATAGAAGACACCTACTCCTTTACCTCTCACCGTCTCTGTCGTTGCTTTCATTAAATTGCCATTCTTACCTTATGATTTCACTGTTGTTTAATCATGTTCAGCCCATTGGTGAAAGCACTTAATAAATCCAAATAAATACCAAATACTAATAGTCCTGTATGCTCACTGTGCCATCTTGATGGCTCAGACTGTGAGGGCCCTCAAGAACTGCATTATTGTATACACAAATTACATGGGTGAGAAGGCACAATTGGTTAATATCACAAAGTCAAATGAGCAATCTGCTATTTTCAAATTGGTTTGGCCAGTTACAGATGGGAGCATGATCAAGGGTCAATGCTATGATTAACTAGGTGTTTGATTATCTGGGTGTTTGGATCGGCCTTACAACTTGGAAAACATGTCTCATAAAATGAGTCAAGTAAATGGGGCCAATTTGAGGTGTGCAGTGAAGTTGAAGGGACACCCAAAAGATAATATGGAGAAAATGTATCAGGCACAATACTTTGCAGTTGCAACCTATGGGGCAGCAGTGTGAAGTAGACCTTTGATGCACAGGCTGCACGGTACAGAAAAAACATCCATGAAACATCTTTGGGGAATCCTCATGTAATCTTAGTCACCTATATTAGATCTTGAACTGAAGTCACCATATATATATGTATGCAATCCCAATTGATGCAATTGCATGTTAGGCTTCCGAGCGTTGCATCTGCATTTGGCCAAGCATAATAGTGGGCCAACCTGCAAGTGAACACAGCATTGCAAACACCTTGGCTGTCTTTTATACGAAACCATGTTATGCCCTTGCACTTGGCATCTTGATTTAATGGACAAAAGAGAGAACCAGAAGTCAATCTGATTCGAGGTGCGCTCACTCACTGCCCTCCTTATGGAGTTGCTTTGTATCATTTGCTCAATGTCAATATTGACACATTGAGAGTCAGAAACGAAAGTGTGAATACTGAAGAAGCCACTTCTGCAGTCTTTAATATCAAGGCATGAAGGTTGCCTGACTATTCAGTGCCACGGTTATTCTCTGCAATGCATTTCGGAAAAGGTCAGTCGTCAGGGCTAATTTAGTATACAAACATATATCCAATATTTAGATTCATCCATATTGGATATATTCTTTCATGCAAGTCAATAAACTGTGAGAAATCAAAGTAAGCAAATTCATCGCACAACATATTAAAGAAGTAATATGAGTGTCACGTACCATTAGTTGGAAGAAGTTCGGTAGGGAGAAAAAAAGGAAATCCAAGAAAAAGAAATTGAGAGTGAAAATAAAACTCCAATTCAGCATATAGAATATTCATATCCTCATATTTCTGAGTTTTTCATACATATACTGGGCATCTTGTTTTAATGACCAATATTGTATTCCATCAGGCACTAACATACATGTATGCAATAGAATGGTGAACAAGCTTATTAGGACTTGTGAAGGTATAGACATGTCCAAACCAACGGTCATGGCCTATTTTACCGAATTACTTGGGGCCTGGGCGATTGTTTTATTTGCCATGGTTAAATCTATAGGTGGTACGGAACACATTTAGACGTGACTTGCTCCTGCCACGTAAACGTATGGGTAGATGGGAGTGTTTGGAGTTTCACAAGGGCATGCACCTGCACAAGCGTAGTGATTCTGAGGCCATTGCTCAGTGCATGGCTTTCTGTCCTTTTTACCGTGCTATGGTGGAAGCCCATCATGACTTTGTTGAAATTGTTCAATTTTGTAACAGAGCAAACTTGCTTTATTTTCTTTTTTATAATAACATGAAGCATCGAGACCCTTAGCGAAGGTTGTCCAGAATCTGCTAGACTTTTAAATTCTTCTATCATTGATTTCAGTATTTGATTCACATAAGCACCAGTATTAATGTTTTATTTTTTTAATTGAATGTTGTGTGAATTTGATACGATTCTATTGTAGTCTGAGTAAACTTGAAATTGAATTCAATGAATCATAACCACTGGCATTGCTCTGGCCAACTCTTCAGTCCATTGTTTTTTTTTTTTTTTTTTTTTTTAGCTTATCTTACCTTAAAGAAGGGCAGCAATCCTCTGCAAATCATGCTTTCTCCCACCCACAAGTTGCCTTAGTTATGATGTTTTCATAATCGTTCATCCATCGCTGTTCAGTTTCTCATTAGTTACCCTAAGTGGGATGGGTGTAGACATGAGTGCAGGGATTGCGTTGCCTAAAGCCCAGTAAGCCGATAAGATAGCTCAGCGGGTTGAGCGCTCTCTGCTGCGATCTGAGCGTGATCTGCAGGTTGCAGGTTCAAATCCCGGCAAGACCAAGTCAGCCTTTCATTCTTCCAAGGTCGATAAATGAGTACCAATTTCGGTTGGGTGATATTGCATGTAAATATGTGCTCTGTATGGCGCTTTGGATTAAGGCCCTATATAAATAATACATCATTATCATTAAAGACCCAATCTACACCTCTCTATTAACAGCCAGTGAACCTTCAATACCTCTGGGGTTGCTTATAGGCACATACAGAATGGATGTAGCAGTTCTGGGCAGATTGCCCTTTTTCGGGAGAGGGCCAAGACTGATATACACAGGGTCTGTCTCCTTCTGTAATGGCATGATGGGTTGAAAAACAATGGTCTGACGGGCTGCCTAGAGCAATGCCAGTGGTGATGACTTATCCAAAACCTTCCAGCTATTACTCTTCAGTTGTGTGCATCATTCATGGTCACCAGTGCCGCACATTTCATGTGGGGTTTATGTTCTTGGTATCAGGTTGGTTATATTGCAAGGTCTTGGGAGATGGATATTAGCACTGGCTGGTCTTGGGGAGAGATGTTATAAGTGGCTTAGAGTATGTTCTTGTCTGTGCATATTGTTAACTGATCTCCCTTCAGGAACTTGGGTGCAGGTAGGGCAGTGGTTTCCAAATGTGTTTATTCAGAGCACCCCTTCATAAGAAAATAAACATGTGCAAGTCCTCTCCCCAAATCCCAAGACTACTTATATGTTCTATTTAAAATAGCGTCTGCCCTCCCTTGTAGAGAATACCACACCTCCCTAGACATCCCAAAAGCTTAAAGACCTCTGAGTTAGGAAATGGTTCTGATTGGGAGTCACTGATCTCTCTGCAGATACTGACAATCTAAAGCTAACTGTCGGATGCTTTATTGGAAAAGGGAATGGTAGAAAACATAAGCGTAGGCCCATCAAATATAGTATTAGGAACATATGACATCCCCAAGATTTGTGGAACAGAGGACAACTACATCCACTCCAGTGCTCCGTGTTTAATTTCATGAGCAGAGGTTTGAAGGCTGGAAGCTCCTCCCAGTCCTTCATCCTTCCAAGGTCGACCACATGAGTGCCATGAAGCCTCTTTACTTTGTGAGTCAGCACCAGGAGGCATGTTAGTGAATGGCCACTTTACAAATGCACCTGTTATGTTGTAGACAACATTGCAATCAATACAGTAAAAAGTATATGTCAATTTCCAAAGCTGGGTCAATTACTCTCCTCAAACTGGTCATAACCACTCATTTGGCTACTCGATTAAAGAGAGATCGCAAAAACAGTTACAGTCTAGCGAACCCATTGACCAGTAGTTTGTATCCAAAAGTGTCAAATATGGTCTAAAAAAAAAAAAGCTTCTGAGAGGAATTCCCTGTGTTTCTGTTTGATTTAGGCAATTATTTTTCCGTAGCACAAGGGCCCAGAGTGACCATACCAATTCAAGTGCATTAAAATAACATTACACCTCTGCTACAATGGATTATTCTTACATATAAAAAACAGGAACAAGCTTCATGCCAGAAACACACATCGTTATGCTGTAAAACATGTCTTTTTTTCACTCGGTGGCCAGGGTGGTAGGAACGCTGCTCTACTCGCTCCTGCCCTCCCCGCCCACCCCGCGGCAGGGGATACGAGGGATATTTACATTCAGTTTTAAATCCATAAAACGTGGAGTATTGATTTCTCTGTGTCGCACTTACCATTGTAAGTGAAGGGCAATGCAAAGGAAATGTCAATAGCCTGAGAGCAGCACTATTTAAGCTGCTGTGGTGGCACAAGCTGCTGCATCACAGCGATCACTAGAACAGGAAGACAATACTGGGAGAAATAACAGCACAATGCCTGCGCTTGAGCACACTTTTTCGCAAGCATTAACAAAGCTGTATTAGCTTCTTCTTAGGAACTGTATGATATGCCCAGTTACCATAATTTGGTGATTTCAACATGTGTTGCCCATAACTTATTCAATGGGTGTATACGGTTTGGCCGTGGCACAATTGTTCGCGGCCGAATTGACTGTGGTCCATTCAGCCGTGAAGCCAATTTTGCCACGGTCAAATCCGCCCAAACTAAAAACCCCATGCAACCCTCACCAACCTCCTACTTACTTTTTCGCAGTCCGATCATCTTCTAACCCTGCTGCGATGCATCTGTATCTCCTACGCGGTTTGGATCCGACGCTGCAGGGAGCAGTTTTTTTTTTCGGTCCCCCAAAAGCCATCACTACCAAACATGCAGAGCGGGGGACTCCCCTGCAACCGCTGCTCTCCATGTTTGGTAGTGATTACCCAAACTGATAGTTTACAAACGATCGAATGATACTGGCCGAATTTGGCCGATTTACCATACGATCATTTGTAAACGATCAATTTGGGTAATACCTATTCAATACCAGCAATTGCCACCAAAATCCCAATCCTGGGCATTCACAGCATGAGCAGGTTGCACCATTGAAAGTACAGCTATTCACATTATTCCCAGAGGCGGACAAAAAGAACATAGTCACCAACTCAATTTCCAGGGATTGCAATTTAGGAGTGTAAAATAGCTCAGCGAATGAACTGCTCAGCTGCGCTATCTGTTTACCATCTTCATTGTCAAGTTTATATCCTGGCAAACTCGACTCAGCATGGTATCCGTCTGGGTTCAGTAGATAACGTAGCCTTACATTGGAAAACAATGACAACAAATGGTACAGCCCTTCGGGGCGTAAGGAAGGCACTGTGAAGCACAATATAAATCAATCTGATATCATTATTGTCATGGTTATGTTCATGTTCGATCCACATCGTTATGTGGACGGTGGGGCTAGGGTGGGGTCAGGACACAGGAACTGAAACGGATGTGACCGGAACCTGAAAGGGCAGTTACAATAAAGATGGCGTTGAGACCTGTTGAAACCGAGTGGGCCTCACTTCATTGCTGAGTGAGCGGCACACTAGGAATCATTATATCAACGCTGCAGTAGAGTGAATTCACTCTCCAACAATTATTCTTGTATTATCAGGTACCTAAATCATTGCAGAGACATTATGAAGCTGGGAGGGTTGGATGGGAAATTGAAAAATGTCTCCCCTGCTGAAGCACCCTCTAGCATTTCAATCATAAGGACGTACCCCGCTCTCCCCATGCCTCAAATGCATTGGATCCGCATAGGCTGCGCACGGAGGCCTGCAATTTGCATAGAATGTTTTGGATGCCGCAATTTCAGTAGCTTTAGTTCCATCGATCAACCTCATCCTGAATCCCTGTACACAGAGACAGTTTACAAATGGACAATAATTTTCCTGAAATTCTGGGCTGGACTACCATTATGGTGTGACCTGACTAATATGCAAATGGGCCAGGAAAAGAAAATGCGACCGGCATCCTTCTGAGTGGGGTGCAGCCCACAAGACAAGCTGTGCCTGAATGCATGGGATTCATAAATAACTAACCTAGGTAGGAGGCAACAGAGAGCTGTATGACAGGGATGCACCCAGGGGGATACAGGAGGAGGGTAGGGAACAGAGAGCTGCATGTAAGGGATGCACCCAGGAGGATACAGGGGGAGGGTGGGTAACGGAGAGCTGTATGTAGGGGATGCAACAGCGCGATACAGGAGGAGGGGGGTAACAGAGAGCTGTATGACAGGGATGCACCCAGAGGGATACAGGAGGAGGGCAGGGAACAGAGAGCTGTATGTAGAGGATGCACCCAGGGGGATACAGGCAGAGGGCGGGGAAAAGAGAGCTGCATGTAAGGGATGCACACATTGGGGATACAGGAGGAGGGTGGGTAACGGGGTGCTGTATATAGGGGATGCACCCAGGGGATGTGGGTAACGGAGCTGTATGTATTGGATGCACCCAGAGGGATACAGGAGGAGGGCGGGTAACAGGGAGATGTATGTAGGGGATGCACTGAGGGGGAGACAGGAGGAGGGTGTGTAACAGGGAGCTGTATGTAGGGGATGCACCCAGGGGATGTGGGTAACGGAGCTGTATGTATTGGATGCACCCAGGGGCATACAGGAGGTGGGCGGGTAACAGCGAGCTGTATGTAGGGGATGCACCCAGGGGGATGCGGGTAACAGGGAGATTTATGTAATGGATACACCCAGGGGGATACAGGAGGTGGGTGGGTAACAGGGAGCTGTATGTAGGCGATGCACCCAGGGGGATACAGGAGGTGGGCGGGTAACAGGGAGCTGTATGTAGGGGATGCACCCAGAGGGATACAGGAGGTGGGCGGGTAACAGGGAGATGTATGTAGGGGATGCACCCAGGGGGATACAGGAGGAGGGCGGGTAACAGGGAGCTGTATGTAGGGGATGCACCCAGGGGGATGCAGGTAACAGGGAGATGTATGTAATGGATGCACCCAGGGGGATAAAGGAGGTGGGTGGGTAACAGGGAGCTGTATGTAGGCGTTGAACAGAGGGGGATACAGGAGGAGGGCGGGGTGTAGCAGACGTAGGTGGGATGGGTAGCGGAAGCAGGAGTGATCAGGGATTGATGATATGTTTGATGAAGTTTAGGGTGTTCAGGTCTTTCCTGGTGTGTAGGATTGACGGGGCTACTCTGATTTGCATTAATAACTTGTTTCAGAGACAGGGTGCCTGGCAGGAAAAGTATGTTGTCATTGTGGGTGTCCCTCTTGCGGTTCTTTGTTTCTAATCTGGTGAGGTTGTGGTTTCTGGTGGAGTTGTGTCTTGGTTGTCACTGCTTTATAGGGGATGCAGGCTGTCTTGAACATGATGCATGTTTGTGGAAGTAGCTAGTTCGGGTCCTTGAGGGTGGAGGTGATGTGCTTCAATGTTCTTAGATCTGTGATGAGGCATTTATTTTACAGCACGGTGTTGCCACGGTCTAGGCGTAAGATGACCAGTGTGTGTGCGCCACTGTTCTCAGACTAGCAGCGACGTCATTTAGGGGTCGCCAGAGGTCGCAGCTGCGACCTCTGAGGTCTCCCTTGCGACCTCTGAGGTCTCCCTTGCGACCTCTGTGATCTCCCTCTGAGGTCTCCCTTGCGACCTCTGTGATCTCCCTCGCAACCCCCAAACTTTAATTTTTTTCTCTTTTTTTTTACATTTTGTTTTTTTGCCCCTATCGCCCTATATATGGTCACCCAAATAATATCGCCACGACATTTTCCCCGCGATATTATTTACGGCAACCATATATATGGCGATATTATTACCTGATACCGGCTGCATTCATTTAAATACAGTGTCTGCTTCTCCTGGCACCTGCACGTACAGTTAGAAAAAACATGTTCCAGTGAATCTTACTTGTGCGGGTATGTACGCCTTTTCTGGTTCAAGGTATGGTCTAGATATTGTATAGAAGTATGGCAAATTAAATCCTTTAAGTGTTATAAATGATTGAGCATGCAGCCTCCACTGCATCACGCGCTGAGGTGACCCTTATGTTGACGTATTTGTGATCAGTTGCCTTAACTGCGTGCTGTTCTTACTATGAAAATCATCACACTCCGTCCCCATCGTCAATCTGACTCCTGGGTAAAGCCTCGGAATATGAGCTTTTTATTTTTCATGATTAATCCTTTCAGTTTTCACCACTATTCATTGTGCCACAGGTTCATTGAGAGACACGTTTCTCTGGACCAGGGAAGGACTCCATCTTATCCTCTGCCCAATCACTAAGCTATGCCCAAGAAGCCGGCAATCACCTTTTCATCGTGACCCATGTTCTGGCTGGGGAAGAACTGGTGGGGTCCATCGCTGACGTCACTCTCCACTCACATTGGCAACAGTAATACCTCAGCTGCCCACGCACTTAAAATACTCCTCCTCAAGTGTGAGGAAAAAGCCTTTGTTTTGTAAAAACCTCTCTCACATGGTACCAGGAGGCCGACTCTGGCCAGCCGAAGACACATGTACTTGTGGCATGATTTACCTAATTAACTTGTGCTGCATGCCTTGTCTGGAGAATGTGGTCAATCTGACGGCGAGTTAGGGTTGGTCCAGGATGAAGGGGTGGGCAGAGAAAGGGGGACAGGCCAGTGCAAATTACTGATTAGTGGCAAACGTTAACACACACTGTTACTGGTCATCAGGTCCCCTCACATTTCTCTTCACCTCTAAGGCCTCCAACACTGGACCTCCCTCTGCTCTTCCTCTACTTTACCTTCTGGAACTTTCCTATCCAGAGCAGTCACAAAGTGGGGTGGAGTTGGGCCCTGCTCCAGCTGACATGACAACTAGAGGGAGAGTTCAGGCTGGGGCCGGAGAGTCATATCCTGCCTTAGCCCTCCCTCCGCTTGTGATATCATCTCTGACTTGCTCTTATCCTATCCCTACACAGGCTGGGGTTCAGAAGATACAGACCACACCCCAGCCTATGTGAAAGGTAGGGTACGGCAGGGTTACTTACAGCCAATCTATGCCTTGAGGGCGTTTCAATTGGAACGCACCCAGGCATCTAATTGAGGCTGGCTTGGGGAGCCTTTACTCGCGACCCAAACTCAACTGAGCATGTGCATTGGGGATGGATCAGGAAAGCGCTCCCCGCAGCAAAATACACTGCGGGAACCACGATAGTACCATGTCCATGAGTTAGGCAAGTTACTGCCTTGCTTTCCATGCATACATTTAGTGAGATGGAGGAGGCATGAAGGTGGGGCACTGCAGCCAACGCTCCAATGCCTGAGCCGCTCCTGCTGATAATGCTAGAGTAATCTGAAACACATTTCCGTGGTTGCCATTGATACTCTTGCTCAAATGACTTTTCAGCCTGAGCTGCCCAAGAGTCGGAGCAGACATGTATGTATAAGCATATATGTCTCTGGCATGGCAGAGAGAGCATACATGAGATTCAGATCCTCCTTAATTACCGCCATCAAACAATCTATTTTAGCATGTCTTTAATCTCAGTAGAGGAGTTCTCTTATTGTTTTTCTAAACTTGGCAATTCATTGCTGCACCAACAATTATCCAAGACTAAAGTACAGAGATGGAAGTTTCTTTCTAGAGTGCACAGTCCAGAAAGAAGACTCGATATTAAATTCTCAAGCACAGATCATTGTAAAGTAGACACGAAATTGACGAATTGCAATCTACAAGATCCGATATGAAGGTAAAGTGGATTCTTGGTAAGCAATAACTTAACCAAGTAACGAAAAAAAAGAGCACCTCCATTGTCATGCTAGAGGAAAACACAGGACTGACCTTTGATAAAACAATCCCGACAGAGCATATCTGGCAGATGCTTCTGCTAGGTTTGACCTTTTCTGCACAGTTTCCTTACCCCGTTTGAACACATGCATTGTCTGATTTAAGCGGCTTTTCAATAGGTCCTTCTCCAGATGTAGGTATCTATTTCACACAACTCTCACAACCTGGGTGCATGAGACTCTTTCTTCTTGCTGTTATTGTTTTCATCTGTATTTTGAAATTGCATTCCTGTACGTTTAGATTGTCTTTAGAATCATCTAGCACAGAGTTCTCCAAGTCTGGTCCTCAAGAGCCTAGTGCAATCCATATGTTCACGTTATCCACGCAAAATAGATGTGAGCACACATTGACTCTGAAAAAGAGTTATTTCTAAAGTCAGTTGTTATCCTGAAAACCTGCTGTTGCTCACAGTCTGGAAGACCAGGCTTGACATACGCTGATCGTGCAGGCAGCTCCGATGCCACTTTCCCAGCATGCAATCTTTATTTATAAAGCTGAATGTATGTATGGGTGTGTACATTTGTCCTGCTATACAAATCCACATGGTTGAACCCACGTCTACCAAATTTTGCATGGATTCCTCATTTGTCTGGGGCAAGATTGTAGTCTATGTTGGGATGCAACACTCTCATTTACTGATGCTTACCATGATTCACTACGGTAAGTACTAGAAGGAGGCAACATTTTGAAACGTGTCTGAAGCAAAATGTTTGCTATATTGGTTATTCCTTTAAAATGTATCACTACTGTATACAGTTCGAAACTGTTTATTAAAGCATTTTTAAAATAAAGAATTTAAAGTATGTTACAGTTAACTTAAGTTAATTCACGAGAAGAGAGCACAATCAATCAATCTTTCTTGGACATTTTCTCAAATGTGCTGAAACCATTGAGTGACTGAAACATGCCGCACAAAAAACGAACATCACTTGGAAAAGCTCCATCTGATGCTAAGGGAAAATCAATATCAAGAGCTTCTAAAAAACAACAACAAACAGCAGCACAACTTGCTGACCAGAGGACAAGAGCAACTTTCTCCAGGGGAAATGAGATGCCACAGCAAACTGAAGCAAGGCTTGCTGACATGAGGTCAAGAGCAACATCCTCCAGGGTGCATGAGACACCAGAGCAAACTGAAGTAAGACTTGCTGACATGAGGACATGAGCAACATCCTCCAGGGCACATGAGACACCACAGCAAACTGAAACAAGACTTGCCGACAAGAAGACAAGGGCAACTATCTCCAGGACAAATGAGATGCCAGAGCAAACTGAAGTAAGACTTGCTGACATGAGGACAAGAGCAACATCCTCCAAGGCACAGGAGACACCAGAGCAAACTGAAACAAGACTTGCCAATAAGAGGACAAAGACAACTATCTCCAGGGCGCATGAGACACCAGAGCAAACTGAAGCAAGACTTGCTGACATGAGGACATGAGCAACATCTTCCAGGGCACATGAGACAACAGAGCAAACTGAAACAAGACTTGCCGACAAGAAGACAAGGACAACTATCTCCAGGGCAAATGAGATGCCACAGCAAACTGAAGTAAGACTTGCTGACATGAGGACATGAGCAACATCCTCCAGGGCACATGAGTCACCAGAGCAAACTGAAGCAAGACTTGCTGACATGAGGACATGAGCAACATCCTCCAGGGCACATGAGACACCAGAGCAAACTGAAACAAGACTTGCCGACAAGAAGTGTAAGCGATATTCAATCAACACTACAGCTAATCAATGCCTAGTCTGGGATGCTGAGGAAAACCCTTATTGATGTATTTTTATGTCCAGTTCAGTACTCTGGATGACAACCCTTGTATAACACCCCCTTGTTAGAATCCCCCTGACCCCACTGAGCCAAGAAGTAGGTTTGTTTTGCAAATTAAAAGGTTTATTTTAAATATTAAACAATATATATGTGTCACACTTTTATAACAAAATAATATCTGATAGTACACTTAGACATATGATGTGGATCCACAATGGGTAATGTTACAGTGGTACACTTGATTACTTAGGAGTAGTATAGAGGATGAGGTAGCTGAAATGCTTTATGGTTTCAAGGAAATGCAAGGTGGAATAAATGCAGTACAGAAAATAAACTGATATGGTTTTACAAGGGATATGTTCACTTTCCCCTGGTGGCAATTCACCCCCCCTATATGCAATGCAAGGAGATGGAAGTAACACACACAGTCTTCAGGAATACAATCAAATACAATACGGAACTCAGTTCCCCCCCAGCAAGCTTAGAGGAAACAGGTAGAAGTTTGAAACACAGGCCCAAAATGCTTTTAAATGTGATGGCAATGGATGGGAAAATGTGCTAACTGATTTTAATTCCCTCTAGAGATTCAGGGTGAGTGAGAGATGTTTGTTTTGTTGGTATTAGTTCAGGCTCACTTTAGCAATGCTCTATGAGTTATTACCAGGTTGCAAACGGATTTTAACAAAGGAAAGAATGGAGCTGCTATTTTGACAAGTGGAGAAATTGAGCCAAAATCGCAAATCGCAGTAAATTTCACGAGTGCATAAATCGTGATTGCTGAAAAAGTATAGAGAGTAGGAAGTATGTTCTAGGTTCGTTGGAAATCCTAGATATTAAGCTTTCAGAGGTAAGTTAAATCTCGTTCCTAGGACAAACGGTTTTAGATATACGGACAATTTAATAAAGGTAGATTTTCGGATTTAAAGTAAACTCAAAATGACAGGTGACAGCTTGCAGCTGCAGAATTGACAGGTGACAGTTGTGCAGCTTTAAAAATGACAGATGACACGATTTATAGGAGGCTGTTCTAATTAGGTTAAAATAGTTTGGATTAGATTATTTTAAACTAAGAGATTGGTTTTGGCACAGTGAGTACTCACACTATATTTTTGAAAGAAGCCGTCAAGGTCTGGTCAGGTTGGACAGGACTTCCGGCGGGTGGTTCTGAACAGCGGTCTGGTCTCTGGTTCTGCTCTCAGCACTGCACAGTTCTGGTCTCTCTGGATCTCTGGTCTTTGTCTGGATGGGATGTCGGCCGTCAAAATGCTCCGCAGAAATGGAAAATGAATGTCTCTACCTTTCCCAGCAGTCTCTTTTTATGTGTTTTGGAAGTGGGTGTGTGCGTGGCATAACTGAGCCTGCCCCTCTCTACTTGTCATTGGCCCAATTCTCCCCTCTCCCATGATTGGGGGAAGGAAATGGATTGTCATCATGATGAGGTCTGTTTATGGGTCAGAGGATACTCCCCTGGTCAATTTGCCCACAAATCTATATTTGATTCAAATACATATTTCCCAGATACACAATTTGTTGAAATTACATGTACACATTATATATTCCTTATGGTCCATGCGTGTCCTCCTCTGATCTTCCTGGGGGCTTGCATTCAAAAATGACAACTTTTTGCACTTTTTGACTGGTTTACCAATATCGGACATTTACCAAAAATTACACACATGTGCGCAAGGACTATGGACATTACTTGATGAAGTGTCAGATTTTTAACATGCAGACTTTTGGAGTAAGACCCTATTTTCCGCTAGCAACCCCCCAGAATACACCACAGGGTCCCAACGCCTCTTAAAACGTGCACAGAAAAATCACAAGAATAATGATATTACTTATATAATTTTGACCAGTCCGCACTATGAGTTATCTATCTTTTTAACTTATGCCCTGGTCAAAAAGGGGTGTGGCTTCCCACATCACATGGTGGAAGAACTGGTTTATCCACTTCCCCCAAGCTCAGCTGGCTCTCACAGGCACTTCTCCTCCCACGAGGAAGCCACTTTACGCCCCCCCCCAATATAACATTTGCCTGAGTCCATTGTTCAGTTTCCTGCAGTCCCCAAGTAATTCAATCAGAGAGGTGTCACCTCCCTTTTGTGGGGGCAGCAGAATGCAGCCAGGCCTGGGAACACAGCTGTTGATCCAGTTTCAACTCCTGTCGGGGATAGTTGTCAGGCAGAATCCAGTTTCATTAAGCCAGTTTTCAGCTAAATGTCACTTTTTGTTCCCAGTTTTCTACATTCAAATCAAACTGACAATTTTTACACATGCAGCTAGAGTGCTGATTCTAAGTTCAAAACTATGACATTTCAACAGTTACAAACTATGTGACACTCAAAAGTAGGTCCCTCATTTAATTTAAGCATTTCGATTTTAGTGGTTTTCAGTTCAGTTTAACTTAAGCTGCTGACCTCCACAGCTCAGCCAGTTTTGTTATGAACATTTTTTTGGGCTCTTTTTCTTTCCAGATTTTGTATGCACACAAAACTTCATTCTGCCAAATGTCTGCTGGTGTTCAGTGAGATTTCTGAATATCCTGCAATGTTTGACATAGGCATTTTTAGCTTGCATTCAGAGAAACCAAGGTGATTTCAAAGGGCTTTTTAAGCTAACAGGCACTGCTGTTTTCCTTTGGCACACATTCCACTCATGGCACCCCTGGCCCATCACGTTCGCACTGGTGGGTGGAAGGTTAGGCGACCATTTTGGTGTGCGCACAAACTGCGTGGTTCCCCTGGATTCTGGCGCACATGTGGGCTTTTTGGCCATCTTGGATTTTCTAAGCCCACAGCACCACATGTTGCAGCTTAACGACTCAAATGTGGGTCAATACACCTGATAAAGCCCCCTTTGAACTTGAGTTGAGGGGGAGTTGGGTGCGAAGAATGTTTTGACCCACGCACTGGTATGTCCGCATCATCTTCTTCCAATTCTGCAAATGGCACAGTTCAGCATCTTTTCCTCCATCCGGTTGGATCGATCGGTTCTCCTTGCCGGTCCTGATGGGAATATTGGACGCTACCCCGGGCCCCTCAGATCTTTGCCCCCGGTCTCCAAATCGTCCTCCTTGGCCAGTCTCCATGGTTTCCTCTCTCCTAGGATGATAAAGCAAAAGCGGCAATACACATTCCTAGACATTCTTCCACCACTATTAATGGTGTGGCGAACAGGTACATTTTATACATCCGAATGCATTTTGCAGTCTGATTTTAAAAACAATATATAACAGGGAACATTTGCATTACGTTACTATATTTTTGATATGCGGAATATTTTAGAGTTTGAACTGACTTACTCTGGAGCGGCCCCCTCTGGTATTGCAGAGGACTCCTCCAGTTGCTGCAGGGTGTGCCTGGGATGGCAACACTTTAACTGATATATATATGTACCCACTTGTCTTCCCCCTCTTCCGAACTGCCTTTGGGGATGCGGATCTTGTACGCTACAGGGGAGATCTTGTCTATAATTTCAAATGGTCTCTTCCATGTAGGCAAAAATGTTCGCTGTTTGGCCTGATTCCTTTGGAAATTGTAAAGATAGACCACGTCCCCCACAGTATATTCCTTCATGGTGGTCTTCAGGACGTAGTGGGTTTTCATGCTATCAGCTGATCTTTCTAGATTCTGCTGAGCATAGGCAAAAGCATGCTGAAGGTGTTTCCTTAAATTCTCCACATACTCATGAGTTGTGGAGGCATTTATCAGTGTCTGCTCTTGGGTCCTGTAGAGCAGATGCTGGGGAAGCACTATCTTGCCTCCAGTCATCAACTCAAATAGTGACATTTTAGTTGCAGATGAAGGGATAGATCTGATGGCCATTAGGACCAGAGGTAATCGGATATCCCAACTTGGCCCAGAATCTGCCACAAACTTTTTTAATATGCTCACAATTGTCCGGTTGTAGCGTTCTACTGCCCCCGAAGAAGCTGGCCTGTAAGCAATATGTAGCTTCCTTTTGACCCCCAGTATCTCCCACATCTTTGTCATTATTTCACTGGTGAAGTGGCTACCCCTGTCTGACTCAATCCTTTGAGGTAGACCAAAACGGGAAAAGATGTGGTTAATCATCAGGGCAGCTGCTGTTTCTGCCTTGCAGTTTGGGGCTGGGAGACATTCCACCCACTTGGTAAACAAGCATGTCACAGTCAACATGTACTTGTTTCCTCTAGACGAGCGAATTACAGGGCCTATAAAGTCGATTTGCAAATCTGACCATGGCAGTGTCATCCCCCTCTTTTCGAGAGCTGCACGGTGCGTTAGGGATGATGGCTGAAATTGTGCCCACACCAGACACCCCTTCAAGTATTGGTCGAGGTCCTGCCCCATGTGTGGCCAGTATGCAACCTCTCTTAAGATTTCCAGTGTTGTGTGAAACCCCCTATGACCGGCGGTGGCCGCATCATGGGCGTGACTTAACATCAGGCTTCGGAATGAGGTAGGGACCACCCACTGATCATGGCCAGCTTGGGATTTCCTTATCAACAAACCGTCTTGGATTCGGAACCTTTTTGGACATTTCATCAACACTCTTGGATCCTCTTTCCCAATGTAATCGGTATCCGTCAGGGGAAAGTTCTCAGGGTCCTCAATGTGTTGGTAAATCTTACCAATTATTGGATCCCCCTTTTGAGCCGTAATCAAATCAGCTTCAGGGGTCTCCTTACTCCATTGTGCAGTTGAAAGATCATTGTGAGCATTTGTCTGGGACCTAGTGATAGCAGTGACCTGGATTTCCCCCAAAAGGGACTCTATTTCTATTAGATCCCCTTGGATGGCCCCGGTTTTGGCCAGCTGATCAGCTAAGTCATTTCTAGTTTTGTCTGGTCCCTCTAATTTGGAATGACCCTTGATCTTTTTCCAGTAGATGGTCATCCCATTCGATGTGACCAGATCATCAATATTTTGGATTAGCTTCCCATGTTTCAGGAGTTTGTTATTAGCACATAACATGCCTCTGGTTTTCCAATTAACCAGGTGCTCCACGAACCCGTTCCGTACATAATCCGAATCTGTGATTATGACCAGTTTGTGGAGTTGATGTTGGACAGCAGTGAGGATGGCCTGATGCACAGCCATCAATTCTTCTGCCACCTGACTACTACGGGGACCAATTTTGTATCCAACAGAGGGTTCTGGGGACTCATTTACCCATGCATTCCCTACGCTGGCCACCAGTTCTTTCTCCCCGTTGTTGTCAACATGGTACGAGCATCCATCCACATAGACAGTGGGCATTCCCTCACACTTGTCTTCTTCAAAGACTTTGTGTGGGGAATTAAGGTATGCCTCCATGTTGTCCTTGATTTTTAGACTTTTGTCCTCAAGACAGTTTCCTCTGGCACAATCATGCAAGTCAGCCAGACCTTGCGCGAGGGGACTCTTCTTGTTTTGGCCATATCTGACCTCTACAGGAAAACCTTGCATTGACAGAATCCAGAAAGTAATTTGGGAATTACTCACATTTCCGGCCCGGATTCTGTCACTTTGGAGGTATTGAAGAGGCTGGTGTGGAGTCCCCACTATGATGTGTTCCCTCTGGATGAACGGGCGGTAATTCTTCAATGCCCACACCATTGCCAGGAGTGCCTTCTCACAATCGTTGAATTTTTCCACCACAGAGGATAAAGTTTTGCTCGCATAGGAGATTACTTTATCGACCATGTCATGCTTTTGGTATAATACTGCCGTCAAGCACATATTAGAGAACCCTGTCTCCAGGAAGAACTCCTTGTTTCTGACAGGGTAAGCTAGGCAAGGCGCTTGTGAGAGGCTTCTCTTGAGTTGTCTTACTGCCTCGGATTATTCTGGACCCCATTTCCACTTGACCCCCCCCTTCAAAAGATGAATCAGGGGTCTGGTGATCTCTGCGTAGCCCTCAATGAACTTTCTGCTATAATTAGTCAGTCCAAGGAGGCTCCTTAGTTCCAGCTGAGTTGTGGGGTCTTTCATATTCTGAAGTGCTTCCACTTTCTTTTCTTGGGGACAGAGACCCTGAGGAGTAATCTCATGCCCCAAGAAATTAACACGGGTTCTACACCACTGTGCTTTCTGGAAGGAAAGTTTTGCTCCGGCAGCCCTCAACTGCGTCAGAACATAACGGATCTCCGCTATGTGTTCTTCCACAGATTAACTTTTTATGAGGACATCATCTACATAAGCCAGGTTACCCCTCGCAGCCAGGTTGGGCATGGCCTTATGTAGGAAAATGTTGAATTAATTGCCGGAGTTGAGGTCTCCGACGGGAGTCCGGGTCCATGTGTACTGCTGGCCCCTAAAGGTAAAAGCCAGTTTGTATTGGTCCTCCCTACTGACAGGCACGGTCCAGTATCCATTGGTCAGGTCTATTGCAGTGAATACCTGTGACCCCTGGATCTGGGCCAGCCCTTGGTCAACGTAGGGCAGAGGCCATCGGGAAGTGTGACCCGTTTGTTGAGCTCCCTAAGGTCAGCACAGAGTCTCCACTGGCCGTTTGGCTTCAATATTCCCAGCACCGGATTATTGAAGGTGCTGTGGACTGGACGGATTATTCCCCGGGAATCAAGGTTCTTAATTATTTCAGTAAGGGACTCCATGGATGCGAGAGGCAAGCGATATTGCTTCACAAACACTGGAGTCATGCCAGGGTCCGTGGGAATTGTTGTCGTGTGGATTTCGGTGCGACCACAGTCATATGAGTCTACCGCAAAGAGATCTTGGAAATCCAAGAAAACTTGTTTCAACTTTTGCTTCTGTTCCAGAGTCACACAGGCATCAGCTAGGTTGACTCTCTCTTCCACCATCTGCCTGAAGCCTGGAAAGACTTCTGGTTTGGCTATCTCCGCGGCCATCTCCAGCTGGGTGGAGAAGTCCCTAGTCAGAGTGCTGGTTTGGACTGGAAGCCTCAGGTGGGAAAGGCAGCCTTCATGGACCTGAAAAATCACCTCATCCCTCCTGAAGTCACAAGTCACATCTTCCTTACCATAAGGGCAGGAAGTATACACCAGGAAGTTCCCCCCATGCCGGGTGAAGATCCTGTCTGGTGTTGTATTGTCATCGCTGTCACTGTCAAAACAGTCCTTGGGGATCGGTCCTAACAGTTCATTTCCTAGATCAATGGAAAAATGTCGGTCATCAACCGCCATTCCAATAATGGTGCCTGCGGCTAGAGTAATACTCTTTAAGTTGCTGTTATCCACCTCTATTGGAATGGTGTCATGTTCTATGTTGACTAATGGAGTTGGGTTTGTCCCCAACCCTTGCTGTTGGAGAGAAGCATTTAGATGTATGTAAGCATCAGGGTTTTTCAATTTTTGTCCTCTTTTAACTTTCACTTCCAGGGAGAATTGTCGGGTCCTTTCTGGGATGGTGACTGTTAGGGAGAATTCTCTGTTTAGGCTGAATTTTCCAACCTAGTGAGTCCCCCAGCAGCTTTGCTGGATTTCTGGAGTTTGTTTTTTCCATCCTGCCAAGAGTGAGACTCTTTTTCTCCCACTCTTGGACATGAATGTGTGTAGTTCCTTTGACTGTCAATGTGTTCTATGGGCTATGGGGTCTTTTACTCCATAGGGTCTCATATGTTTTTCTATGTGTGTTACACCGCACCCTACGTGCCGTAACACTGGGGCGTCCTAGCGGACCCCCGTCATAGACTCCATACCCGGGGACTGACTACTGTCTCCCCGGGCATGTAAAGTCACCATTGGCTTTACTAGACCTAAATTTACTAACAGAACTAGTACAAACCATCCTATTGTGGACGTACAAGTTGGGGTAATTCGATTACTCCTGGATCTGTTATTCGAGGGGGCACTGTCCCGTCCCTCCTCATCGAGTTTTGGCTGGTGGCAGTGCAAACTACTTGTTATGTTCGACCCTGAATATAACTCTATGGGATTCTTCCCATTGTTGGAGATT
The DNA here is from genome assembly GCF_040938575.1 of Ambystoma mexicanum. Lineage (NCBI taxonomy): Eukaryota > Metazoa > Chordata > Amphibia > Caudata > Ambystomatidae > Ambystoma > Ambystoma mexicanum. The sequence continues at coordinate 346,948,741 of NC_090931.1, forward strand.
GATACTTTTTCTCGTTAGTCTCTAACATACCACCGGTCTACTTATCTTAAATAAGTCTATCGGATGGTATTTTCTGCCAGAACTCGGTTTTTTAAAATGGCATCTGTGTTTGTCGCTGTGACTCCTAAACCAAAGGTTGAGCCCTTTGTTCCACTTTTGGCGGGCCTCTGTACAGAGACCCTCCAAAGTGGTGCCATTCTGTCTGGGTTACCACAGGGCTGTGGGAGGGGGTTTAGGCACCCTGGACCGAGTTGCCTTGCCAACTCCGGTCGCGCTCTGGTGTGATTGGCCCAAGTGGTGAGCCTCCCCGCTCACCACTTAGCGTGTGTTGATTGACAGCTAGGCTGGATGAATGGGGGTTTTTCTGCATAAAAGCAGGGCTTTTGGGACTGGATCTTCAGAAGTCGCCACAGGACCTAAGAATCCGACTAGGGTAAAGCTGAGCCGACCTGCAACGACGACACCTCCGGTGGAGCCCTGCTGAACCGACTCGCCACTTCCCGACGACAGAGGAGATCTCCCTGCCGGAGAGTCTCTTCCCCTGACTGGTGGGAACAACCAGTCCCCTTTGCTTTTTCTTCGCCTCAGGACGCAGTGGTCGAATTGCCCGTGCAGAGCACCGTGGCAACCGGATAGCCACTCCCTCTGTACCGCGACCAAAAGGTGATGCCTTGTGACAGAGCACTCCGCGGCTGGTCTCTTCCCTGGTGGTGCACCGGACTTCACTTTTCTTCGACAACGAGATCATCTCTACTCTTGGCAAAGACCCGACGTGCATCCACCACCAGGAACAACTGCCCCCGCCAGAGCTGTCTCTCCACAATCAAGGTACTGTGTCCGCCTGGCTTCCCTTGTTGCCGGATAGAGTGAAGTGTCTTAATCCTCGCCTCTCCATAGGGTCGCCTACTAGCTTTCTCTAGCGTATTGTTCTGAACTGGTTCAATCTTCCAATAACAATTTGCTACACAGACTCGAACGCATTTCCACAAAGAGACTTTTTGGGACATATATCCTTGCCTCTCTCCGAGTGGGCCCAGCTCTGAACTTTATGATCTATTGTGGTTCTTGTCTTCTTGCCTTGCATTTTTCCTGTGAAGTATTGAACTGTGTTGATTTCGTAACCTACTATTTTTCTCTCCTGTCCTAACGAATACTAGAGTGCCATTTAGGTGGCAGCATACACCTCTGTCTGCAAATAAGTGATGCTGGTAAAACCTAGACTTGTCGAACTATTGTTAGGGGGATTGATCTTTTGCTTCGTAGAGTAATTGTAATTGAATTGTTTGCCGTGATAGTGCCAGAGTGTTTTCTATTGATGTTCCGTTATAAATAAATACCTGTATATCTTTACACTGAAGCCTTGTTGCGTGTTTGCTTGTCTTACTGTGAAGAATTGCCCTATATTGTATACTCCACATACTGCTTAACTCTTCTTGAGGGAAGTCTGACTGCTCAGCCACAGCTACCAAGTTAACCTCTGTGGTACAGACTGCTACCAAGTGGGTTTACTGCCAAACACCTGTAGTCCTAAATCTTTTGCAGTGGTCCCAGAGGGAACTGCACAGGTTTCCGCCTAACAGTGTTTTCCTCTTTAATCTGAATTTCAACTGCATAAGGTAGCAATTGAGCTGACCTAAATGCTTTTTCTGGATCATCAAAGCCCATGGGATTATCCGCTAATCGGGACCAAGCTTTGAAGTTTATTAGGTCCAAACTAATGGCAAAGCGATTGAGAATGTCACTGCCTAAGTAAAAGGCGGCAGTGACATCTCGCACGACCCAACAATTATGGACTATGCTCTTGTTGCCAATGGAGATTTTAAGCATACACTGCTTGGCAGGAGATGTTTGGAATTAGGTGCTTCCAGGTCCATTTCCCATTTGTCTATCAGTTTGAATGTGGGAATGGCTGGATCTTTTGGGAGTTGGCGGAACATGGCTTCGCTGATGAAGCTCTTACCGTTGTTCACACACACTCGGGCGAGAACAGAGTCCTTCCCATCATTTAACTGAACAGGGATGAACAACTGCTCTCCAATTTGCTGAATATCAGCCAGGCTCTTAGCTGATTTCACATCTTTCTGGACTATAGGAGTGGGAGTTTCTGATTGTGGATTGGTAAAGAATTTCAGAGTGTTTCCTTCCAGTTTGGAGTACCACCTTAAACTGGAAGGAAGGTTGATTTTCAGAAATAGAGAGGACCCCCCATCACCAGTCTGTTGTCCTACTGCTATTACTGTCACGTCTGGAATTTGGTTGTTCTGGAAGTGAAATTCTACTTGGTCAGATTTTTGTCAATGTAGGGCAGAGGCCATTGGGACGTATGGACCCGTTTGTTGAGCTCCCTAAGGTCAGCGCAGAGTCTCCACTGGCCGTTTGGCTTCAATATTCCCAGCACCGGATTATTGATAGTGCTGTGGACTGGACGGATTATTCCCCGGGACTCAGGGTTCTTAATTATTTCAGTAAGGGACTCCGTGGATGCGAGAGGCAAGCGATATTGCTTCACAAACACTGGAGTCATTCCAGGGTCCGAGGGAATTGTTGTGGTGTGGATGTCGGTGCGACCAAAGTCATATGAGTCTACCGCAAAGAGATCTTGGAAATCCAAGAAAACTTGTTTTAACTTTTGCTTCTGTTCCAGAGTCACACAGGCATCAGCTAGGTTGACTCTCTCTTCCACCATCTGCCTGAAGCCTGGAAAGACTTCTGGTTTGGCTATCTCAGCGGCCTCCTCCAGCTGTGTGGAGAAGTCCCTGGTCAGAGTGATGATTTAGACTGGAGGCTTCAGGTGGGAAAGGCAGCCCTCATGGACCTGGAAAATCACCTCATCCCTCCTGAAGTCACAAGTCACATCTTCCTTAACATAAGGGCAAGAAGTGTACACCAGGAAGTTCCCCCAATGCCGAGTGAAAATCCTGTCTGGTGTTGTATTGTCCTCACTGTCAATGTCAAAACAGTCCTTGGGGATTGTTCCTAACAGTTCATTTCCTAAATCAATGAAGAAATGTTGGTCATCAATCGCCATTCCAATAATGGTGCCTGCGGCTAGAATAATACTCTTTAAGTCGCTGTTATCCACCTCTATTGGAATGGTGTCATGTTCTATGTTGACTAATGGTGTTGGGTTTACCCCTAACCCTTGCTGTTGAAGAGAAGCATTTAGATGGATATAAGCATCAGGGTTTTTCAATTTTTGTCCTCTTTTAACTTTCACTCCCAGGGAGAATTGTCGGGTCCTTTCTGGGATGGTGACTTCCTCTTTAATCTGAATTTCAACTGCATAAGGTAGCAATTGAGCTGACCTAAATGCTTTTTCTGAATCATCAAAGCCCATGGGATTATCCGCTAATCGGGACCAAGCTTTGAAGTTTATTAGGTCCAAACTAATGGCAAAGCGATTGAGAATGTCACTGCCTAAGTAAAAGGCGGCAGTGACGTCTCGCACGACCCAACAATTATGGACTATGCTCTTGTTGCCAATGGAGATTTTGAGCATACACCTGCTTGGCAGGAGATGTTTGGAATTGGGTGCTTCCAGGTCCATTTCCCATTTGGATCTTTTGCGAGTTGGCGGAACATGGCTTCGCTGATGAAGCTCTTACCGTTGTTCACACACACTCGAGCGAGAACAGAGTCCTTCCCATCATTTAACTGAACAGGGATGAACAACTGCTCTCCAATTTGCTGAATATCAGCCAGGCTCTGAGCTGATTTCACATCTTTCTGGACTATAGGAGTGGGAGTTTCTGATTGTGGATTAGTAAAGAATTTCAGGGTGTTTCCTTCCAGTGTGGAATACCACTTAAACTGGAAGGAAGGTTGATTTTCAAAAATAGAGAGGACCCCCCACCACCAGTCTGTTGTCCTACTGCTATTACTGTCACGTCTGGAATTTGGCTATTCTGGAAGTGAAATTCTACTTGGTCAGATTTTTGTTCAACCATGTGGCATGTGCCTTTTAAACTAACATGGTTGACACTCTGTTTTAATTTTATTGGTCGGCTAGTCTGGGTCCAGAGGACCTTGTTTACGCAATCTATTAGGGGTGACAACCTTCTCAGGAGGTCATTCCCTAGTAGACAAGGGGGGCCTCTGGAGTCACTACTATGACCGGGTGTTTCACCTTGTGTCGCCCAATTTTGATGTCCAAATCTGCAGTCCCCTCGACAGGAATTTCCTTTCTGTCAAAGTTCTGCAGTTGTCCTGGAAGAGAGGTGAGAGGAATACAGTAATTTTCCCCCCTTCCTGCATTTAGTTCATCAAAGGCCCTTTTGGACAGAAGGGTAGCTTGGGATCCAGTGTCCACCAGTGCCAAAATTGTACCCTGCCCCTGTACTTGTACCGGGGCATAATATCTTCCCTCCTTCTCCTCAAGGGGGCACAGATAATGCACATTTTTGGACAACTGGTGGGCTAACTTTCTGGTTTTGGACATTGCTAGCGAAGAGATTTGGGCAGAATTCTGTGAAGAGCCTGAAGAATCTGAAAGAAAAATTTGGCAACTGGAGATCAGAGCCATTGTGGGTTCCCCTGGTTCCGGTTCTGAGCCGCCCCCCCTTTTTGGAGGCAGTCACCAGGATGGGTTTGAAGCAGGGGATTTCGGTATTGTGGGTTCTGGGATGAGATGATGGGCGGCGGTAGCTCAGTCTCCATATTTCCCCAGTCTGGATTGGAATCCCTTGGGACCCATTTTTCTTTGGGAGGAGTTCCCCCATCTCTAAAGGAGAAGATCCTTTTCCCAGGATCCTCTGAGGATCCATCTCCCTCAAATTGGAAGACCTGTACCTCCTCTACAAAGTGGGTCTGTTTGGGTCCTTTGTTTCTCCTACCCCCCTCTGCTCCTTGGGAGGCAGGCTTTCAGGGGCAGGAGATTTTGTTTCCGGTTCCTGGTTTTCCAGGGGCTGTTTAAAAGTTGGGAAGGAAGCTTCCTCCAAGGCTTTACACCCCCCCTTCCCCTTGTGCCTCCTCCCTGGGAACCGGTGGGTTATCGGGGTGCTGCCCCCGTCATTGTTCTGGAGCACCAGGTCCAGAGTTTGGGGCATTCTGCGGTGGCATGCTCATCTGAGGGTTCTGTTGAGCCCTCAGTATGTGACCCAGATCCCGTGCCATATTTTGGACCTGGCGCTCAAGTTGTGAAACCCGCTCAGGCTGGTATGGGGCTCTATTTTCTCCCCTGAGCTGATCCCGGGAAGGGTAGCTACCCCTTCTCTGGTAGTACCCCTGGTTGGGAAGATTTGGGTACCCCTCCACCCTTGGCCTCCCCTCTCCCGGATTAGGTTGTCTGGGCTCAGGGAATTGGGGAAAGAAGGGTGGATGGTTTGGGGTTGGAAATTGGGTCGATACCTGGGGAAAAAGTTCTGCCCAGGATTTGGTGAGTTTCTGCCCTCCTGGGGGAAGTTAGGAGGGAAGATCCCCGGGTTAGGCGCTTGGCTGGATCCCCCCCTTGGACTGGAGGAGTCCACACATAACCCAGGATGGGTCGGTTTCCCTTGTAGCGGGGATTGACATAATCAGGGGAGTGAGTGACCCCATTTGTGGGACTACCTCCTTGGCTCCCTGTCTGTGACTGGCCCGAGGGCCTTCTGGGCTTGGCATTATTAGGTGCAGGTAGGTTTTTAGGCCCCCCCATCTCCAAATCCAAAACGGGGGTGACCTTTACCTCTGCCAACTTGGCAGCAGCAAGGGTGCTGTTGGTTTTGGGGGTTTTCTGCACATTATTTTTATTTTCGATGGGCTTCTGCACCTCATAGATCCGGGTAGCCTGTTCAATGACCCAGTCTAAAGATCTTTTCTCATGAAAATCTCTCACGAGCTGGGTCATTATGTATTTGGGTAAGGCATTAAAAAACGTATTGATAAATTCTCTGCTATCCGTACGCACCCTTCTGGTGGTCTGCGCAAAAGCACGCTTTAATTCTTGCACAATCTCTTGTGGGGCCTGATCCTCCCCACATTGCAAGTTGTAGGCTGCCTTGCGAGCCTCTTGAGGATTTCTGTGCACAGAAAAATGTTTCAAGATGGCCGCCCTGTATGTGGCCCACCTTGAATGGTTTTGATCCTCCAGCCCCGCAAAGAAACTGGAGTATTCTGGTGAGAAGGTCCACTTTACATATTGAATACAGCTTTGGCTGTCCTTCAAATGGAAAGTCTCCATCATTTGCTCATAGAGCTCCAAGTGTTCCCAAACAGAATACTTGGCGTTCTTATGATAAGGCATGATGACACTCCTTATTGCCTTTATTTGTTTCAATGGGTCCTTAAGCAAGGCCCTTTTTGCCTTATTGGCCTTTTTGGTTCGGGTAACCCTGGTCCATTCATCCTCTGACTCAGAAGCACTGCTCCCAGAGGAGCCCGTCTGATCTTCCAGGTTTTCCCGGATTCTGCGAGCCTGGGAATGGCTGGCAGAATGTAGGGACCTGGTCTCTTGTGTCCTGTAATTCTCAGAGGAGTATTCAGATCCCTCCTTGCTGCCAGGATTTGATGGGTACCCCCCCACTGACCTAACTGGGCAGAGGTTTTCAGGATGCCCTTAATGGGCCTACTCTACTGGGGTTCCCCACTAAATTGCAATGTGCTTGGGTGCCCATACCCGGATGCCCGCCCATCCATTCCTGAGAGGTACTGGCCTATGAGCCCCATACTTCTAGCTGGATAGTAATCTGCCATCCCCGTGGCCCTGGGCTCATGTGCGTGAGGGGACACGGAGGTGGCAGAGTCCAGGGACTGGAAGAGATGAAGGCCTCTGGTACTAGGGCTCCTGAGGTTATGCTCAGGAGTTTCTCTTTCCCAGCGAACCTCATCTCTATCCGCCCCTGCTCCCTGTGGCAATGCAAGATCCTGCGCTTTCAGTTCCTCAGTTAAGGCCTTACTAGACTCTATCAGTCTCTCCTGCATCGCTACCTGTTGCTGGAGCCTATCATTGTGCTGGCAGAGAGCCTCATTCTCTCTCTGTGCCTCCTGATTGGTCCTGGAGTACTGGGCCAGTCTTTGCTGCAGGAGGGTTACCTCCTGAGCTGTGTCCCTATTGGCCTGCTCCTTTCTTGACAGAGCATCCTCCACCCTCCTGGTGTGCTCTAACAAGTTCTGGTGTTCTTTTTGGAGGTCACCCAGTCCCTGGAGGGCCAGGTGATTTTCTTCCATTTTCCTTTTTAAGTGGCAGACTTCCTGGCCTAAGGTATCCCTTTCCTGACTAAGAGCCTGCATCTATGCCGCCAGGTCGTCCCTTTGCCTTTGGAAGGCACCAGCTTTCTGGCGCTTCTGATCAAACTCTGCCTGGGTATTCAGGTCCTTCAGAATCAATTTATTGCTTTCCTCTTTTTTCCTATCCAGGTGGCTTTGCAGGGTGACTACCTGCTCAGCACATGCCCTATTGAAATCTAATTGTTGCTCCAGCTTTTTCTGGCTCTGCAGTAGGGAGTCCAAACCTTCTTGGTACTCCTTCTGCAAGGCCAGAAATCTGGTATCCTGGTCAGCCTTTTCCTGTTGCAGCACATCCATATCCTCCTTTATTTTAGTGATGTACTGTCTGCTGTCCTTTTCTGACTCCTGGCTCCTGAGCAGCCTCTGCTCAGAAGAGACCAGGTCAGATTGGGCCTTTTCTAACGCCATCTGTTGCCTATTTGCCAGATCTTGGCCTTCAGCACATTTGTCCTGCATGGCTCCCATATATAGATACAAATATGCCGCTATCCTGGCAATCTTATTGTGTTCATCTTTGGCCTTAGAAGCCATATATAATTCACTCAGGGCCACATGTAATGGACCCTGATCTCTCCATAAATCTGACCCTGTTTCAGTGACCTGTTGCACGATTGCCTGCAACCAGACCGTTTGGTCCTGATGAGTCCACTCACCTCTCACAAATAGCTTATGTAAGAGGTGCTCTCTGGCTATTTTCATATCTACCAAGGTCGTCATTCTGGAATTTGAGTTCCTTCCTGACTTCCAGAAGTTTTTATTTTATTTTGCAAAACAGACCGTTTCCTTAGAGCGTTCCTTTGAGGGATGCTTTCACAGTGTAAAACAGCGTGGTGATCTAACCGGATATGTGTATCTGGTCAGTTGGCACACTGTATTAATCTGCACAAGTGGTAAATCTAACCCAGAATATCCCGGACGAGCCCCCACTTTTGTAAGCGATATTCAATCAACACTACAGCTAAGTCAATGCCTAGTCTGGGATGCTCAGGAAAACCCAAAACTTCATTCTGCCAAATGTCTGCTGGTGTTCAGTGAGATTTTTGAATATCCTGCAATGTTTGACATAGGCATTTTTAGCTTGCATTCAGAGAAACAAAGGTGATTTCAAAGAGCTGGCCCATCACGCTCGCACTGGTGGGTGGAAGGTTAGGCGGCCATTTTGGTGTGCACACAAACTTCGCGGTTCTCCTGGATTCTGGCGCACATGTGGGCTTTTTGGCCATCTTGGATTTTCTAAGCCCACAACACCAAATGTTGCAGCTTAACGACTCAAACGTGGGTCAATACACCTGACAGAAGACAAGGACAACTATCTCCAGGGCAAATGAGATGCCAGAGCAAACTGAAACATGACTTGCCAACAAGAGCACAAGAGCAACTTCCTCCGGGGCAAATGGGACACCACTTGATCAGGGCACAGGCAACACAGGGTTATCAACTAGTGTGTTATAATTGTGAGTGAAGTACAAGAACTGTTGAACGTATGCTAAACACCTGGAAAAATAAATATATTAAAACATGTGCATTAATAACGGAACACAAATGCTGACTGCGATTATGGCACTAAGAATTGTTGCCCTCAGGAGCGGGCTCTTTGAGGTCCTGCTGTCAAGGCGATCCAATGTGGCTATTAATTAAACAATTGTCAACTTTTAAAATATCATATATGCATTCTAAGCTGTTTGATGGGTGTCTTAACATGCCAAGATAAGTGCTGGAAACTCTGTCTGCGGGAGAAGATCCCAGGTCGAACTGTGCAAAGGCGCGGCTATTTCAAAAATGAGAGCATTCATAAACTAACTGCTGAAACAAAGGCATCCATCTGTGTAATGCATAAAGTATATAAAGTGACCAGCCAAGAATTTAGAGATGTTTGGAAAGTTGATTGTTCATCAATAGGTGTCCTCTATTGTCGCAACAGTTCCAGAGTGATGTCGCCTGCACTGAAAGGGACCTGCCACTAGGTCTGGAGAGTGAAGACTTGGGGGCAGTAGTAGATACTGCTGATCTTATTTGAACTGAAAGGTAGCACATATATAATCCATTTATCAATAAGGAATTTAGGGTCCACTCTAGAAAAGGCATGGTTTAACATTCACAGGATTGCATTCTCTGTATGTTGGTGATAGTAAAATGATGTGCTAATTTAAATTAAACATATAAAAAAATACACCTAAATCAGTGTTGCGATCGGATCGAACATTTAATGCATGGAGTACATACAAAAAATGTCATTGGGTAAATATCCCATGTGATGCCAACTCGTAGTTATTTGTGATTTAAAAAACAAGAGGTATGTAAAATACCACGTTATTACCATTAATATTGCCCTCATAATGACTCTCATAATGCCCTAAAATCGAAAGAGCTGTTTACCAGGTCTGTTCCTATATTGGTAGACCACTGTTATGGTACATTCAGTGCTGGTGTATATGGAAACACTTAGGAGCATGTAGGGTTCTGGAAGTATGTGGTTACTGACATGCAATTATCTGCACGGTTTCACTGACATCATAAGCCTCTTATTGTGGGAATTATTAGTTTCGTTTTTGCACCTCTATTGTTTATGACTAAGACAAGCACCCAGCACCTTGTTGCTGCTTTCTGGTTAGTGCTAAATAGCACCCTACAATTCAAAATAATGTGGACTTGTTTTGGGGAAAATATATGATAAGAGAGCCTTTGCCGGTTTTGCCACTTAGACTAAAAATTAAACAGGGGGTAACACCTTCAAAACCATTGCTCGCCAGAATGCATATTTACTTGGCAGTCGTGTTACGTGTGTTACTATAACAGAGTTTTATCAAGCGTTATTACCCTTTATGACGAATAACTGAGGCCGACCACCACACAAGAGTGGATTGGCATTCCAACGTATCTGGCTGCTGAAGTGCAGCAGAGTTAACTTAAGTTTGTGGGCTTAATTTTCAAAAATGCCCAAACATTGCACAAAGCCTTTGAGCCACCGCTAACACTGAGCGGCGCAAAACGTTTTGTAAATCAGGACCTATCTTTCTTATTCAGAGAGAGTTCTAGCAAGAGAATGACAAGCACCATAGACATGTAAGTCGGAGACTGCAAAACCGGGGGAAAAGGGGAAAATACTGCAGCTCAGGAATGAGAAAGGCTGGACAATGCCTAAATGCTAATATAATGCGAGATGAGTCTGGCAACTGCATACGGGGGTCCCAACTCCGGTCCACAAGCAGCATATCCATTCCATGTTTTCAGGATAACCACACAAAATACATTGAAAACAGTGAATGCACAGAAAGTAGTTAACATAGTAAGTGATTATCTTGAAAACCTGGGGTGGTTGGGGCTTTTTCGTGAAGCTGACATGGAGACTGCTGCCCTGCTTGAACCATTGGAAAATGTCAAAAGAGACATGGGCCTCATTATAAGTTTGCCGGTCCGGTAGTAACGGCACTGTTGCTACGAGACCAGCAAACTACAAGTTGTGCTCATGGGTGCCATTCTGCCCGCCAGGTCTGACCTGGCCGGCAGAGCGGCACCCGCAAGCACAACTCGTCGGATGCACCGGCACCCTTTATTAATGCATCCAACCTTACCTCCCCATACCCATTGAGCCCTACGGTGCACAGATGGAAATGGGGAGTAATGAATACCGACACCCGGCAATGGGGATGGATCGGGTCCGCCGTGGTCGGAATGCCCCCATACGTCCCCATTGCCGGTAATTTCACGAGCTTGGCGGCAGCCTTGCCGGTTTTACCGGCACGGCTGCTGCCAAACTCGTAAAGAGGCACCCTTTTGGTGTTTAGATGCCCAGGTACGAATCCCGGGTGCGCACCTATTATGTTTGTTATGAAAAAAACAATTATAATTATTATGTTGCGTAATTTAACAATTATAATTACATTGTTGACTTAACAAAATGTTCTTTTTTAACCTTAAAATCTCATCAATCTATCCTCTAACTTATCCGTAAACATCCATAGAATGCCTCTTAATAAAAGATGTACGAGTTGCGGTGACAAAATGATTCCAAGGAGGAGTTGGGTGATGCTGTTCCTCACCATCTGAAATTGGCTAGTACTTAAGGTACGGAAGTGTAACAACAATACCGTCTCGGTGGATTGAATACAGGACATGCTACCACTGGCCAGCTTGAGATCGAAGATCGATCTTCTCTGAAAGCAGCGACAATGAAATATCTGCAAGAATTCATGGGTATCTTGGTAACCTGTTTAAGGATAAAGAAACTTATTCATGCCCCTGTGTCCCATCCAAAATGATCTCTGCATTTCCTCTGGTAGAGAGGAAGCTGGGTTGGGTCTTGGGTCTTAGCTATCTAGCGCCTAAAATAGAAGGCTGAGGAAAAAGGGAGGTCGAGCCAGGACAGGGCATGTGGCAAGGGTGAGTGTGTAATGCTGTATTTGAGTGATCAGATACTCCAGAAAGGCGGTTAGGGCCAGGGAGACACAGGGTTTTGCTGCAACCGCTTCCTCCAGAACGTTAAGAATGTGTTAATTAACCGCAAATTGGAGCATTGGTGTGTTGGCACTCTTTTAAAGACAATGCCTTAGGAGGGGGCAAAAGTGGCTGGTATCATTCTTCTCTCCCAAGATATCAATGTTTCTGCGTTGTCTTTTCTTGTTTTAAAAAGAACATTCTACCATCATTGGGCAGAATGTTCCAACAACAATAGCACCCATCTTCTTGGGCTGTTACTAAGTGGTAACAACTTATTCCCCTCGTTGTTTTGTTCTGACCAATTAACTTAGACCAATGATCTTTGGGACATTACGGACGTTTACAGCTGGTATTGGCCCACAGAATATGACCTTGCTTAGTTGGTATTGTCTTTCATGTAAAACTGTGATCTTTAGTCAGAAAACAAATCTTTAGATCAATTTTATATTCAGATGTCCGTGCCTAGACACTTTGAAAATGAACAATCTAGAGATTTCCATGTGATTGCAGCATGACATTTTTCAGATACGCAGTTCTGCAGCTCAACACGTTGACCCCATGCATTGTGGGCCTCAAGCCTGCACATATTTCTCTGCTCCTAGTTACACAAACTTCAGCTTTAATTTGTGTAGGATTACAACAATTCTAACAGAAATGTTTACACCGTAACAGGGTCCAGGCATGCATTCATGTTATGCCCAAATACCTTTCACAGTCTAGCTCCTGTCATACATGAGAGATAACTATTTTGTTTGAAAGGTTTCTGGCTTATGCTAACCATTTTGACTGGTTGCCAGTTTGGAGAGCATTTGCTCCCATGTTCCGGTGAAGTGGGCCAATAGGCAACTGCCTGGTTTTCAGGAAGGGTCGAAGAGTGAGAAAAGAGTGTGGAGTATGATTAGGTAGTGTGTAGCTTAAGATGTAGGAACCTTTAGCGTATGCAGTTTGTGACAGAGGGTGCTGTGTCCTAGATTTCTTTGCCAATAAGTGGTGGAGCAAGCTGTATGTTACCATTGTCATTGCCAGAACCAAATGTTTTGCAGAAGTAAATGTTTTTCAATGATATCCTGAGTCTGTCATAGTTTGTTTCCTGTGCGGTAAATTCACGATGTTCCAGGACTGTTCCTAAGGCGTATAGGGTCATTCCTCAAGAGAGGTGGGTGAATCAGTCATGTTTATGTTATGTTATGTTGACTTATACCGCACACCGCTACCACCCACGGGCTGACTCCAGACACTCACATGGCTCTGCAAGAAAAAAAGGTCTGGGTATGTTAGTAAAGGAAAATATGATAGGATAGGTTCAGAACTAGGAGGAATTGGTGTGTGTGTGTGTTGTCTTGCGTACAAGTTGGTTATGCAACCTCGCCTGCTGTTACCACAAGGGTAAGACTCAGTGCCTTTGTTATGTACTAGTGTTATGTTGTGTGTGTGAGTCATGTGCGGTTAGGGGGTAGTGTAATCGTGCATCCTGGTTTGTTGTATCCAGAAGGGGGCTCCAGTGTCATGGCTGTTGTATGCATGAGAAAGTTATGTTGGTGTGTTTTTTAGTGAGTTTTGTTTGTGGTTTGGCTGATTTTTTTTTTTGTAATGGTTGTATTCATTGGTATGTTCCATCTGTAGGGTAGGTTCAGTGTTTGAGATGTTTGTTGAGTGCAAATGTTAGTTAAGTTGTGGTGTGTGTATGTGTGGATTGGCTAGCCCATAGGCGTTTATGGTGGTTGTGTGGTATGTTGGAGGATCAGGAGTAGGGTGGATTAGTTAGAACTTTAGTTACTCTCAAGAATTTCTCAAAGCATGTCCTAACAGCTCGTCCAGTTGTAACTCAGTTGTATCGTCCAAGTCTTCCAGCTGAGGTCTGCTGGCCGCCCCTGCCACCTCTCCAAGCTCAGAGCACGTCCTTCTCCCACAGATTCTTCTGAGTGCACCACATTGGCTGTTCCCAATTGGTCCCTTCTATGATCAGCAAGAATTATACGGTACAATTGTGTTTCGGCACATTGTGAGATTAGCAACTAAAGTGGCGCCTGGATGATGGTCACAAACCTTCTTGTGTCAGTTAATCTTACGTTCCTGGCGACGGTTTGACTCGGTGCACGATTTTGGAGATAGGATTTTATTTTTTAACTCTACAAGGCCTTCACACAGCACTTTCAACCTATGATCACCACTGTGCCAGTGGGACTCCTTAATTCTTTCATTCCAAAGCAGGAGCTAGGTTTCTCTTCAGAGATGGTGGGGAAAAAGCACCTTTCACTCCTTGCCACACACAGCAGATGCCTCCCCTTAGTGGATACCGTGGTGCGGTGGCGCTCTCACTCACCATTGGTCAGACAGGGAAAGAAAAATCTATTTAAATTGCATGGATTAAACTAATATAGAAGGTGAATTCCATCAATGTCTTCATAGCAGGAAACCATCCATTCGTGATTTAGTTTGCTTTGCTGAGCTTTGGGAAAGTTGAAAATGAATTAATTCATTAAGTGAAGTCAGTAAAATAGCTCAGCGAGTTAAGCGCTTGCGTTGGCTGCCTGACCGAAGCTTGCATCCGCGCAGAGCTAAATTACTCCAGCCTCCTTACAAGGTTGAAACATTCTGGACTATTAAATTGGATAATAACATGTGGTAGTTCCAATTACACAGCAGGGCTTGGAAGCAGGAGGAATGTGGAATGAAATACTTCATATAAAAGGATGCCTGTATTATTATTAATATCGCCATTAGCTTTATTTGTGATATTAATAGAAGTAGTGTATGTAATAATTTCCAAATAGGGCTAATATAAAATCTTCTATTCCCGAATACTGCACCAATGACCAGGTCCCCTGTGTCAATCAGAGACTGGAAACGCCTTAACCTGATTGACAGAGAAGTTCAATGCAATCAAATAACTACCAGGAGGGGAAAGTTGCAATCCCCCACCCAACACATAGAGCAGCTCACTGTGCACATCCTCTGAAAGAACTTGTAATGATGAAGGGCTCTGTAACTGATAGAGAATTAGAGCGAAACGAAGGCAGCATTTTTTAACCCCAAAAGGCAGACGTCATGGCTGCCTGAAAATCACCGCTGCAGCCCCCACCTTCGTCCGGTAAATGAAACGAGCTACACAACAGTGTCAGGCTTTAAGGCAGTGTCACTGGCCAAATGCAGCCCTGCAGAGATTAGCGGCAAGGCCAGGGACGCTCTCTGAGCTGCAGCCGCTATGCCTGCTGGCTGAAAATGCACTACCCAGGCTCTTATAGGAAATAATAGCCTGGAGAGACTTGTGAGATGCGCAGGGCTTTCACAAAAACAATCAATAAGGCACATTCCATTTGATACGAAATAGAATGCTCATAACATAAAAGCAAGAACATTACACATGTATATTTAAAACAAGGAAATCAAGCTTAGCGTTCCATAGCTTTCTAATTGGAATCCTAATGCAGCCTGTAACCACGTTTCTGGGGGCGGGGCGGGGAGGAAGGGGGGGGTGCAAGAACATTCATTTGGTGTATCTGCATTGTTCTTGTTTGAATGTGCTCCTCTAGATGGTCACATCTTGTCACAAACTTGACACTGCTATACTGTGTGCAAAACACCTAATTCTTTCCAATACAATGGGCAAACGTGGAACGTGTGCAAATTAGGCGTCAATGCTAACTGTTAGGTTACAACGAGATCAAACATCACGTTTTATGAATGAGCATTTCGCCCACAGTCTCGTTTACAGGTGTAATATATCTTTCATGTATCTCATTCCATTATCACCCAGCTACCCTTCAGTCCCGTGACACCCCTACTAAGCTCTGCAAAGAAGATTAGGTGACGTTTTGACAACCAATCACTTACAATAAAGCCAGATTGAAAGTGTTGCGGTCCAGTCTGGCGCCCCCTTGCTTCTCTGGCCTTGTAGAACCATTGCCTTTGTTGCATTGTATTTTATTTTTATTGAACATGTGGAATGTGATTTCTGACAGAAATTACATATACCCGCAGCAATACAGATAACCAGAGCAGCCCTTGTGTAGAATGCCAATAAAACAGGGCTGGTGGATGTCTGATTAAGCCTAAAACCATGTGATGAAGGGGTATTAGTACCCGGCGAGTGACAATCAGATTGTTTCACCCGATCTGATTGGCCCTAGCTTGGTCCTTACCTGGCCGACAAGGTTCTCCTCACCGTCGCGGGCCAGAGTTCCTTCCAGGAGTGGCCGCCATTGAAAGGGAGAAGGGACTACATGTAGTCCTTTTTCTCCTTTCCATGACAGCTATTTTCTTTGTTTTGATTTATTATTATTTTTTCAATGGCTGCCATGGAAAGGGAGAAGGGGCTACATGTAGTCCCTTCTCCCCATTACGTGGTGGCCATGTTTGTTTTAGTTGTTTAGTTTTTTTCAGGTGTGAAACACTGATAGCGTTTTGCAACTGAGAAAAAAGACTATTAGTACCCCGGTCTTGCGGGCCGCATTACTAATAGCAATAAGCCCCTTGCAGGGGGGAATTATCACTTCAGGTAATTCCCCAGGGCCTACATTAATGGCCTTGCTTCACTCGGGCCTGTAAATATGGGGCCCAAGGCATTACCTGAAGTGCTAATTCCACCCTGCTCGGGTATCGGTGCCTAAGTATCGAGAGACATAACCCAGTGTTAGGACCAAGGAATAGGCATAGGTAAAATGTACATTAAAGGCCTAGTGCCTGATAATGCAGGTAATACACATTTATACATGATTGGTTCCTCCCTGTATATGAATAAATAAATAAATATATTATACAAAAAAAAGGGGCATTACCTGAGGCGTAGACTGGGGTCAGTTAATGAGACTGGGGTCAGTTAATGAGCAGTGATGAGGTTGTGAGAGGCACCATTTCATTGGCTAACAGATGAAGTTTAAGTCTGGTCTGTAACGTGAGAGGGAGGGAATTCCAGTGGACAAGGACGAGTAAAGAGAAGAAGAAGAAACCGGTGGAGGCACACTGTGGAGTTGGCAGAAATGTTGTGAAGAGAGCAGGTCTCAGAGATCATGGCATATAGTAGAGCAAGAGATCCAATTTGTGAGACTGGCCAATGGGCAGATTCTTATATCAGGTGTATGGCCTTAGAGAGCAATTTTGCACAGAGCAACGTTGAGCATGGTATCATTGTGTAGAAGTGGGGGATGATCTGGTTAGGGTATGGATGATGTGAATAGGACATTTAAATTAGAGAGGAAAAGGAATAGAGGGGGGTGAGGGTACCTAGGAATAGGCTTGAACAGTAGCCCAGTTTGCTGAGCACAAGGGTGTGGATCAGGATGTTTTTGCAGAATGTTGGGTGAAGTGCGGGTGATTTCCCTTGTGTTTCTTATGTTAATCCTGGCAGCAATAGCAGGGGCTGGGATGAATTGCTGGAGTCTAAGGACTCATTAGAAGAGAAAGCCAAAGTTGCAAGGCTTGGGTGATGGAGTGTGAAAGTCAGGAGGGAAGAAGATGGGAGAATGAGGTTAAAAGTGGAAACAGGGAGAAAGATTAATTCTGTCTTGGAGGAAATAAGCATTAGGAAGCATAAGGCAATACAGTGATAGACGGCTGCGAGGACGCTGGTACAGTATTCCGAGACCATCTGATGGGAAAGCAAGATGAAAAGAAAATGTGGGTATTATCAGTGAAGAGGTGGTGCCTATAAAGGAGGTGTTGAGAGGTAGAGGAATAGGGCATTCATAGTGTCTGCCCCTCCCCCGACTCAATACCACAAAGGTGATAAATAGTACTCATGGAGGCAGCCATGCCATCCTTATCCCAGGCAAGTACAGCAAGACATAGGCCATCAGTACAGTTTTACTGGTATCATGCTCGTAATTCCGGTGGGATACCAGCAAAACTGCCTTACCATTTCTGCCACCCAATATCCCGGTATAACCAGGATGTTATGGGCGGCAGATACGCCGGTAAGTTCTCCAATCCATTTCCAGAATTACCGGCACTGGAAGTACTGGTGCCAGTGATTCCAGCATTTATTTGCTGGCGTGTGACTGATCTCCCATCAGGTCAGGCCGGCCAGTAAATCACTTTCCCCCACCAGCAAACTTGTGTTTCCCCGGACTGTAAAAAAATGCTGGTGCCAGAATTATCTGCATTCTTTCCGGCACTTTTTGCAGACCGGGGAACTCGTAATGAGCACCATAGAAACCATTTAAGCTTTAGATGGCAAAAGCAGAGACTAATATTATAATAGTAACATGTGCATGCATTAGACACGAAGCACACATCCACTCCACGTGAAGAAACGCAGACACTAGGTCAAATATGCATTTATACATGAGGGATATTAACATAGCATCCACAGAACATGAAGAATACTAACAAGTGCAACATAAACAACACGTAGATGTAGCTCACTAACATTGTAACAAGATTATAATTAGGAAGCCATCTTCTTTAAAATGGAAATCTCAGCATGCTCTGAATTACACGGAAGGTCTCAAGACTTCAAAAAAACGAGAAAATGCAGAATTCACAGAAATACAGATCCGTGCAGAGCCCAGACAGTAACTAGCAACCCAAGCCAAGCATACAGTGAAATAAGGGAGGACAGGAACAGTGAAGCAAAGGCACAAGATGGTAATCCTCAAGAGGCAAGCAGTATACGCCCAGAATAATTGAAACATAAAAAAAAAGCACAACCGGTCGTACTGGAATGAGAAGAATGGCCCAGTGATATGTTTGCCAGCGGTGCAGGTGGAGATGTATTGTTTGTTTCAGCTATTGAATGCCTGGTAAGTTCCAAGGTTGAGGGAAAAGCACAAGAGGGCAATGTGCTAGCAGAGGAGTGATAGCAAAGGCAGGTGGAAAGCTTGTTATTTAACTCCGGGAAGGTGTATTCAATGGAGGGGGCATGTGGAGGGGAGTGGGTTTGAAGGGAGGAAATGACTTGTCAAAACAAGGGGCTAGGGAGTCAGGTTTGAATTTGTTGTTTGTGATAGATGAATGAGAGGAGTGTGAGAGAGGAATGAAATGGGGAAGAAAATGAATGGTTGGAGGGTGAGGTGTGAATGTAGCAATCAGATGAGTTGAGAAAGGAGGCTGGGAAGGTGAGCCTTTGAGGAGGTCCCATGGGTGTGGGTAGGAAGGTCAAACTTGTTGACTAGAGAGTGTTCAGAGAGAGTGAAGTCAAGTGGTAGCTGGTAGGCCTTAGTGGTTTGGATTTTATTCACAGTGTGGATCTCAGTTTGTTTACTCCCAGTCTTGCTTTCTAGCCAACTGCACACTGCTTTCTGGGTCTTTTAGACTCAAGTTTATCAAATTGAATCTACATTCCCAGAACTGAGTGAGAATTCCTGAAAATACAAGAATTGCTTTTTGTTGGCCTTCAGGAGATGTAGTCATTTGGCGGCCATTTGGTACTATACTCCCAAAACTGCTTTAAAGCTGTTTTACATAATTATCTTTTTAATGTCTCACACACTTCATTACCCCTACGGATGTCTCTGTGCTATTGAAAATGATGTGTAAATAGGCAGGCTGACACAATTCAAATTGTGAAACTGATTTTACTTTGGGACCTGTGGAGTACATTTGCTGGAAATCTATACAGAACCACATAACCTACAGATTTCAGATGGGTTTCTTAAACATTCGATATTAAACTATTTGCTATAAAGCTGATATTTATTTGGTCCCACTGGATTTGTTATTTTAAATGTCTTGGATCCCATGTCAAGTTCTGTAGGCTGCTGAGTTTCATCGCAGCAACATCTTTTTTTGCTGCTCGTAGTCCATAATGATCATAAAGATCCGTGGAGACTGTTGGATTCTGGTGTGTGCTTGTAAAACAACGATGCCGTTGGGAATTTTCGATTTCTGCACTCGTTTATGTAAACTTTTATAACAAAAAACCACACTTGACTAATTTGAAGGCAAAAATGCACTTGACAGAGAGTGGAAGAAAGAGGACGCATTTGTTGCGAAATTTGATCCACACTTTAATTTCTGAAATGTTTCTTCAAACAGACACATATTTCAATAGTGTTTACATTTCAGTAGTGCATATTGTTTATTTATTTAACATTCATAACACACAAATGTGGCATTGATAAAACATTTGATTCGCAATCTTGCAATAGCCATTGTTGAAATAAGATTGCTTACGTCTTTTGCCTTGACCAACACGTTTCTTTAAACGGGGTGAAGCCCTTAGCTGAAAAGAGAACGTTTGCATTTAAAGAATAACAATTGTTTTGATTACTACAGTGGAAAAAGGTGAAAGTAATGGATCAGACAGTTGCAATAGGTATCTGCCACTTGGAATTAATCATTTTCGGGGATTAAGTTACGGTGATATATCGTACTTCTGGCATAAGGCTTTAATGCACTGTAGTGCACTGTAATAATAACTTGCCTTATTACACAATTTAATGGTATGCAATTAATTATGTTGGAAGGGTGAAGAGTTGATTTAAATCTACCAGAGATGTTAATTTGCGAAGTGTGGGCTTGCCTCGTGTTTTAGCTGGGCTTAATATGCTCACCAAATCACTGAAATGTGTATTTATGTGTTTATGTATTTAGTTTTTAACAAACAATTCAAACTTCCCCCAAGAATCATCCGAGAAGTTGGAAGCCCTCCAAGGATACAGTTGTAGGTGTGGTGTGTGTGAGTGTTTGGTGAATGGTGTGTGAATGTGTGTGTGCTTGAGTTTAATGCCTGGATTACCTATTGGTAATCTTCATTAGTCCTAGCCCTAATTTTCTTGTCCCAGTACTTGTGCAAGAGGCATACACAAGTATTGCGATGATGTAGAGGGATATGGAGGTAATGTCTGGCTTAGTTACCTGTCATTTTCATTAATCCTATCCCTACTGTTCCATTACCCAGTACTTGTGTTTGAGGCACATTGCCTCGTACACAAGTACTAGAACGAGGTAGAGGGATGTAGAGTTAATGCTTGGCTTAATTAACTGTAATTTGCATTACTCCTAGCCCCACTCATCTGCATCCCAGTACTTACCTAAGAGGAATGGTGCCTCATACATAAGTACTGGGAAAAGGAAGAGGGACATGGAGGTAATTCTGGGCAGAGGAGCAGATTTTGGGTAGGGGGTGGGAGGGAGAGGGTACACGTCATGGGGGTTGTGCACTAAATCGTAATGCCAAGACTTAGCAGGTATGATATGTGTTATTTGTGGTTAGACTGGCATTTTGGTGCAGCCAGTTTAGTAATGTATTACTGTGGCTTGATTTTTTTTACTTGGCATCTGGTTAGACTTGCATTTGCGTGTAGCCAGTCTAGCTGTTTTTCAGTGGTGGCTTGTCTATAAGGGGCGAGGGGGCATCGACCCATTATGGAGGAGCCGAGGAGCTAGCTCAGTGAACCACTGAGCGCTCCCTTAGCTGCTTTTTCCAACTGAGGGAGAGTTCCTGGGGTGGCTGAACTGTCAAAGGGAAATGTGGTTTCCCTTTGACATTTGTGTTCCCTAGTTGCGCATGCTCAATGAGCTGCACAAGACTGGGTGTGTTTTGCTTCCCCAGCCTTGCCTAGCCCATTGGAAATGCTGGCTCAGGAACTGCATGTCTGTATGTGACGAGGGGACACTCCTCCGCCTCTTCACACATCCAAACAGAGCAGGCAGGAGTGGTGCAATTCATCACTCACGCTCAGGCCCCTGCACCAGAGGCGTAGATAGGGTAGGGCTTGAGTGCGCAAGACCCACCCAAAATCAGTAAATGCCCACTCAGCAGCACTTTGTGGGCATTTACAGATGTTAATGAAACTGCTCTGAGCCCAACTACTATCGCTTCAGACCGCACTTGTTAGGCAATCCTGGCTATGCCTCTTCCCTGCGTGCATGTGCAGGGACCAGAAAGCTCTTGCTTCCTGATTCTTGTTCATGCTACACAGGAACTGGAGCATTGGGAGGAAACTTCAGGAACAGGCCAGAAGGTATGTTTATGTTCATGTATCTATTGTTTAAATGTGTGTAGGGGAGCATGTATGCTTGTTTTATGAGTGAGTGTATGATGATGGGTGCTCGTGAAAGTTGTGTGAATGTGTGTGTGTGTGTGTGTGTTTGTACTGGTCTGTGGAGCTGATTTTGGCAATTGGGCAGGTTGTACAACAAAGGCATTTAAAAAATAAATGCCTTTGTTGCCCAATGCCCCTCCGCAACAGCCAAACTCAGCTCTCCTTCTGATGTTCTGTGGGGCCCAGGGGACAGGGATGGTATTTCTTTTGCTGAACATCTATCATAGATGTTTAGTAAAAGAAATACCAGGCTTGCCCCCTGAATCCCTCAGCACCTCGTACACAAATCTCACATTGATGTTGTGCATATGTTAGCTGCTGTGGAGTCCAGGGGACAGGGATGGTATGTTTTACTGGACATCTATGATATATGTCTAGTAAACAATACCATGTCTGCCCTCTGGGCCTCCCACCTTGGGGCCCAGAGGGCAGGCATGTCATGTTTTACTTGGCATCTGTGATAAAGCAAGCATGATTATTAATTGTCTGGATTGACATTTCTGTGCAGCTAGTCTAGCCATTTCTTACTCTGGCATGATATTTTGTTTTGTCATCTTCAATAAACAACTGTGATAAGTGTTATGTAGCTATACTGGCTTTTTAATGTAGGCAGTCCAGCCATTTCTTATTGTGGTATGACATTTTATATTGGGCATCTTTGATAAAGCAAGCATTATACGTGTTATTATGTAGCTAGACTGGCATTTTGGTGCAGCCAGTTTGGACATATTTTCACAGAGTGGCATGCATTTTGATAAAGCCAACAGGAGTATGTTGTGGGGTTAATGGTAGATATTGACAGAAGCAGAGTGCATATATTTTCTTATAGTATCATTACAGGCATTATGTGCAAAGCAAATATGAGTATGTTCTTATATGAGAATACTGGTGTATATTGGTGCAGCCAAAATGGTCATATATGGGCACAGTCAGTATGAAAATGTTTTATACATGCACATATTGGGGGAAAAGGAATTATGAAAATATATTGGAGAAATGCTCCTGTGCACGTTGGTAACTTACATCTATTGGATTTTTTTCATTAGTTGCCCTACAAAACCAATTGCAAACTGTTTGACTTGTTAGCCAATTTTTCAAAAAAGTGTGTTGTAAAGTGCACCATTTGAAACTATTTTTTTTTTCATGAATTGGTTTGTGCTCCCTCGCTCCTGTCGGTCACTAAGACATATTTGGGGGAAATATTTACATCCCTTCGCTTAAAAAATTCATCAGCCATCACTGCCGTTTCTTACTGTGGCGTATATTTTTCTGGGCATCTATGATAAAATATCCATGATAATTGTTATTGCTTCGACTGGCATTTTGGTGCATCCAGTCTACGTATGTCTTGATGTGGCATGACACGTTTTACTGCAATATGGTTATTACGTTTCTAGACTGGCCTACATTGTGCAGCCAGTTGGACATGATTTCACTGTTGCGTGGCATTTTTAATAGCAAAGCATTACATTATTTAAATCATTAATGTTCCTGTGCACTGTTGGTGACTTGCATGTACTGGATTTTTGGATTGGTGTTACCCTACAAAACAATTGCAAACGCTCTGGCTTTTCAGTCAATTTTTCTCTGAAAATGGGCTGTATAATGCATTGATACACATATATATATCTTACTCTTAGTGGAGTGTGCAGCCTGCCTCTGGAGCAGCATGATCTTCATGTGTACTGCGCAAGCATGGTAGTCTAGGCCAGCCCAGAGTGTGGCGAAACCTGTGATTTGTTGCCAAGCTTGGGAGGCCATCAGAATGGCTTGCAGTGGGTGCCCAAATTCTGTGCTACGCCAATGCAAGGATACACATGTAGGGCCCTGCAAGGTAAGGCAGGATGATGCCACCCGTTACAGGTCAAAGTCAAATAATTTGTGGGCCTCTTGGGAGGGGGAAGAAGGCCATGGGGATTAGTGCATGGTAGAGGTGCTTTGTGTGGTTTGGGGGGTGGGGTTGTTTATACCATTGATAAGTGTCACACACAGATTCCCAGGGCCAGCAAACATTTTAGTTGGTGACTTGTGAATAAATGTGGCCCACTTTTGGGAATGTTTGACCAGCCCTACTCATGTCAGAGGTGAGCTCATAAAATATGAGCTCCAGACTCAGCTCAAGATGTGGAATGCACCATGTTGTGCACCGCTACCAATGGGGCATCCTAGGAAGTTCATATGTATGGAGACAGTAGCAAAATGTTGGTCACATGAGTTACAAGATGCTACAATACAGTTAACATTCATGCTGATTCTTTGATATTGTGCTGCGATTGTATAAATGATTGCTACTTTTAATTTAATATTCATTCACAAGTTCCTTTTTTCCGTCTTTAAGGATCTTCTGAAAAATCCATTTAGAATGCTGGATGTTTTAATAATCATTACATTTATTAAAACATAATGACACACACTGTTTGTAAATGATCTTGACACATTAAGGGCCTGATTCATAGAATGTGCGCAGAAAACACCTCGCATACCAGCGTGCAAAGTTTTCTTTGCATGCTCTGCATATTCACGGAATTTGAGGGGCAAAGTAACCCAATGCGCAAAGAAAATAGATTTGCCTTTGGAACACCCAGGACACACCAATGCGCAAAGCAAATCAAGTGTCATATACCAACCTTTGCGCAGTCCGCATCCAGGCCTGTGGGATTTTGAACCCACTCATCCAAGCCCTGCAACATCATTGTGCATGACTGGTTGCAGAAACATTAGAGTGGCCACCGGAAAGCATGCTGCTTGCCAGAAATCATACAAAAATGCACAGCAAAAATATGAAAAATAGGCTGGCACCCACTTTTGCCATGTCAGTGAACACAGGAGATCACTGCCTAGAACCGCCATTGGGATACCCACACAGTAGCCTGAAACCACTTGGAAATAGCAATAGCAATTGCCAAAAGCAACCCACAGCTGTTTGGGAATTCATTTTCTTGATCGTCAAAATTGCTGAAATCATGGCTCACAAAACCACCAAAAGGATACAACTTCTTGTTGGGTGTTTTACATTACTCTACTGCAAGAATCCACATCAATACAATATCAGCAAGAATCATATGCTATCAAAGTAAAATCCCCTTTTAAAGATAGACAGCTGTCAAAAATGGGTGCAATACCGGTGCTTGCCACTGACCGGCGCTGGTGATCTAAATTCTGACAGGAGACCTGTATTTCAGGAGCTAAACAGTAACCTGAGTTAGCTGAGGCTTCAAAGGCTGGCTGTCCCCGGGAAGCCTTCACACCTAGTCTTCTCAGCAACAGCACAGGAACTCACATGGTCCTGTTGATTAAGAGGGAGGAGATTTTCCCAGCTGCCTGGAGAAAGGAACAATGGGCCTCATTACGACCCAGGCGGTAAGTTACCGCCTGGGCTGTGACTTTACCACCATGGCGTAAACTACGTTTACGCCATGGTGGTTGGCGGACTTACCGCCCCATTCCGAGTTTGGCGGGGCGGTAAGTCCCCAATCCCCATTTACCCTTCCCCATTCCCATTTTTGCCCCATAGGGCATAATGGGAGTGGGGAAGGCGTTAATTACGCCACCGTAAATTACGGTGGCGTAATTAACTCCATGGTCCCTTAGCGCCATGGATTTTAACACCTGCTAAAAGCAGGTGTTAAATCCGCCATGGCGCTAAGGGACCTCGTACTCAGGCGGTAAGGGTCGGCGCTGTTTACGGCGCCATAAACCCCTTACCGCCTGAGTTGTAATGAGGCCCAATGGATTCTTTCAGCTGAATAGGATATGCTGATTTGGGCGTGAACTGTCAACACTGCTCTGGGAGAAGCAAGACATGTGATCTCTGAGTCAGAGCCAAACTTCTGGGGGCGGGGACAAACAAATGGGTGTACTGAAGTGGAGGCAAATGTATGTTTTATTAAATTGCTTATAAAATATTGTATCAAGCTGACAGAAATGTACAACTTTGGGATTCTTAATATGACAAATGCGCTCACAAGTTGAGACTAAGCTGAACTCTGTACGATGTTCTGACACCAAAACCCAGGATTTATTAAGATTGTAGACACTGTGTTTATGCTAGAAAAATGAGAACTTCCAGTAATATGCTCAGAGAGGGTGTGTACCTCTGTGTAAGATTTGGTGCAAAACCCATCTTGCGAAACCCACTAAGATCACAAATAAGTTGTCATTTCTGAACCCAAGCTCTTAGAAAGAGCAGGGTTGAACAGAGACCTGTCTTAATTAATTTGTGATGTAAACAGGTATTCTCAACAACTTGCATATCTAGGAAGCATGTTTGGTTATGAAAAATGGTTTTCTAAGTAAATGCAAGAGGGAGTGTTCTTTCCTTCAGCCATAAATATGATACCTGATGACTCATTCTGACTCACTACTCCATTCTCCAGTCAGAGGACAGAAAATCCTCTAACCTATAAGGATCCTGAGAGGGTTGGGCATGGAAAGTCAGCATCCACACCCCCTTTGAGAACACATAAAAAGAACCACTGAGACCCAGATAGGGACACTCATTTTTCCACTATTTATCGATTCCTGCACAGCACGCTGCCCGACCATATCCAGACAAAAACTCCAGACTCCTGAGGCTCCAGGCTCCAGAACTTAGACTCCAGATAGACTCTATAACCAAACTCTAGAACCAAACTCTAAAACCTTGGAGAAAAGAGGCCTAATCCACAAGCTGAATCCTTTTCAGAGGCCCCAGAATCCAGCAATCTAACCAAACTATTCAACAGCCTTGCCGTGCTGTTCCCTTCTGGCCCAGAACCCCATGCCAGAACCGAAATCCAGAGAGAGCAGTGCTGTATCCAGACTGACCAGACCACACCGCTGTGCGGTGCCGATAGCAGACCAGAGAGCGCGCTGTGAGAAGAACCAGTGACTGACCATCCGGTGGCGAGAGTGCAGTCCCAGGCCCATTCCAGTCCAAAACTAGGAGTGAGTAGCCAGTCTAAGAATTGTACAGAACCAATATCTTAGTCTAAAATAATCTTATTTAAACCATTTCAACCTGATCAGACTTGCATAGAAATCATGTGTCTGTTCTGTGATTTCAAATCTGTAAAAGCGTCATCTGTCATTCTGAAAGATTTACCTTATTTTTGAAAATCTACCTCCACAAAAACATCTGTATCTTTTGAACCGCACGTACTAGAAGTATATAGAAGTATATAGTTTTTCCATAATCGCACTTTATGCACTCGGAAAAAGTGCAGCGAATTAAAAAATTAGCTCCTGTCAAAATTGCTGTCTTTTGCTTGCAACTGCTGAATTTCGTTTTCAACCTGATAATCACTCATGAATCATTGCTAGTGTTGACCTGTCCCAATTCAAAGTCACTATCACCTACCCTGAATCTCCTTCAGTGAATTAAAATTATTTTAGCATCATTTTCACTTCATTGCAATCACATTTAAAAGTATTTTTGCCTGTTTAAAAGCATACCGGTTTTCTCTAAGCTTGCTGGGGGGGGACTGGAATTTGAACTGCATTTGATTGTATTCCTGAAAAACTGTGTGCTCTCCTTTCCATCTCTTTATATTGCCTAAGGGGGGGAGTGAGTTGTCACAAGGGAAACAGTGATCATATTATCTCTTGTTGAAACCACATCAAGCTTATTTCTGTGCTACATTCTTTCCCATCTTGCATTTCCTTGAAACCATACAAGTAGTCTCTGCTACCTTATTCTTTCTATGCCAACTTCTCATTGATTAAAGAGAGTGTGCTCTTGCAATATTACCCATTTTTGATCACTATTATATTCATAAGTGTGTTATCAAATATTAATGTATTCATAAAAGTGTGATATATATATATAGTTTAATTTTTCCAATAAACATTTTAATTTGCAAAACAAACCTACTTCTTGGCTCAGTGAGGTCAGGGGGATTCAAAGAGAGGGGCGTTATATAAGGGTTCATCATCCAGATTTAAGAACTTGACATCAAAATATATAAATAAGGGCTTCCATTGGGCATCCCAGACTAGGCATTGACTTAGTTGGATTGCTGGATTGAAGTCACTAACAGGCCACCAGCCACCCCGTTAATACTGCAAGACGTCCCCCCCAAAATCAAGGCAGCACCCCGATGACACTGCGTACAGTCCCCTGTAACTCCTAACTGGACACTGATAAAAATGCATTGCATTTCATGTAATTCAAGTCAGCACCCAGTAAATCTGCATTCAAACCCCTGTATATGACGGCTGCACCCCGCTAATGTGCATACAAGCACCCCTAACTTCAATCGGTACCTCAATTGCATGCCAGCACCCCTAAATCCCTGACTGTACCTTACCTTTGCACGTTGGCTCTTATGCAATTTGGAATGTGCGCCTCCTATCATGTGATGGTGAGATTGCAAGCTTTGCGTGCATCTTACCCCGACATGACGTTCCGCATTCAGATCCATGAATATGCTTGGGTTTGCACATTGCTGAGGTTCGATTTCTTCTTTGTGGAGCCCGTCCCTCGACACGCCCATGTAATTCCTTGTTCTTCCTCATTCTGTGTGGGTAATGGGGAACATGCATGTTTCACACCCTATTAATTTGTTGGCATAGCCCCTTTCCACACTTTGCGTTCAGTCTTGCGCAAACCGCTCGACTTCACGCAAAGACTTGACGGATCTGCGTAAAGTCCGAGCAAGGTCCCAGAAAAGCACCAGGTCCATTTTCAGCAAGCAAAGAATTTTATGAATCAGGCCCTAAATGCTCTGTGTTTTTACATATAAATTTTGGGATCAGGGTCTTCTACCAAAGGTGTAATATAACCAACACATACCATTGATACGATAGCACCTGTCTGCGAATCACCCATGAATCGTCCTGAATGAGGACCACAGAGTGGTGAAGACCTGCATCGCTAGAAAGGTTTTTCTGTCATTCCTCGTGTATTAAGATGGAAAGCCTATAGTAGAAAAGTAACACTTGGCTGGATTAAGTCATGCCACCATGGCCCTCAAATTATGCTGCAGCCTATGGAAAAGAAGAAAAAAAACATGGTATTGAAGCATACATCAAATGTATATCCTAGTGAACACAACTCTCCAATTCCACAAACTTTTCATTGGTCACCAATTCGATTAAAAGTATGCCTTAAAATGTGCACAAATGATTATCAGGCCAGTCTTGGATTAATTAAATGAAAAAAATTATCAGAAACACACTGACCTATGATATGCATTAAGACCATTTGTTTTGGCTCTCACTAACCATCATTCACTATCTTATTGGTTTGGCCCTATTGGGAGTATACACTTTTTGGATCACGATTATGATAAAAAATGTATTGACCTCGAAAGGCTGAAAGACTGAGTCAGCCCTATTGAGATTTAAATGTACAACATACAGGCTAGACTGGGATGTGGAGAGTGCGTCACTCATACATTATCCTCTTCGGTAGGTAAAGCTATTTCTCTGGATACCATCTGTCTTACTCAGCTGTAGCTATTCACACAACTTGTATTGCAACAATGGCGTTAACCTCACCACAAGGGTGACTCACTCTAAAACTTTACAAAAAAATGCATGCATAAAAACAAGATTTTGAAATTACCATGAAGACAATTTATCAATGAGTTCCATTAAACTAGGTACTAAAAACAGCTATTGTTGCAGCAAGACCATGCAAATGACAGCGGAGCCTGGCATAAATCCCATTAACTCAACATACCTTAGAGGCTAGGGGCACCCAGGATGAAGCGTGACACACAACTCTAATATTGCTAACGTCACCACATTATAAATTGACTGCAAGGCTACAAATCGGTTTGAAATAAAAGTGCAGTTGTAGGCCTCTTTTGAAATGTTGAGCTTCAACTTTTGTGTCATTGGAGAAGAAATCCTTATCCATGAACACAGAAAACCGCAATCGTGCCCTTCAACCCTACGTGTGGGCTTTACACTATAGAACTAAGGCAAGTCAACAGGAGTGGGCGGTTGTTTGTCTAATGATAATTTTTGTATCTTTTTTTTATTTCTTAATTTCCCTGCCTCCTTATCCTACCGCTGCCCGTACACGCGCTCCACTCCCACTTATATTGTGTAACGCCAATTTATCATCTACAAATAAAAATGAAAACGATGAATAGACCTAGTTCAGGGTGGGCACACAGGTTTACAGCAAGGAAAACATGTTCACCTTAACTGACCTAAAGGATATGTTTCGGGGATGAATGCGTTGATAAAGAGCAGGGCATTGGCTAGTACGGTGATGTTGACCATGATATCCTGGAAAGAGAATTCTTGGTGAGATACATTTGTAAGAATTACTTCGAAATTCATGATTCTTGAATGAAAGACTTCCCCATGACTCTCATCACTTTCTTTACTTTGTCTTTTGTATACTATTTGAGATACTCATGTGCGTCTTCCCCTTTAATTGAAGAATCTACCCTACACTTTATGGGACGTTTTGGAGCGGTAAAAAAAAGAGGTGGAACACTAACTAATCGGCAAGCGTTGATTACTAATGTGAAATAATAATAAATATAGATGTGTGCACAGGTTACTTTACAAACCAAGAAAAGACTTGGGGAAAACAAAGTTACGGCTGTGAGGATCATTCCCCAAATACCAATTTTGACAAAAAAACTAGAGATCCCAAAAGCCTCTGTACTGTTTTTTAAAACCTCGAAAACCTCGATCAGTCTGTACAATAATTATCAATTCATGGTATTGATGGCATTTAAATCACAACAAAACCAGATTCTGGGAATATCTTTTTAATCTATGTTTTAAAAACAATTACACATTTTATTCATATTCATCAATACTAGCTAAAAACACATAAAAATATATATACAAAACTGTAAACATCACACACATTACTCCAATATCAATAAAGTGACAAGCGCCGTGCAAATGAGGATACTCATACTTTAACACCAATATATACACATACATTATATACAACACACTAGTAGAAACCCATCTGTTGTGCTGTATATCATTATCGTTGGTCAGTAGTAGACTGCCTACACAATTTGTGCCAAGTACCTACTTACAAAACAAATATCACATTAACGGATCCGTCTACCAGGGTCCTAACAGCAATTTAATATATTGTTTTTACACACTGTGATTACAGTGGATTAACATTTTTGACATGTTTTGTTATACTCTAGGTGATGACTTTTACTAGAGAACTTCCTCAGGAGAACCAACGTAATGTATTGGGTCTTTAATCATAATTAAAACCAAAGGACAAATGGCTGATTCTTCAATTCATTGTTTCTTATTTGAAGCTGTAGAAACAATACAGACAGCTCAAATTAGTGCTGTTATTCTAATAATGTCTGCATTATAAGTGCATTACTAACTTACAGGAGCCTCACTGTGGAAAAGGTCCAAAAGTAAGAACACACGGTATGGTTAAAGAGCCTGATCAGTAGGCTGAAATCTGCGGAAACATAACGTGAAAAGACTTTTTGAGGAGAGTGGGCTGACTGCCTCGTGAAGAACGAGAAATAGTGGTGTGAGTTCCTAGTTAACTCTTAATTCATTAACATCTCATTAAGTGGGTGAAGGACGTAGTATACACCGACTAGTGTCTAGGTGGAAATAGTGTAACAACAGGTCCACAGGCCTCTCTTGGGAAACTCGCCCCTGTTGTTCTTGTTTACAAAACCTGTGCACGTACTTATTCAATAATATCTTACTAAGCGCATTCCGCTCTGTACCTAAAATGAAATGCACGTCCATATCGAGGGATATTGTGCCTGCCTTGCTTACTGATTGTCTAGAGTGAACTATAAACTAGTATCACGGTTTACTCATCTCATTAAATGAGCAAAGGGCATTGAGTGCACCAACTCGTGTCTATATGGAAATATTGTAACAACGCTTACCTTCTGGTTGCCCGTATGCAGCTTGTAACTGGTATCGCGGTTAGCGATTGTTGTGTGCCTTCTACAGTGCAGACTGGTATTCAAATGTCTCCATTACACACATATACACACAGGTGAGCCATGTTTGCCAGTAAGCAGTTGAAACAAGCAACACCAAAATGTTACTGGATGTACACATATGTTGCTTGCCGACTTAACAAGCGATACTATGGGCCTCATTAGGACCCAGGCGGTAAGGGGTTTACGGCGGCGTAAACAGCGCCGACCCTTACCGCCTGATTCCGAGATCCCTTAGCGCCATGGAGGATTTAACACCTGCTTTTAGCAGGTGTTAAAATCCATGGCGCTAAGGGACCTTGTTCTTAATTACGCCACCGTAATTTACGGTGGCGTAATTAACGCCTTCCCCACTCCCATTATGCCCTATGGGGCAAAAATGGGAATGGGGAAGGGTAAATGGGGATTGGGGACTTACCGCCCCGCCAACCTCGGAATGGGGCGGTAAGTCCGCCAACCACCATGGCGTAAACATAGTTTACGCCACGGTGGTAAAGGTACGACCCAGGCGATAACTTACCGCCTGGGTCGTAATGAGGCCCTATGTCTGTCTATTGACTGTGCAGAGCAGTTGAATTACTAAACATTTTACTTAGGTTCGTAGCGCCTTGTGATCGGTGTATAATCTATTCCGCTAGATCCGAAAGCGGTCAAATGCCTATGATTATGTGGTACTATGCACGTGGCGGGACGTATCCACGTGACTAAGAAGGAGTTCAGTCCCCTTTTTTTTTTTTCGTTTTCCTCACTGTTTTGCAATAGATAAACATGCTTGGGGCCATTTATGAGTGGAATAGGTGAGTATACATCATAACTGGTATACCTCTCAATCTTTGTTAACCGAATCTGATTCTGTTAACCGGATGGTCTATATTATTGTGAAATCTAGTTTGCAACTCATAATTTTCCTATGAAATGCGCCGCGGCGCAAACTGCATTGTGTTTGATGTGAATAGTAACCAGACCGTATACTACTCACCTTAGTTAGTATTAGTGGAGACAAGAGCTAAAATATTATTTATAAGTTGTGCCAGTCGACCATCTTATCCTAAGAAGTTTAAGATGCTACTCACAAAAGATATACAGTAAAATAAAGGGCAGCAAAGAGCAAGATGTATATTACCTCTGGCAACGTCAGTTTACTTCTCCGGTTCTCGCAACTGATCATTCGCTTGTTTATACGTTATTCGCAATTTCAGGAAATATGGAAACTGAACGACATGACTATTTTGATCAAGTGCAACTTCCACAGGGTAACCTCTAACACCTCACTGACTTGATTTGCAATATGGTTGTTTCACTTTTTCCTATTATTCACAATGCTAAAGAAAATAGCATAAACAACTCCTAATAATTGCTGCAAAACCAACATTGAGATATATCAGTGTAGCAGTAGTACCATAACATTAATTGCCAAAATAAATAGTTTACGCTTTTTTATAGTGATAATGCTTCTTGTGTTGCCTTATACTGACATCATATACCCAGATCAGCATAAACCAGGTATTGCCATTTTATGACAAGTATCTCACAATACTGTTGCTTTATCATCATATTGAGCCAGATACATTCACCAATAACAAGTTATTGCTATATAAGGGTGGCCCTGATTATAAGGGTGGCCCTGATTATAAGGGTGTCCCTTAATTACGCTCAGACCAAGGAAATACACCCCTCTACGGACGTAAGGCCAAGAGTCTATCTTGCAAGGATAACAAATGTTATTTTACAGAAATGAGGATTGGGGCAAAGACCTCTGCTCCCTGAACAGTCTTCTGTCCCTCATCCGTTCCTTTCTCCTGCCAGAGTGGTCCCAGGCAGCAGTTTATATAGTCTGGTCTTGCTGTAGTGGCCTCACTGGATACAGGCTGTGGCTCCATCCCAATCCACTCTGCTTACATACAAGGGATGCTCCAAAGTCTTCCATTCCTCATTGTCAGCGATTTCTGTCAGGAAATGCTGCTTCACATTTTGCTACTTTACATAGAAACAAACTGCAGACCGGCAGGCTTTTGCAAACCTTGAGGCCTAGCCCCAGGAAAAACTAAACATTTCGACAACTAAATTTAATTAATTCTATCCATACGCCACTCATTCTACTCATGTTTTTATCTGGTCCTATAATCTCCTTTAAACCTTATTTTCATAATTTTGCATTGTGTGCATCAAGCATGTAAAATCCCATTTTAGCATGCCTGGGATCTTGACAGACAGCTGGTCACTTTGTGTGCTCTGCCAGTGCTAGACTTAGTGACACAACACTGCAGGAGACCTGCGATCCATTTTTAACTCAGGCCACATTCCTTCTGCGACGGAGCTCAAATCTAACATGCTAAGATTTTAGAAATGCATAGGATTTGACATTTACAAATGTATTCCGCTAATAGTTAATTGTGTTTTATATTTAACCAATAACTACCTTTTTTCAGTCCCTGCCCATGTCAGGGTATATGATTATATTTGTATGATAGAGCTTTCCCAGTGTCCCCCTCCCCACTGGTCCCTTGTAGTGCATAGAAGATGTGAAAAGAAGTCGTGCCCAGTTCTAAAGTGCTTTGAGGTGCAGGAAGACCCTAGTTTCTTCCCAACACTATGAGATGCCGACTGCCGATGCCATTTACGAGGTATTGCAATAATGTTCTTAGGTAATCCCTATATGTGTCATACTTTACTACCAAAAACCAAATGTTGGTCTTTAAATCCCAGTTACACAATGTCCTTGCTATTGCAATTATATGACCAGCTGCACCCTTTGCCAGGCATAGGCCCCATTTACCCAAGCATGCTCAACATTTGCCAGGTATTGTCACCACAACTCAGGTACTCATACCATCATATGACCTGCTACTCAATTCATTTAAATATTGTGTATTTCCAGCTGTTTCGAACCCAAGCCAATCAAATACAATGTAAATTATAGAAAGTGCAGAAGTATCTGGAAAGAAATAGGAGTTGAAAAGAGGATGTCTTATGTCTGTAGTCATCTAATATAGTGTTAAACCCCCATTCCAAGGGCTGAAATGTAGGGGGGGTTAATGGCCTGGCAGCCCAAGTTATCGGCCTGAGCGAAGTGAGGGCGGATAACGCGGGCTCCGGGCTGTTATCCCCCACCCCCGTTCCAGCCCTTTGAACAGTGGATTAAGGCTATTAGCACTCTGGGTTGCCAAAGCAGTAACACAGGGTATAAAAAAGATATTTCCTTCGTTCACAGGGACACGCGCAGCATCCTGTTGAATGAAGGATAATACATTTCCAAGATTGCCACCATGGAAAGGGAAGCAGGGCTGCACACAGAGCCCCTCTTCTCTTTTCATGGCAGACAACAGGAGCAGAGAGAAAAGCGCGGAGGCGGTGGAGAGTGCCAAAGGCAAAGACATAAGGTAAGTGGGGGCGACAAAAAACAAAGAAAAAAAACAGGACACGGGGTGGGTGGAAGATGGTGATGGGGGAGACGGCTGTAAGGTGCAATGGAACACAAGCCTTCACCGGGGTTTCAAGCCTGCGTTCCTAGCCACCTGATTGGCTGACTCCCCTGCCAGGGTGCTGATAGAAATAAAAGGTATGGATAGTGCAGATGGTGCAAAGAAAATTAGCAGAGGAGATTTGTTTCAAAATTAATACTGTTAACTTTTCTCTCCCCATTTTGATATCCTTCCAACTGCCGTACTCCTTTAATTGCCCCATTATGCAGCACTGTTTTTACATAACCATACAGTGAAACTAAAGCAAATAAACATTGACTTTATTTGGTGCTTGCAACAAATTGACTTCTGCCTTGCAGCAGTACAAAGATGAGTAGAGGAAAAAACGCCCACTCTGCCCACACACTTGGACAAACCATGAGCCAACACAATCATAAAGTTAAAACAGGCACATTCAAGAGATATACATCCTTCACCTTTTTTGGTCACATAGGCCGAGGGAAGGCCATATTCTTAACAAGGGTGCAAATGTGGTTCAGTAGCAACACAAAACGCAAAGTGTAAAAGTCTAAAATAATGGAAGTCCTATCACGGTTCTATCAAAAGCATAATGAGAAAACACTGTAAAAACCCACACCCAAAGAAGAAACACAGAATGGGCATAGATAGGGGAGATGCAGCACTCTGTGTGATGGGACAAGGGAGAAAGGCAATCAAAAGGCCATTTTGAAATGGGGATTTCTTTGAGTTGCAAAAGGGGATTCAAGTGACCTACCCAGTCTGTAGGGCCCAAAGATGGATCAGTGGGGTCATATATAAGTTAAGAGTACCTTTGCAAATGTCTTAGTGGTTCAACAGTGTCAAACCTGGATTCTCTGTGATGATCATTGTGTCAGCTCAGGATGAGGATGTAGCAGTCCCGATCACCCAGCACAAGCTGGAATCGAGTCAGGGTTGAACGGAAGGTTGCCGCAGTCTCGAATAATCTACTTATGCTGTGCGGGTCAGGTGGTCCCCTGGTTCAGTCAGTGGTCGCAAGTGGATTCTATTTAGAGGCTCAGAGTTCGCTGTTCATAGAAAACCAGTGTCGGGTCAATCGACTTATAGAAGCAGCGATGAAGAAGCTGGTGTTTTGAATGGCAGCTCAAGCAAGGCAAGGCAGCAGTACAACATGGTTTGAGCCTAGGTAACAGTGTGCTATTGATGGCACTGTGCTGCCCTGAATGGAGTCGGACAGCAGACGGTGGTTCAGAAAATGATGGACACCAAAGGGCAGCATCAAAGCGTCCTGCTACATTGCCCGGCATCACAGCTCGAAGCGCACCACTCCCGGGTTTCTAGGGCCAATGTCAGTGCTTTTCTCTGGCTCCCAAACATGGGAGTGGGGCTGGCACACACCTTCAGATAACCTGAAACCCAGTGAGATCCTAGGCAATAGGGTGGCTGGCAGAGATGCAGGTTTATGGTCCAGCAGCAGAGTCAGCACCAATGGTCCCTGGAGATGGTTAGGGGATGGAGCTGGTCTCTGCCTTGGAGCACCTGCCTCCCACTCACAATAGAGGACTTTAGAGACGATTGCTCTCCCAGCAGGGTACAGCAAAATCTTCTCAAGTGATGATCCAAAGATACTTCAAGATTAATCCTAAAATGATTCAAAGAAGGGATGGGGGACCACTTCTTTTATAGGCAAAAGTCACCAGGTTATTGGACTAAATCTAGCCTGCTCTAGGGTTCAAATGCCTGATCTTGAAATGTGTGAAATTTGCCCTTATGATCTCACACCCAAAGTGCTTTGCTCCAGAGGAAGTGTCTGGTCAGGATAGAGAAAGAGGCAGAGAGAATGAAGATGGCAGAACCCTCCCAAAACTGTACAGATCCCTCTCTGGCTAAACAAACTCCATCTCCCTCCTTCTCAATAGGATCCAAGGCCTTAAGAAATGCAGCCCACTGGTGTGAGGTCTGGCTCTCTGTGAATATATGTGACTCTTTGTTTCTGTCCCCAGAATCGTACCCTGTGGAGTAGCTGTCCTGGGGGAAAGGGTGGCATCTGCCCTTACAAAGAAACAAGAGAAGCAATCCCCTCAAGCGTACAGTCCTGTCAGTGGACAGGGGTGGGCCTTGTCTAGGAGGAAAACACATAATCCTTCCACTGAGCCCACAGAGCTGAAACATGATTATTTAATGTGGCTGGGATAATTTTGAGTGATTCTGGCCAACATACCCTAAATCGGGTATGGCTTACATTTACAGTTCATTGTGCCAAAAGGACAATGGCTACAGGGTTATGCAGTTTCTGGAACATATTTTAAATGCAGCGTCTGCACTATAGAGACTCAGATGTCACTGCCACTGTTAAGAGGGCACCTGTAACCTCTGAACCTGCTCTATACCACTTGTAGGTGTTGGGAATCATTATACTGATGAAGCAGGGCAAAAGTGCATACTATGCTTTTGGCATGGAGCTTATGACAGAGATAGAAGAATGTTCTGCATCATTGTATTACTTAATAAAAAGAAAACAGGGCTTTCACACCCTTTCCAGACAACAATTAATGACAGTGCTATTGTAATGTGTATGTATACCCAGGTGTTCAAACCATTTGGCATGTTTCTCATCATAGGTCCACTCACTCACACCATTTTGATAGGTAAACTACTAGGATAATATGGTCAAAAAATGTGCCAGGTATTGCCATAATATGTCTAGAAAATTACTCTGAATATTTCATCATTTGGCAGGTCTCCTAATCCTCCTGACTGGAGGTTTAGAGGGATGGGAGAGGAGCATGGCATTGCTATCCTGTCTAGTTCCAGCTGAAAGGAAGCAGAACAGGAAGTCTGTGGAGAATAGTGATGCTGTGTCCACCCCCTCTCTCTACCTCTCTCTATCTGTTTCGGTCTGTTTCTCCTTCTCTCGCACATAATCCCTCTATGTAGCACTATCTTTTCCATTTCAGTATGTGCGGTTTAAAGGGAGCCCCAGGTTCAAATGAACTGCATCTAGCCTGGTTGGGCCTAAGAGTGCAGACATTATTTGTTTTGTAATTGGAAAACACACTGTGGGCTGGCAGACTAAAAGGCCAGCATGACAATGTCAACACTATCAATATGCCGAGTGAATTCAAAAGAACTAGGCCATAACAGCCTGATCACAGCTTACTAATAGCAGAGAGAGGCCATGGAAATGTATGCACTTCAGCAGTTGAACCAAGGATCATATGAAGAATGAAACTGGACTGCAAAAGGGAATTGAAAGGCACCATGTAATCAGGATTGTCATATGTAAAGAAAATGCAACAGATAGCAATGCAACAGATAGCAAAGCAAGTATTTCTATTATTTCGGAGCACTGAAGGCTTGTGTGAGTGCTAAAGACTTTACTATGGAAAGTAAAAAAAATGGCCTTCCACTTATGATTATCTGAATGTATGTAAAGGTCTTTGAAGTAACAGCAGGCTCAGAAAGGAATGTAGTGGGAAGAAGTCAGGACAACAGAGTAAATAATGGCATCCCTTAATGGGTTGAACTCTGTAAATTCCTTAAAAATTAAATCTATTTCATGGTAAATCCCTGGGCTGAGTGACAGATGGCATGACATAAAAAGTGTCACATGTGTGAGCGGGCAGAGTTAGAGCCATCTGGCCATGGAGACTCAATCACATCTGCAGGCTTTTAACTTTGCAAGAATTTTAATGGATTTACAACAGGCCACATGCAACAAAGGAAGCAGACGTAACCTCTTATGTTCAGTTTGAAGAACAGAAATGTAATGTGCAATTCAAAGAGAAATATGTATATTATTATTTTGACAAAGGGTTATATAGAGGATCCTGTTTTGTTCATTTTCTCAAGAACCATATGCCACACACAAATAATTAAAGTATCTTTAAACAGTGTATGGAAATCTCCAACCAATGCTTTAACTCTCTTAAAAATGTGACATTGAGAACTAAAGCTACAAACTAAAATGTGTTTCTAGCTCCCCAGAAAATGTCATGAAGCAGAGATCCAGGAAGATGATAGCTTAATAAAATAGGTATCTGTATAGGGAATTATGTGTTGATAACTGTTATATTTTGTTAATAAATCACAAAAAACGACCATTTGAACCTCCAATCTCATGCTGACACAGGACTCCTTTTGATAAATCTGGCACATTGAGAAGAATTCAAAAATATAGGTACTGTTAGATTTATTTAGAAATTAGAGACAGTTGTCACAATGTCATTTTTAAAGACATAACAGAAGTGGAAAAAATACAATTT
This sequence comes from Ambystoma mexicanum, assembly GCF_040938575.1. NCBI lineage: Eukaryota > Metazoa > Chordata > Amphibia > Caudata > Ambystomatidae > Ambystoma > Ambystoma mexicanum. The sequence continues at coordinate 346,987,950 of NC_090931.1, forward strand.
CCAAAGGGTGGACTTATAAGTCCATAGGGATGGTATCTAATAACTTCAGGGGCCAATCATTGCAATGGGAGGTCAGCGGATATCCAATTCAGACCAAGAGTCTATAAGTTGGCACATCCTAATTTTAATAATTTGGGGTATGATTATCGCTTCATAAGGTGGCACACACTGATAATTGGGGAGAGTTGTTTGATGTTATCTGGTTTGGAACGACCGACCAAATTGCCTGAGGAGATCATACTAAATACTAAAAGCTGGCTGGGTCCCATATCAGGCAGTGATCGAAGTGGGCTGGAGTTGTTGGGAGCGGTGCTCCTATACTTTCTTTTATTATATTTTACTCTTCCTAAACTTTTATTTTAAAAAGAACCTATTGGTTGTGTTTCAAAACAAAAGTATAGGAAGCAGTTGATACTTGCACTTCAGTGCACTGCACTGAACGTTCCCTTAAACATCAGGCACGTTTGTTTGGGGCTTTGTATTGTGCTTGGGAGAGCGCGTGTTTATGGGGTGTGTGGGGAGCGGGGCAGACCAGCAGGGAACATAGTTCCGTTCCTTCTTTTTATACACTTCAGGAGAGGCAAATCAAAAGAGATTCATGCTGGGGGCCATTCTTGAATGAAAACTGAAGAGGCCTTTAACCACGTCTTGATATTCCCTCTGAGTTTCCAGGAGCCTTCAGGTGGTGTGAAAAACCCAAAGATTCTATGTAAGTAAACGTGTCCAACCAAACCAAGTCTTGCAGGGATCTGTTTGATTTAAAATCTTCCCATTATTGATGGGGTGGGCAGACTAAGTAGAGCCTTAGTATTTTTACTACATAACCATGTCATTAATTTTCCTATAGCTAGCTAACACGACATGATTTTGTTGAAAATCAGAATCAACACTATTGCTTCAAGTGTGAATACAAATATAGTCTATTTATCTAATCGGGTAATCCTATTTCTCATTGTCAACCCCAGAATTCCCTAATAGGAATGGCTGTACTTGCCAAAATGAGATTCCTAACTGTTCACCATTCCTCAGACCCTGCCTGAAAGCAGCGGGAGGCTGAATGTAAACTGAATATCTGTGTTTCTGTGCAAGCGCAGAAAGGTGTCTTGCACAATTAAATTAAGGGAAGCTTTTGATTTGAAAAGCACACTCTCTATAGAGAGTGAGAAAGTGTCTCCTGATCGAAGAGAGATTATTCATTGCAATCTGGTGTCTGTAGATGGAGTCTATATATATATACAAATTGTTTTGTTTTAAAGGTCTGTTGTGCTCCAACACTGCTAGCATTGGCCATTGCACAGGGAGATACAACCTACAGAGCACTGCATGTGTGAAAGTGTTTTGCAACTAGAAAAGTGTTTAATATTATTTAAATTAAACTGCATATAAAGTAGAGTGCCAAGCTCATGATCTTGTCATGTTTCAAGGTGCTACATGTTATCAAAAGTGAACCTCCTGTAAAGTATTTTGACTCTACATGTTTTGCGGTTAAAGAGTCTGTGATCCATGTTCTCCTAAACCAACTAGTGTTTTCAATTTTTAGAAAATGAGAACTGGTGTGAAAGAAAAATCATTTGGTGCACTGAGTGAGGTGGCATGATTGTGATTTCGTATGAATAGAAATGTTTCCTATTAATAAATAAATATTCTTTCTGTACATCGATCTGGTTCTTTCCTTACCTATTGCTAATGGGTGAGGTACCCAAGTGGGTCAATATGAATCCCAGACACAGCTCGATTGAATATAAAAGGAATATTGGTGTGGCACTTTTGATATGGGGAGGCAAATAATTCCCTGTATCGATTGATTCTGCTGAAATTTCTCCAACAAGTAGGACCAGCAAGGGACCCTTCTACAGTCCGTTTGCCTTTTAAAGATACCTGCATGTTATGAACACCCTTATTTTCTCTGCAGAGCTATACAAATGTTCTTGGACAGAGTTTCTGTTTAGCAACTCATTTAATGATGGTGGTTTCAAGGGCCCACATTCTAATCCTCACTCTCTACCCAAACACACATTGTGACCTTTCGAAAATCTCTGTATCGCCTGGAACCTTAGTTTTGTTAGGTTCTGAAAATGGAAATGCTGATATATGGGCTAAATCCTAAAATATTCCTATTAAAAAGCAATAAAGCGAATTCATAGAATGAGGGCTGCAAAACGACTGAAGTTGGGCTGATTCTTGTACACCACATATGATTTGTATTGTTGCCTAAATACAGCCATTGTTCTGCATGGTGTATTCAATTGACCAACTGCTCCCTCCAAAACTAAGTACTTAGAAGTAGGCCACTAACCATTAATAACTGCGTTTTAATCTTTTAGACTTAGGAACGCTATATCATAGGGAAAGACCAATATGAAGTCTCATCTTCAGGCAAACTTGTCACATTAGGCACCTTGCCAGGTGCATCAGGCAAACTTGACACCTTCTTCGCAGGCTTACCCTTTCAGAGGCACTGATTTCATTAGAAGAGCATACTGTGTTCTCTAGAAAGCCTGTTGTTCTTTGGGGAAGATCAAGTGCTTAGGTTGGTGGCTGTGATCCCTGGATCTGTATCGTGTCTGTTTCAATTGACCACATTATTTAATACTGTCTAGATCTCTTTCCAATCCGCTCCCGGGTTCTTTTAATTGGCGAAATTGGGAGCACCTAGGAAGCTGTCAAAATGACAACAAATAACATTGTAAAAAAATCAGTGATTAGAAAGCTACTTCATGTTAGAAACAAGGTGGTTTCATATGTTCTATTGCCAGTAAATTGTGTATATGAATATAGCCCATGTTCCTCGTAATGAATTCCAATATGTTTCAGTATGATAGCACCATATTCAACATATATCACCAATTCCAACTTTCCTATTTGCCTTAAATGGGTGATCCTGGGAAAACGATCATTCAGATTATAGTTCCAGCTTTCGTATTTGATCAAAATGTGTGATCCTGGGCACATTATTTTACCGGTTTGTGCCCTTTTAATCTACCAACATTTCAATCACTTATATTGATAGAGTTTAGATACCAATTGCATATAATTTTAAAGAGATTATATGTACATCTACATCGAACATAAGTATCCTCTGGTTGCCTCTGACAGATAGAAAGCGGGTTCGTATTAGCCAAATAAATATCATAAGATAATATGTTTAAATTGGGATAGATAGGTTTGACTATCATTAATAAATAAAAATCCGAATAATCTTTGAACTGAGCAGTTTAATGTACTGCAGTACTGTGTGCATGTTTTATAAATAGAATCCTTGTTCGTTATGCTGCATTCAAATTATATTATTTTAAATGCACAAGATAATGACAGAACACTAAGGCTTTGAAGTTTCTGAAGTGACCCTTTGACAATGGCAATGATGGATGTCCTTTCCTACTAGTGTTTTACCGCATCCTCTACAGCGGGGGCCAAGAGTGGCTGGGTTTCTTTCGTGCACTTTGATGGTGGTTTTGACATTTAATGCACCTTTAGTGTTGCTTTGAAGGGATAATTTTGAGCCAACGATCAATTTAAATGCAGTTAGTGATGAGGCCACGAAACAGCTGTATGAACTGTTGATTGACAATTGAATGTGACAAAGCAAAGTGATCTACGACACTGAGTGCCTATATGTTGTTCTACAGTCAGTAGAGGACCTGAACAACCCACCTACCAATGAAAAAGCACTGCATCAAATGGCAGAAAAGCCAACACTAAATGCCAAGAACTCATCAACCTTTCAAGGGGAGTTTTGAAAGTTAAAGGAGTGTAAATCAGACCTGACTTATTGGGCAATCACTAGAAGGCCGGCTGGGATTGAGCTGCCTCCTCCTATAGGGATTGTGCAAATGAGGGCAGATATCTGCCCTGAAATTGGCTGCGCCAAGCAGTGGTGGAAATGGAAAAAATGTGGAGTTCCGAGGAGGAAGATTTCAAAAGGGGCGGAGCTGGCAGTTGAACTCCGATCAAAGGAAACTTAAAAAATTATATTTGAAAAATCCTGTAATTTCTTTAATTGCTTGAAATGTACACAAACCATCGTAAACGTACCTTGCTGTGGTTTGCGGACTTTTCAAACCAGCACCATCCATGTCACATCCCAAACTACAAATACCAGAATTCATTTGGGAAAGGCAACAATCACTGAACCTGCGAAGGTCAACATTATATTTTCTGATTGGATTCTGCTTTCTGCTCAGTCACAGGGTCTTTGACCATTGGCGGACCTGGGTACTCGCCTCAGAGATGTAATCTGCTCTGTGCGAGAACAATGTGCCCAGTGCGCTTGCACAGAGCAGATTAGGTCACAGAGGCGAGCCCCCAGGTTCGCTAAGGGTCTGCCTTGGCTGCTGCTGCCTGTGACATAGGTGGGGGGTGGAGCCAGAAGAGCACTCATGGCGCAATGCGCTGTGTCCGGCTCTGCCCCATTCCCTACCGTAGCGCAGAAAGCGCTTTTATTATTATTGTTTTATTTTTTCTAAAGCTCTTTAAGTTTGTGATGGGCTATTTGGCGCTGAGACTGGCTGGATACCTCGATCCGGCTACACATCTGGTACCGGATTTCGAATCCGGCGAGAGTCGGCTCCTTGGCCAATGCTGGCCCCAAGTAAAATAACCACGAGTTGCAGCAAGACCTGGAGTATTAGAGGCGGGTTGTGAGGATCCACATAACATGCTTATGTATGTATTTATTTATTTATTTATTGACATGCTTATACATCTGTAGGCCCACAACTAATATAAGTGAAAACAGCTCATTCATGAATAGAGAATGTGTAGCGAATACACTACAAGGTGCGTGCACACACACACACACACAAACACACAAACAAAAACACACAAATACATCCTCCACCCCCACACCTATTTAGAGTGTGGCAGAGTCAATAGCCGTTGGATTTCCGTGGGCAGAAACACCTCACTGTTTTAAGTTTCCAATGCACTGGCTTTACATACACAGACATCTGCTGGCAGAAAATGTTGCTGGTCCCCATACACTGGTGTATTCCTAGGGTTTAGGCCAATGCAGTGCAAAGTTAAAATAGAGTAATTACCACTAGCTGGATGTTATATCTGCCAGATTATAAATCAGGCCCAAAATGTTATGGAATACCACACTAATTTATTTTGCTCATATACAGCAATGCTGCATAAATTGGGCTGCATCCTTGAGGTAGCTGCACATAGAAACTCTTTAGGGACCTGTTGACACGTGCACTGTGTTATGTTATGTTGTGTTGTGCTATGTTATGATGGTTTTAATAAAGTGCAACTTTCACTATTAAGTATATTGGTGCTGTCTTCATCGAATGCCGGATATACTATCTTCAGAACCAGCCCTTACACAGGTTAAGAAGAAACGTTTAAGGTTTTTCCGAAATGCGAATAAGTTTGTTTCATCAGTGGAGATGATGGTAATGTGGTTGGATCCTCCACTCTGAAGGTCACTCCACACTACATTGGCCAGCATTGTGATCAGAGAAATACATCATAGGCTGGGCCTGCACCCTTGAGGTGTTTGCAAGTCGATATTTGTTTGCGGCCTGGTCACACCTAGGCACACGACTACTAAGTCTGCTCCCTTTACACTGCTGTAAAGAGAGAATGGAGAAAGGAATGTCCCCACATGGAGGTAAAGTTATCCGGTCATTGCATTGACAACCAAAGCATTGACTGACAGCCAAACCATCTAAAAAAAAGCATCTGAAACAAAAAGCATCTAATGTATTTTTTTAGATGGTAAAAGGTCTAGTTTAATAAAAATGGGGTTTAAAGGTTAAAAAGAGGGGTTAAGGGGGACCCCTCATTAAAAAATATATATTTTTAAAAAAATGCATTAGATGCTTTTTTTAGATGTTTTTTTGAGATGGTATGGCATTGGATGCTTTGGCTGTCGATGGCATGACTATAAACCGGAGATTAGAATAGGAGGCTGAGCTTGGAATTATTCTGAGCAACCAGGCTCATTCTTTAGAAGATGGTGGGTTCTGATGGGGTGGTTGTATACTGGGCAGCAGAAGTTTAGCTTTTGTCCTAGAGTTGGTTGTTCCTAGAGGTGTATGCAGTGGTAGAAGTGTACCAAAAATGTAGTGGAACTGTGATCTCGGCAGGGGAGAGAGTAAGCAGAAGTATAGTGCAACAGGTCACACAGTGTTGCCGGTGGGGGCATTGTAATAGTCTAAGTCACTAGTAAAGAAGGCTCCTATTACAACTTTACATTTGCACTGGGAAATGAATGGAGAAATCCTCCATATAGAATGGTGAATATGGTCGTAAAAAGTAGAGGAATGGTAAACAGAAAAAAATAAAAGTAGTGGAACACTGCTCCTGACCGTCCCCGCTCCCTTCCATCACTGGGCTTATAAGAGTCTTGTCAACTTGTAGCTAAGAGCCTGCATTCCAGAGACCATTGAAGTAACTGCAGAACGATGATTGTGTGGGGTTTAGTAAACCATATACAATGAAACTTGAGTGTGCACTTAAGAAGGGACTACAGATAGAGGGACCGCATCAGGCAAACGCACCTGATACTGTAATAGGCCGATATACAGACATAAATGCTTGTGAGCCGTGTACGTTAATATGCACCAGATAATGAGCTGGCACACTTGAGTTGGTTGCTTGTGGAGTCTATAAAACAGGATTATCAGAAAGTTAGCATGCATCGTGGATGTGACATCACACCGAGTCATTTGTGGATCACATTTATGTACCAGAGCACGTTCACTCACAAGCAGGTGGTGTTGATCCTGTCTCCAGGATGGTCTTGAATGAAATGTATGGGTGTTAGATCAGGCATATGCCCAAGAACACGCACACAGGTGTTGGATGCATACAGGCATGACGTGTCTGTTAACATACATGCACTACAGTGTGATTCTGCTAAAGGAGGTGGCTACAGAGCTTTGAATCTGGTCCCATTTGTGGAGCTTTTAGAGGTGTCTGTGCTTTGAACCCAGCTGCACAGAGAGGACTGCTCAGGCTTTCTCACTGCAGCATTGGCGGCTGTGCATGCACACTGGGTCTGGTTGTTGTGAATGAGATTCGACCCTGAAACCTAGAACATGTAAAATAGATCTCAGAAATTAGCCCTTATCTTACTGAGTGATATGACTCCTAATGTTCACGAGAGGTTGATAAAGTGCTTTCAACATTTTAATACAGAGATTTCTAAGGTCTTCAAAGCCTTGGGAGTGAAGCGCAAGGAACTGTAGAGAAGGCGCTAAGTACCCCCACCTGAACCATCTCGCCCACAGCTCCTGTATGTTGGATGCCAGAGTGTGCAACACGTGCGTTACCAGTGAAAATACAGAAACCAAGGAGAAATTGGAGGCAAGTTTCCCATTAAGGAAACCATACCTGCATACGAGACAATATGATGGTCGTCTGAATGAAATTCCGGAAGAAACAGGACGGTTGAATGACGAAGAAGAATGGTGATGTCATCACCATCACTGTCATGCAGAGCAAAGCTGAAAGGAAGAGATGAAAAGAGTAGAGGATGTAGACAATTCAATCAGGCATCAAGAAGGTATCGAGATAATTGCTATCTTGGGATCAAGATGAGGAAACGTATGCTGGAGACATAATGAAGAGATCAAGCTATTTCACACGCATGCAAAGAAATGCAAGCAGATGAAGTATTCTTAAAGGCTAGCTAAATAGTGAATAGATTGAGGCAGACGCCAACATGAACGTATATATATATATATATATATATATATATATATATATATATATATATATATATATATATATATATATATATATATATATTGTGCTTTTGCAAATTTGGTGAAAATCCGTCCAGTAGTTTTTCTAAAAATGACCAAAAAGTAGGTAAAAAAAAATAGTGATATCTGTGTTCGCTTTGCGGACACACTTCCCTGTTCGCTCCGCGGACAGGACAGGGATTGGGCAAGCGGATTGCGTCGTGTCCGCGGACATGTTACGTGCTTTCCCATTGGCTGCACTGCAGCGTGCAGTGCGTTGTATTTTCAAGACGCCCGCCATCTTTGTTTGTGGTGTGAGAGCCCGGCTAGTAAGTGTCTTCCTTCCGTCCCCCCCACCCCTGCTCATGCCCGTGTCTTCCTCCCGTTCCCCACACCCCCCGCTCATGTCCGTGTCTCCTTCCTGTCCCCCCCACCCCCGTGTCTCCCCTGTTCCTCTAGCCCCCGCTCACGTCATCGGCACACGGTGGCCTGCGGAGGGCTGAGGAGCGGGATCTGCCACCTGCACAGTTAGCTCATCCCCTGCGTCTCCCCTGTTCCCCCCACCCCTGCTCATGTCTCCGCTCATCCCCGTGTCTCCTCTGTTCCCCCCACCCTCCGCTCATCCCCTGTGTCTCCCTCACGATCCCCCCCACCCCCGTTCATGCCCCGTGTCTCCCCTGTCCCCCCACCCTCTGCTCATGCCCTGTGTGTCTCTCCCCTTCCCCCCACCCCCCGCTCATGCCCCGTGTGTCTCTCCCCTTCGCCCACACCCCACGCTCATGCCCCGTGTGTCTCCCCTTCCCCCCACCCCCCCGCTCATGCCCCGTGTGTCTCTCCCCTCCCCCCACCCCCTGCTCATGCCCCGTGTGTCTCTCCCCTTCCCCCCACCCCCCGCTCATGCCCCGTGTGTCTCTCCTCTTCCCCCCACCCCCCGCTCATGCCCCATGTGTCTCTCCCCTCCCCCCACCCCCGCTCATGCCCCGTGTGTCTCCCCTCCCCCACCCCCTGTTCATGCCCGTGTGTCTCTCCCCCTCCCCCCACTCCCCGCTCATGCCCCGTGTGTCTCTCCCCTCCCCCCCACCCCCCACTCATGCCCCGTGTCTCTCCACTCCCCCCACCCCCTGCTCATGCCCGTGTGTCTCTCCCCTCCCCCCACTCCCTGCTCATGCCCCGTGTGTCTCTCCCCTCCACCCCCCGCTCATGCCCCGTGTGTCTCTCCCCTTCCAACACACCCCGCTCATGCCCCGTGTCTCTCCCCTCTTCCCCACCCCCCGCTCATGCCCCGTGTGTCTCTCCCCTTCCCCCTCACCCCCTGCTCATATCCCGTGTGTCTCTCCCCTCCACCCCCGCTCATGCCCCGTGTGTCTCTCCCCTCCCCCCACCCCCCGCTCATGCCCCGTGTGTCTCTCCCCTCCCCACCACTCCCCCGCTCATGCCCCGTGTGTCTCTCCCCTCCCCCCCACTCCCCCGCTCATGCCCCGTGTGTCTCTCCCCTCCCCCCACCCCCCGGTTATGACCTGTCTCCCCTGTTACCCCCTACCCCCCGCTCATGCCCCTTGTGTCTCTCCCCTTCCCCCCACCCCCCGCTCATGCCCGTGTGTCTCTCCGTTTCCCCCCCACCCCCTGCTCATGCCCCATGTGTCTCTCCCCTTCCCCCCACCCCCTGCTCATGCCCTGTGTGTCTCGTCCCTCCCCTCACCCCGCGCTCATGCCCCGTGTGTCTCTCCCCCTCCCCCCCGCTCATGCCCTGTGTGTCTCTCCCCCTCCCCCACACCCGCTCAAGCCCCGTGTGTCTCTCCCCTGTTCCCCCCACCCCTTGCTCATGCCACGTGTCTGCCCTGTTCCCCCACCCCCTGCTCATGCCCCGTGTCTGCCCTGTTCCCCCACCCCCAATCATGCCCCGTGTCTCCCCTGTTCCCCACCCCCCAGCTCATGCCCCGTGTGTCTCCCCTTCCCTCCCACCCCCGCTCATACACCGTGTGTCTCCCCTTCCCCCCACCCCCCGCTCATGCCCCGTGTGTCTCTCCCCTCCCCCCCACCGCCCGCTCATGCCCCGTGTGTCTCTCCCCTCCTCCCACCCCCGCTAATACCCCGTGTGTCTCTATACTTCCCCCCCACCCCCGCTCATGCCCGTGTCTCCCTACTGTTCCCCCCACCCCCGCTCATGCCCCGTGTGTCTCTCCCCTCCCCCCCACAACCCACTCATGACCTGTCTCCCCTGTTACCCCGTACTGAGTGATATGACTCCTAATGTTCACGAGAGGTTGATAAAGTGCTTTCAACATTTTAATACAGAGATTTCTAAGGTCTTCAAAGCCTTGGGAGTGAAGCACAAGGAACTGTAGAGAAGGAGCTAAGTACCCCCACCTGAACCATCTCGCCCACAGCTCCTGTATGTTGGATGCCAGAGTGTGCAACACGTGCGTTACCAGTGAAAATACAGAAACCAAGGAGAAATTGGAGGCAAGTTTCCCATTAAGGAAACCATACCTGCATACGAGAAAATATGATGGTCGTCTGAATGAAATTCCGGAAGAAACAGGACGGTTGAATGACGAAGAAGAATGGTGATGTCATCACCATCACTGTCATGCAGAGCAAAGCTGACTTAAAGGAAGAGATGAAAAGAGTAGAGGATGTAGACAATTCAATCAGGCATCAAGAAAGTATCGAGATAATTGCTATCTTGGGATCAAGATGAGGAAACGTATGCTGGAGACATAATGAAGAGATCAAGCTATTTCACACGCATGCAAAGAAATGCAAGCAGGTGAAGTATTCTTAAAGGCTAGCTAAATAGTGAATAGATTGAGGCAGATGCCAACATGAACGTATATATATATATATATATATATATATATATATATATATATATATATATATATATATATATATATATATATATATATATATATTGTGCTTTTGCAAATTTGGTGAAAATCCGTCCAGTAGTTTTTCTAAAAATGACCAAAAAGTAGGTAAAAAAAAATAGTGATATCTGTGTTCGCTTTGCGGACACACTTCCCTGTTCGCTCCGCGGACAGGACAGGGATTGGGCAAGCGGATTGCGTCGTGTCCGCGGACATGTTACGTGCTTTCCCATTGGCTGCACTGCAGCGTGCAGTGCGTTGTATTTTCAAGACGCCCGCCATCTTTGTTTGTGGTGTGAGAGCCCGGCTAGTAAGTGTCTTCCTTCCGTCCCCCCCACCCCCGCTCATGCCCGTGTCTTCCTCCCGTTCCCCACACCCCCCGCTCATGTCCGTGTCTCCTTCCTGTCCCCCCCACCCCGTGTCTCCCCTGTTCCTCTAGCCCCCGCTCACGTCATCGGCACACGGTGGCCTGCGGAGGGCTGAGGAGCGGGATCTGCCGCCTGCACAGTTAGCTCATCCCCTGCGTCTCCCCTGTTCCCCCCACCCCTGCTCATGTCTCCGCTCATCCCCGTGTCTCCTCTGTTCCCCCCACCCTCCGCTCATCCCCTGTGTCTCCCTCACGATCCCCCCCACCCCCGTTCATGCCCCGTGTCTCCCCTGTCCCCCCCACCCTCTGCTCATGCCCTGTGTGTCTCTCCCCTTCCCCCCACCCCCCGCTCATGCCCCGTGTGTCTCTCCCCTTCCCCCACACCCCACGCTCATGCCCCGTGTGTCTCCCCTTCCCCCAACCCCCCCGCTCATGCCCCGTGTGTCTCTCCCCTCCCCCCACCCCCTGCTCATGCCCCGTGTGTCTCTCCCCTTCCCCCCACCCCCCGCTCATGCCCCGTGTGTCTCTCCTCTTCCCCCCACCCCCCGCTCATGCTCCATGTGTCTCTCCCCTCCCCCCACCCCCGCTCATGCCCCGTGTGTCTCCCCTCCCCCACCCCCTGTTCATGCCCGTGTGTCTCTCCCCCTCCCCCCACTCCCCGCTCATGCCCCGTGTGTCTCTCCCCTCCCCCCCACCCCCCACTCATGCCCCGTGTCTCTCCACTCCCCCCACCCCCTGCTCATGCCCGTGTGTCTCTCCCCTCCCCCCACTCCCTGCTCATGCCCCGTGTGTCTCTCCCCTCCACCACCCGCTCATGCCCCGTGTGTCTCTCCCCTTCCAACACACCCCGCTCATGCCCCGTGTCTCTCCCCTCTTCCCCACCCCCCGCTCATGCCCCGTGTGTCTCTCCCCTTCCCCCTCACCCCCTGCTCATATCCCGTGTGTCTCTCCCCTCCACCCCCGCTCATGCCCCGTGTGTCTCTCCCCTCCCCCCACCCCCCGCTCATGCCCCGTGTGTCTCTCCCCTCCCCCCCCACTCCCCCGCTCATGCCCCGTGTGTCTCTCCCCTCCCCCCCACTCCCCTGCTCATGCCCCGTGTGTCTCTCCCCTCCCCCCACCCCCCGGTTATGACCTGTCTCCCCTGTTACCCCCTACCCCCCGCTCATGCCCCTTGTGTCTCTACCCTTCCCCCCACCCCCCGCTCATGCCCGTGTGTCTCTCCGTTTCCCCCCCACCCCCTGCTCATGCCCCATGTGTCTCTCCCCTTCCCCCCACCCCCTGCTCATGCCCTGTGTGTCTCGTCCCTCCCCTCACCCCGCGCTCATGCCCCGTGTGTCTCTCCCCCTCCCCCCCGCTCATGCCCTGTGTGTCTCTCCCCCTCCCCCACACCCTCTCAAGCCCCGTGTGTCTCTCCCCTGTTCCCCCCACCCCTTGCTCATGCCACGTGTCTGCCCTGTTCCCCCACCCCCTGCTCATGCCCCGTGTCTGCCCTGTTCCCCCACCCCCAATCATGCCCCGTGTCTCCCCTGTTCCCCACCCCCCAGTTCATGCCCCATGTGTCTCCCCTTCCCTCCCACCCCCGCTCATACACCGTGTGTCTCCCCTTCCCCCCACCCCCCGCTCATGCCCCGTGTGTCTCTCCCCTCCCCCCCACCGCCCGCTCATGCCCCGTGTGTCTCTCCCCTCCTCCCACCCCCGCTAATACCCCGTGTGCCTCTATTCTTCCCCCCCATCCCCGCTCATGCCCGTGTCTCCCTACTGTTCCCCCCACCCCCGCTCATGCCCCGTGTGTCTCTCCCCTCCCCCCCACAACCCACTCATGACCTGTCTCCCCTGTTACCCCGTATTGAGTGATATGACTCCTAATGTTCACGAGAGGTTGATAAAGTGCTTTCAACATTTTAATACAGAGATTTCTAAGGTCTTCAAAGCCTTGGGAGTGAAGCGCAAGGAACTGTAGAGAAGGAGCTAAGTACCCCCACCTGAACCATCTCGCCCACAGCTCCTGTATGTTGGATGCCAGAGTGTGCAACACGTGCGTTACCAGTGAAAATACAGAAACCAAGGAGAAATTGGAGGCAAGTTTCCCATTAAGGAAACCATACCTGCATACGAGACAATATGATGGTCGTCTGAATGAAATTTCCGGAAGAAACAGGACGGTTGAATGACGAAGAAGAATGGTGATGTCATCACCATCACTGTCATGCAGAGCAAAGCTGACTTAAAGGAAGAGATGAAAAGAGTAGAGGATGTAGACAATTCAATCAGGCATCAAGAAAGTATCGAGATAATTGCTATCTTGGGATCAAGATGAGGAAACGTATGCTGGAGACATAATGAAAGAGATCAAGCTATTTCACACGTATACGCATGCAAAGAAATGCAAGCAGATGAAGTATTCTTAAAGGCTAGCTAAATAGTGAATAGATTGAGGCAGACGCCAACATGAACGTATATATATATATATATATATATATATATATATATATATATATATATATATGTATTGTGCTTTTGCAAATTTGGTGAAAATCCGTCCAGTAGTTTTTCTAAAAATGACCAAAAAGTAGGTAAAAAAAAAATAGTGATATCTGTGTTCGCTTTGCGGACACACTTCCCTGTTCGCTCTGCGGACAGGACAGGGATTGGGCAAGCGGATTGCGTCGTGTCCGCGGACATGTTACGTGCTTTCCCATTGGCTGCACTGCAGCGTGCAGTGCGTTGTATTTTCAAGACGCCCGCCATCTTTGTTTGTGGTGTGAGAGCCCGGCTAGTAAGTGTCTTCCTTCCGTCCCCCCCACCCCCGCTTATGCCCGTGTCTTCCTCCCGTTCCCCACACCCCCCGCTCATGTCCGTGTCTCCTTCCTGTCCCCCCCACCCCCCTGTCTCCCCTGTTCCTCTAGCCCCCGCTCACATCACCAGCACACGGTGGCCTGCGGAGGGCTGAGGAGCGGGATCTGCCGCCTGCACAGTTAGCTCATCCCCTGCGTCTCCCCTGTTCCCCCCACCCCTGCTCATGTCTCCGCTCATCCCCGTGTCTCCTCTGTTCCCCCCACCCTCCGCTCATCCCCTGTGTCTCCCTCACGATCCCCCCCACCCCCGTTCATGCCCCGTGTCTCCCCTGTCCCCCCCACCCTCTGCTCATGCTCCGTGTGTCTCTCCCCTTCCCCCACACCCCACGCTCATGCCTCGTGTGTCTCCCCTTCCCCCACCCCCCCGCTCATGCCCCGTGTGTCTCTCCCCTCCCCCCACCCCCTGCTCATGCCCCGTGTGTCTCTCCCCTTCCCCCCACCCCCCGCTCATGCCCCGTGTGTCTCTCATCTTCCCCCCACCCCCACTCATGCCCCATGTGTCTCTCCCCTCCCCCCACCCCCGCTTATGCCCCGTGTGTCTCCCCTCCCCCCACCCCCTGTTCATGCCCGTGTGTCTCTCCCCTTCCCCCCCACTCCCCGCTCATGCCCCGTGTGTCTCTCCCCTCCCCCCCACCCCCCACTCATGCCCGTGTCTCTCCACTCCCCCGACCCCCTGCTCATGCCCGTGTGTCTCTCCCCTCCCCCCACTCCCTGCTCATGCCCCGTGTGTCTCTCCCCTCCACCCCCCGCTCATGCCCAGTGTGTCTCTCCCCTTCCCCCACCCCCCGCTCATGCCCCGTGTCTCTCCCCTCCCCCCCACCCCCCGCTCATGCCCCGTGTGTCTCTCCCCTTCCCCCTCACCCGCTGCTCATACCCCATGTGTCTCTCCCCTCCACCCCCGCTCATGCCCCGTGTGTCTCTCCCCTCCCCCCACCCCCCGCTCATGCCCCGTGTGTCTCTCCCCCCCACTCCCCCGCTCATGCCCCGTGTGTCTCTCCCCTCCCCCCCACTCCCCCGCTCATGCCCCGTGTGTCTCTCCCCTCCCCCACCCCCCGGTTATGACCTGTCTCCCCTGTTACCCCCTACCCCCCGCTCATGCCCCTTGTGTCTCTCCCCTTCCCCCAACCCCCCGCTCATGCCCGTGTGTCTCTCCGTTTCCCCCCACCCCCTGCTCATGCCCCATGTGTCTCTCCTCTTCCCCCCCACCCCCTGCTCATGCCCTGTGTGTCTCGTCCCTCCCCCCACCCCACGCTCATGCCCCGTGTGTCTCTCCCCCTCCCCCCCGCTCATGCCCTGTGTGTCTCTCCCCCTCCCCCACACCCGCTCAAGCCCTGTGTGTCTCTCCCCTGTTCCCCCCACCCCTTGCTCATGCCACGTGTCTGCCCTGTTCCCCCACCCCCTGCTCATGCCCCGTGTCTGCCCTGTTCCCCACCCCCAATCATGCCCCGTGTCTCCCCTGTTCCCCACCCCCCCGCTCATGCCCCGTGTATCTCCCCTTCCCTCCCACCCGCTGCTCATACCCCGTGTGTCTCTCCCCTCCACCCCCGCTCATGCCCCGTGTGTCTCTCCCCTCCCCCCACCCCCCGCTCATGCCCCGTGTGTCTCTCCCCTCCCCCCACCCCCCGCTCATGCCCCGTGTGTCTCTCCCCCCCACTCCCCCGCTCATGCCCCGTGTGTCTCTCCCCTCCCCCCCACTCCCCCGCTCATGCCCCGTGTGTCTCTCCCCTCCCCCACCCCCCGGTTATGACCTGTCTCCCCTGTTACCCCCTACCCCCCGCTCATGCCCCTTGTGTCTCTCCCCTTCCCCCAACCCCCCGCTCATGCCCGTGTGTCTCTCCGTTTCCCCCCACCCCCTGCTCATGCCCCATGTGTCTCTCCTCTTCCCCCCCACCCCCTGCTCATGCCCTGTGTGTCTCGTCCCTCCCCCCACCCCACGCTCATGCCCCGTGTGTCTCTCCCCCTCCCCCCCGCTCATGCCCTGTGTGTCTCTCCCCCTCCCCCACACCCGCTCAAGCCCTGTGTGTCTCTCCCCTGTTCCCCCCACCCCTTGCTCATGCCACGTGTCTGCCCTGTTCCCCCACCCCCTGCTCATGCCCCGCGTCTGCCCTGTTCCCCACCCCCAATCATGCCCCGTGTCTCCCCTGTTCCCCACCCCCCCGCTCATGCCCCGTGTATCTCCCCTTCCCTCCCACCCGCTGCTCATACCCCGTGTGTCTCTCCCCTCCACCCCCGCTCATGCCCCGTGTGTCTCTCCCCTCCCCCCACCCCCCGCTCATGCCCCGTGTGTCTCTCCCCTCCCCCCACCCCCCGCTCATGCCCCGTGTGTCTCTCCCCCCCACTCCCCCGCTCATGCCCCGTGTGTCTCTCCCCTCCCCCCCACTCCCCCGCTCATGCCCCGTGTGTCTCTCCCCTCCCCCACCCCCCGGTTATGACCTGTCTCCCCTGTTACCCCCTACCCCCCGCTCATGCCCCTTGTGTCTCTCCCCTTCGCCCAACCCCCCGCTCATGCCCGTGTGTCTCTCCGTTTCCCCCCACCCCCTGCTCATGCCCCATGTGTCTCTCCCCTTCCCCCCCACCCCCTGCTCATGCCCTGTGTGTCTCGTCCCTCCCCCCACCCCACGCTCATGCCCCGTGTGTCTCTCCCCCTCCCCCCCGCTCATGCCCTGTGTGTCTCTCCCCCTCCCCCACACCCGCTCAAGCCCTGTGTGTCTCTCCCCTGTTCCCCCCACCCCTTGCTCATGCCACGTGTCTGCCCTGTTCCCCCACCCCCTGCTCATGCCCCGTGTCTGCCCTGTTCCCCCACCCCCAATCATGCCCCGTGTCTCCCCTGTTCCCCACCCCCCCGCTCATGCCCCGTGTGTCTCCCCTTCCCTCCCACCCCCGCTCATACACCGTGTGTCTCCCCTTTCCCCCCACTCATGCCCCGTGTGTCTCTCCCCTTCCCCCCACCGCCCGCTCATGCCCCGTGTGTCTCTCCCCTCCCCCCACCCCCGCTAATACCCTGTGTGTCTCTATACTTCCCCCCACCCCGCTCATGCCCGTGTCTCCGTACTGTTCCCCCCACCCCCGCTCATGCCCCGTGTGTCTCTCCCCTCCCCCCCACAACCCACTCATGACCTGTCTCCCCTGTTACCCCGTACCCCCAGCTCATGCCCCGTGTGTCTCTCCCCTTCCCCCACCCCCCGCTCATGCCACGTGTGTCTCTCCCCTCCCCCCACCCCCCGCTCATGTCCCGTGTGTCTCTCCCATCCCCCCGAACCCCTGCTCATGCCCCGTGTGTCTCTCGCCTCCCCCCACCCCCCCCTCATGCCCCGTGTGTCTCTCCTCCTCCCCCCACCACCCGCTCATACCCTGTGTGTCTCTCCCCTTCCCCCCACCCCCGCTCATGCCCTGTGTCTCCTCTGTTCCCCCCCACCCCTGCTCATGCCCTGTGCCTCCCTCCTTTCCCCCCACCCCGTTTATTTCCTGTGTCTCCCTCCTTTCCCACCCCCACTCCCCCTCATGCCCCGTGTGTGCCCTGTTTCCCCCCCACCCCCCGCTCATGCCCTGTGTCTCCCCTGTTCTCCCCCACCCCCCGCTGAAGCTCTGTGTGTTCCTCCCGTTCCCCCCACCCCCCGCTCATGCCCCGTGTGTGCCCTGTTCCCCCCCACCCCCGCTCATGCCCCATGTATTCCTTCTCCCCCCACCCCCGCTCATGCTCCGTGTCTCCCTTCTTTCCCCCCCACCCCCCACTCATGCCCCGTGCCTCCCTTTTTCCCCCCACCCCCTGCAAATGCACCGTGTCTCCCTTCTTCCCCCCACCCCCGCTCATGCCCCGTGTCTCCGTACCCCCCAACCCCCACTCATGCCCCGTGTCTCCCTTCTTTCCACCCCATGATCACGCCCTGTGTCTCCCTTCTTCCCCCCACCCCCTGCTCATGCCCCGTGTCTCCCTTCCCCCCCCACCCCCCGCTCATGCCCGTGTCTCCCTTCTTCCTCCCCCACCCCCCGCTCATGCCCCATGTCTGCCCTGTTGCCCCACCCCCCGCTCATGCCCCGTGTCTTCCTTCTTTCCCCACCCACCCCCGCTCATGCCCCGCGTCTCCCTTCTTACCCCCCGAACCCCTGCTCATGCCCCGTGTCTCCCTTCTCCCCTCCCACCCCCCGCTCATGCCCCATGTCTCGCTTCTTTCCCTCACCCCCCGCTCATGCCCTGTGTCTCCCTTCTTCCCACCCCAGTCCCCGCTCATGCCCCGTGTCTCCCTTTCTTCCCACCCCACCCCCCGCTCATGCCCCGTGTCTCCCTTCTTTCCCCTGCTCATGCCCCATGTCTCCCTTCTTTCCCCCCACCCTTCTTTCCCACCCCACCCCTCGCTCATGCCCTGAGTCTCCCTTCTTTCCCCCCCACCCCTTGCTCATGCCCCGTGTCTGCCCTGTTGGAACAGGCAGACACAGGGAATAAGCAGAGGTGGGGGCCCCACCTTGCCCTACCCCCGCTCATGCCCTGTGTCTCTCCTGTTCACCCCCACCCCCGCTCATGCTCTGTGTCTGTCTCCCTCCTTTTCCCCCCGCTCATGGCCCGTGTCTCCCCTGTTCACCCCCACCCCCCGCTCATGCCTCGTGTCTCCCTTCTTCTCCCCGCCCTCCGCTCATGCCCCGTGTCTCCCTTCTTTCCTGCTCATGCCCCATGTCTCCCTTCTTTCCACCCCCGCTCATGCCCCGTGTCTTCCTTCTTTCCCCCCACCCCCTGCTCATGCCCCGTGTCTTCCTTCTTTGCACCCCCTGCTCATGCCCCGTGTCTGCCCTCTTTCCCCCCACACCCTGCTTATGCCCCATGTCTCCCTTCTTCCCCCCACGCCCCTTCTGATGCCCTGTGTCTCCCTTCTCCCCCCGCACCCCCCGCTCATGCCCGTGTCTCCCTTCTTTGCACCCCCTGCTAATGCCCTATGTCTCCCTTCTTTCCCCGCCACCCCCGCTCATGCCCTGTGTCTTCCTCTTCACCACCCCCGTTCATGCACCGTGTCTTCCTTCTTTCCCCACACCCCCCGCTCATGCCCATGTCTCCCTTCTTCCCCATAACACCCGCTCATGCCCCGTGTCTCCCTTCTTTCCCCCCACCCCCTGCTCATGCCCCGTGTCTCCCTTCTTTCCCACCCCACCCCTCGCTCATGCCCCGTGTCTCCCTTCTTTCCACCCCTTGCTCATGCGCCATGTCTCCCTTCTTTCGCCCACCCCCGCTCAAGTCCCGTGTCTCCCTTCTTCCCCCCCACCCCCGCTCATGCCCCGCGTCTCCCTTCTTACCCCCCGAACCCCTGCTCATGCCCCGTGTCTCCCTTCTCCCCTCCCACCCCCCGCTCATGCCCCATGTCTCGCTTCTTTCCCTCACCCCCCGCTCATGCCCTGTGTCTCCCTTCTTCCCACCCCAGTCCCCGCTCATGCCCCGTGTCTCCCTTTCTTCCCACCCCACCCCCCGCTCATGCCCCGTGTCTCCCTTCTTTCCCCTGCTCATGCCCCATGTCTCCCTTCTTTCCCCCCACCCTTCTTTCCCACCCCACCCCTCGCTCATGCCCTGAGTCTCCCTTCTTTCCCCCCCACCCCTTGCTCATGCCCCGTGTCTGCCCTGTTGGAACAGGCAGACACGGGGAATAAGCAGAGGTGGGGGCCCCACCTTGCCCTACCCCCGCTCATGCCCTGTGTCTCTCCTGTTCACCCCCACCCCCGCTCATGCTCTGTGTCTGTCTCCCTCCTTTTCCCCCCGCTCATGGCCCGTGTCTCCCCTGTTCACCCCCACCCCCCGCTCATGCCTCGTGTCTCCCTTCTTCTCCCCGCCCTCCGCTCATGCCCCGTGTCTCCCTTCTTTCCTGCTCATGCCCCATGTCTCCCTTCTTTCCACCCCCGCTCATGCCCCGTGTCTTCCTTCTTTCCCCCCACCCCCTGCTCATGCCCCGTGTCTTCCTTCTTTGCACCCCCTGCTCATGCCCCGTGTCTGCCCTCTTTCCCCCCACACCCTGCTTATGCCCCATGTCTCCCTTCTTCCCCCCACGCCCCTTCTGATGCCCTGTGTCTCCCTTCTCCCCCCGCACCCCCCGCTCATGCCCGTGTCTCCCTTCTTTGCACCCCCTGCTAATGCCCTATGTCTCCCTTCTTTCCCCGCCACCCCCGCTCATGCCCTGTGTCTTCCTCTTCACCACCCCCGTTCATGCACCGTGTCTTCCTTCTTTCCCCACACCCCCCGCTCATGCCCATGTCTCCCTTCTTCCCCATAACACCCGCTCATGCCCCGTGTCTCCCTTCTTTCCCCCCACCCCCTGCTCATGCCCCGTGTCTCCCTTCTTTCCCACCCCACCCCTCGCTCATGCCCCGTGTCTCCCTTCTTTCCACCCCTTGCTCATGCGCCATGTCTCCCTTCTTTCGCCCACCCCCGCTCAAGTCCCGTGTCTCCCTTCTTCCCCCCCACCCCCGCTCATGCCCCGTGTCTTCCTTTTCCCCACCCCACTCATGCCCCATGTCTTCCTTCTTTCCCCCCCACCCCCCGCTCATGCCCGTGTCTCCCTTCTTCTTCCCCCCACCACCCACTCATGCCCCGTGTCTCCCTTCTTCCCCCCATCCCCCACTCATGCCCCATGTCTCCCTTCTTCCCCCTACCCCCCGCTCATGCCCCATGTCTCCCTTCTTTCCCCACCCCCCGCTCATGCCCCGTGTCTCCCTCCTGTATCCCCCACCCCCCGCTCATGCCCCGTGTCTTCCTTCTTTCCCCCCGCTCATGCCCAGTGTCTCCCTTCTTTCCCCCCATCCCTCGCTCATGCCCCGTGTCTCCCTTCTTCCTCCCCCACCCCCCGCTCATGCCCCGTGTCTCCCTCCTGTACCCCCCTCCCCCCACTCATGCCCCGTATCTTACTTCTTTCCCCCCACCCCCGCTCATCCCCGAATCTCCCTTCTTCACCCCCACCCCCCGCTCAGGCCCCGTGTCTCCCTTCTTCCCCCCCACTCATGGCCCGTGTCTCACTTCTTTCCCCCCAACCCCCGCTCATGCCCCGTGTCTCCCTTCTTACCCCCCCACCCCCTGCTCTTGCCCCGTGTCTCCCTTCTTCCCCCCACCCACGCTCATGCCCCATGTCTCCCTTCTTTCCCCCCACCCCCGCTCATGCCCCGTGACTCCATTCTTCCCACCCCACTCCCCGCTCATGCCCCGTGTCTCCCTTCTTCCCACCCCTCCCCCGCTCATGCCCCGTGTCTCCTTTCTTTGCACCCCCTGCTCATGCCCCGTGTTTCCCTTCTTTCCCCCAACCCCCAGCTCATGCCCCGTGTCTCCCTTCTTCCCCCCACACCCGCTGATGCCCCGTGTCTCCCTTCTTCCCCCCACCCCCCGCTCACGCCCCGTGTCTCCCTTCTTCACCCCACCCCCGCTCATGCCCCGTGTCTCCCTTCTTCCCCCCAAACCCCGCTCATGCCCCGTGTCTTCCTTTTCCCAACCCCCACTCATGCCCCGTGTCTTCCTTCTTTCCCCCCACCCCCCGCTCATGCCCGTGTCTCCCTTCTTCCCCCCACCACCCGCTCATGCCCCGTGTCTCCCTTCTTCCCCCCACCCACGCTCATGCCCCATGTCTCCCTTGCTTCCCCCCACCCCCGCTCATGCCCCGTGACTCCATTCTCCCCACCCCACTCCCCGCTCATGCCCTGTGTCTCCCTTCTTCCCACCCCTCCCCCGCTCATGCCCCGTGTCTCCCTTCTTTCCCCCAACCCCCAGCTGATGCCCCGTGTCTCCCTTCTTCCCCCCAACCCCCGCTGATGCCCCGTGTCTCCCTTCTTCCCCCCACCCCCCGCTCACGCCCCGTGTCTCCCTTCTTCCCCCACCCCCGCTCATGCCCCGTGTCTCCCTTATTCCCCCCAAACCCTGCTCATGCCCCGTGTCTTCCTTTTCCCAACCCCCACTCATGCCCCGTGTCTCCCTGCTTCCTCCCCCACCTCCCGCTCATGCCTCGTGTCTGCCCTGTTCCCCCCACCCCCCTGCTCATGCCCCGTGTCTCCCTCCTGTACCCCCCACCCCCCGCTCATCCCCCGTGTCTCCCTCCTGTACCCCCCTGCCCCCATTCATGCCCATGTGTCTCCCTTCTTCCCCCCACCCCTGCTCATGCCCCGTGTCTCCCTTCTCCCCCCGCTCATGCTCCGTGTCTCCCTTCTCCTCCCCACGAATGCCCCGTGTCTTCCTTCTTCCCCCCCACCCCCCACTCATGCCCCGTGTCTTCCTTCTTTCCCCCCCACCCCCTGCTCATGCCCCGTGTCTCCCTCGTGTTACCCCCCCCACCCCAGCTCACACCCGTGTCTCCCTCGTGTTTGCCCCCACTCATGCCCCGTGTCTCTCTCCTGGTCTTCCCGACCCCCCGCCGATGCCCTGTTGTGTTCTCTTTATACACCCCGCCTTCCCTTTCCCTGGTGTCCATCTTGGTAAAAGATTTTCCTTCCTACGCCGAGACGCCTGCCTGTGGCATCCCGGTTTGGGAAGAAAAATCTTTTTTTTACCACCCCGGGTTCCCACTTTGAGAACCTAGGATGCTCCATTCCTCTATTGAAAAGGACGTTATGGTTACGTTGCACTAATAAAAAACTATGAAATTCAGTAAAAAAAATGTGTTAAAGTGACTTTATGGTTAAGTTGCACTAATTAAAACCTATGAAATTCAGTAAAAAAACTTTGTTAAAGGGACGTTATGGTTAAGGTGCGCTACTAAAAACCTATGAAATTCAGTTAAAAAAACGTTGTTAAAGGGACGTTACAGTTCCAAGTAAAACCGAAAAACCCTTGAAATTCGCCAGTTATGGTAAGCTAAGCAACCATAACTCGCGCCACCACCATGCACTGCTAAGACTAACACCCACGACATCAAAGATGACATCACAAATGTCATTGATGACACCACTGATGACATCACATGTGTATGTACTTTTCATGAAATATGTGTACAAGGGATTCTTATTATGTTGCGAAAAAAGTGTCAACGATCATTGCAATAAATATCATACACTAATTAGTGCATTGAACGATGCATTGATATAAATAGCATTTTATTATGGGGTTCTATCTAGTATACTAAGCTACTAATGCAGAAACATAGCATTGTGTGCAGCGTACAAGATGAAGGTATAATATTCATAATGTTAATATGTTGAATAATGAAATGATAATTGTTTTCCTAATAGATTTTTGTGTACTGTTAAATATGTAATAAGTAGCTAATAAAATCCATGTATTACATAATTGCATTACTATAGACAAAACACAAAGAGACAAGAACACATACCAATATACATATACATAGGGTAAATGGCAGCTTTGAAACAGAGCAATCATTTATTTGCATGAAAATAATGCTGTCTTTAAATCTTGTGTCTTCCCCTATGTATATGTTTCATATGATGTGACTGGACTCTAAGGGAATTACTATAAGAACCTACTTGTAGGATACGTGGGGGGAACAGGAGACAGATATGGGGCATAAGCGGGGGGTGGGGAGAACAGGAGACAGACACGGGGCATGATTGGGGGTGGGGGCAACAGGAGACAGACACAGGGCATGAGCGGAGGTGGGGGGAACAGGAGACAGACACGGGGCATGAGCGGAGGGTGGGGGAAACAGGAGACAGACACGGGGCATGAGCGGGGGGGTGGGGAGAACAGGAGACAGACACAGGGCATGATTGGGGGGTGGGGGCAACAGGAGACAGACACGGGGCATGAGCGGGGGGTGGGGGGAACAACAGAGAGACACAGGGCATGAGCGGGGGCAACAGGAGACAGACATGGGGCATGAGATGGGGTGGGGCCAACAGGAGAGGGACACGGGGCATGAGCGGGGTGTGGGGAGAACAGGAGACAGACACGGGGCATGAGCGGGGGGTGGGGAGAACAGGAGACAGACACGGGGCATGATTGGGGGTGGGGGCAACAGGAGACAGACACATGGCATGAGCGGAGGTGGGGGGAACAGGAGACAGACACGGGGCATGAGCGGAGGGTGGGGGAAACAGGAGACAGACACGGGGCATGAGCGGGGGGGTGGGGAGAACAGGAGACAGACACAGGGCATGATTGGGGGGTGGGGTCAACAGGAGACAGACACGGGGCATGAGCGGGGGGTGGGGGGAACAGGACACAGACACGGGGCATGAGCGGGGGGTTGGGAGAATAGGAGACAGACACGCGGCATGACCAGGGGGTGGGGGCAACAGGAGAGAGACACGGGGCATGAGCGGGGGGTGAAGGGGTACAGGAAACAGACACGGGGCATGGGCGGGGAGTGGGGGGCAACAGGAGAGAGACACGGGGCATGAGCGGGTGATGGGAACAGGAGAGAGACACGGGGCATGAGCGGGGGCGGCAACAGGAGAGAGACACGGAGCATGAGCGGGTGGGGGGAACAGGATACAGACACGGGGCATGAGCGGGGGGTGGGAGGCAACAGGAGAGAGACACGCGGCATGAGCGGGGGGTGGGGGGAACAGGAGAAAGACACGGGGATGAGCGGGGGGTGGGGGGAACAACAGAGACAGACACGGGGCATGAGCGGGGGGTGGGGGGCAACAGGAGACAGACACGGGGCATGAGTGGGGGGTGGGGGGCAACATGACACAGACACAGGGCATGAGCGGGGGGTGGGGGAACAGGAGACAGACACGGGGCATGAGCGGGGGGTGGGGAGAACAGGAGACAGACACGGGGCATGAGTGGGGGGCAACAGGAGACATACATGGGGCATGAGCGGGGGGTGGGGGGCAACAGGAGAGACAAAGGGCATGAGCAGGGGGTGGGGGGAACAGGAGACAGACACAGGGCATGAGCGGGGGTGGGGGGAACAACAGAGAGACACCGGGCATGAGCGGGGGGCAACAGGAGAAAGACATGGGGCATGAGATGGGGTGGGGCCAACAGGAGAGGGACACAGGGCATGAGCGGGGTGAAGGGGTACAGGAGAGAGACACGGGGCATGAGCGGGTGATGGGAACAGGAGAGAGACACGGGGCATGAGCGGGGGCGGCAACAGGAGAGAGACACGGAGCATGAGTGGATGGGGGGAACAGGATACAGACACGGGGCATGAGCGGGGGGTGGGAGGCAACAGGAGAGAGACACGGGGCATAAGCGGGGGGTGGGGGGAACAGGAGACAGACACGGGGATGAGCGGGGGGTGGGGGGAACAAGAGAGACAGACACGGGGCATGAGCGGGTGGTGGGGGGCAACAGGAGACAGACACGGGGCATGAGTGGGGGGTGGGGGGCAACAGGACACAGACACAGGGCATGAGTGGGGGGTGGGGGGAACAGGAGACAGACACGGGGCATGAGCGGGGGGTGGGGAGAACAGGAGACAGACACGGGGCATGAGTGGGGGGCAACAGGAGACAGACATGGGGCATGAGCGGGGGGTGGGGGGCAACAGGAGAGACACGGGGCATGAGCAGGGGGTGGGGGGAACAGGAGACAGACACAGGGCATGAGCGGGGGTGGGGGGAACAGGAGACAGACACGGGGCATGAGCGGGGCGTGGGGGGAACAACAGACACGGCGCATGAGCGGGGGGTGGGGAGAACAGGAGACAGACACGGGGCATGAGCGGGGGGCTGGGGGGCAATAAGAGAGACACGGGGCATGAGCGGGTGGGGGGAACAGGAGAGAGACACAGGGCATGAGCGGGGATGGGGAGAACAGGAGACAGATACAGGGCATGAGTGGAGGTGGGGGGGCAACAAGAGAGACACGGGGCATGAGCGGGTGGGGGGAACAGGAGACAGACACAGGGCATGAGTGGGTGGGGGGAACAGGAGACAGACACGGGGCATGAGCAGGGGGGTGGGGGGTAACAGGAGAGAGACACGGGGTATGAGCTGGGGGTGGGGGGAGCAGGAGACAGACACGGGGCATGAGCGGGGATTGGGGAGAACAGGAGACAGACACGGGGCATGAGCGGGGGGTGGGGAGAACTGGAGGCAGACACGGGCATGAGTGGGGGGCATGGGGGGCAACAGGAGACAGACACGGGGCATGAGCGGGAGGTGGGGGGAAGAGGAGACAGATACGGGGCATGAGCAGGGGGTGGGGAGAACAGGAGACAGACATGGGGAATGAGCAGGGGGTACAGAAGACAGACACGGGGCATGAGCGGGGGGTGGGGGGAGACAGACACGAGGCATGAGCGGGGGTGGGGGGCAACAGGAGACAGACACTGGGCATGAGCAGGGGTGGGGGAGAACAGGAGATAGACATGGGGCATGAGCGGGGGGTAGGGGGAATAACAGAGACAGACACAGGGCATGAGTGGGGTGTGGGGGGCAACAGGAGACAGACACGGGGCATGAGTGGGGGGTGGGGGGCAACAGGAGACAGACACGGGCATGAGCGGGGGTGGGGGGCAACAGGAGACAGACACGGGGCATGAGCGGGGGGTGGGGGGAACAGGAGACAGACACAGGGCATGAGCGGGGGGTGGGGAGAACAGGAGACATACACGGGGCATGAGCGGGGGGCAACAGGAGACCGACACAGGGCATGAGCGGGGGTGGGGGGCAACAGGAGAGACACGGGGCATGAGCGGGGGGTGGGGGGAACAGGAGACAGACACGGGGCATGAGCGGGGGTGGGGGGAACAGGAGACAGACACGGGGCATGAGCAGGGCGTGGGGGGAACAACAGACACGGGGCATGAGCGGGGGTGGGGAGAACAGGAGACAGACATGGGGCATGAGTGAGTGGGGGGAACAGAAGACAGACACGGGGCATGAGCGGGGGGTGGGGAGAACAGAAGACAGACACAGGGCATGAGCGGGGGTTTGGGGGGCAACAAGAGAGACACGGGGCATGAGCGGATGGGGGAACAGGAGACAGACACGGGGCATGAGCAGGGCGTGGGGGGAACAACAGACACGGTGCATGAGCGGGGGGTAGGGAGAACAGGAGACAGACACGGGGCATGAGCGGGGGGCTGGGGGGCAACAAGAGAGACACGAGGCATGAGCGGGTGGGGGGAACAGGAGAGAGACACAGGGCATGAGCGGGGGGTGGGGAGAACAGGAGACAGATACAGGGCATGAGTGGAGGTGTGGGGGGCAACAAGAGAGGCACGGGGCATGAGCGGGTGGGGGGAACAGGAGACAGACACAGGGCATGAGTGGGTGGGGGGAGCAGTAGACAGACACGGGGCATGAGCGGGGATTGGGGAGAACAGGAGACAGACACGGGGCATGAGCGGGGGGTGGGGAGAACTGGAGACAGACACGGGCATGAGCGGGGGGCATGGGGGGCAACAGGAGACAGACACGGGGCATGAGCGGGAGGTGGGGGGAAGAGGAGACAGATACGGGGCATGAGCGGGGGGTGGGGAGAACAGGAGACAGACATGGGGAATGAGCAGGGGGTACAGAAGACAGACACGGGGCATGAGCGGGGGGTGGGGGGAGACAGACACGAGGCATGAGCGGGGGTGGGGGGCAACAGGAGACAGACACTGGGCATGAGCAGGGGTGGGGAGAACAGGAGATAGACATGGGGCATGAGCGGGGGGTGGGGGGAATAACAGAGACAGACACAGGGCATGAGTGGGGTGTGGGGGGCAACAGGAGACAGACACGGGGCATGAGTGGGGGGTGGGGGGCAACAGGAGACAGACACAGGGCATGAGCGGGGGTGGGGGGCAACAGGAGACAGACATGGGGCATGAGCGGGGGGTGGGGGAACAGGAGACAGACACAGGGCATGAGCGGGGGGTGGGGAGAACAGGAGACATACACGGGGCATGAGCGGGGGGCAACAGGAGACCGACACGGGGCATGAGCGGGGGTGGGGGGCAACAGGAGAGACACGGGGCATGAGCGGGGGGTGGGGGGAACAGGAGACAGACACGGGGCATGAGCGGGGGGCAACAGGAGACCGACACGGGGCATGAGCAGGGGTGGGGGGCAACAGGAGAGACACGGGGCATGAGCGGGGGGTGGGGGGAACAGGAGACAGACACGGGCATGAGCGGGGGTGGGGGGAACAGGAGACAGACACGGGGCATGAGCGGGGCGTGGGGGGAACAACAGACACGGGGCATGAGCGGGGGTGGGGAGAACAGGATACAGACACGGGGCATGAGCGGGGGTGGGGGCAACAAGAGAGACACGGGGCATGAGCGGGTGGGGGGAACAGAAGACAGACACGGGGCATGAGCGGGGGGTGGGGAGAACAGGAGACAGACACAGGGCATGAGCGGGGGTTTGGGGGGCAACAAGAGAGACACGGGGCATGAGCGGATGGGGGGAACAGGAGACAGACACGGGGCATGAGCGGGTGGGGGGAACAGGAGACAGACACGGGGCATGAGCGGGGGGGTGGGGGGCAACAGGAGAGAGATACGAGTGCATGAGCGGGGGGTGGAGGGAACAGGAGACAGACACAGGGTATGAGCGGAGGGTGGGGAGAACAGGAGACAGACACGGGGCATGAGCGGGGGGGTGGGGAGAACAGGAGACAGACATGGGGCATGAGCGGTGGACGTGGGGGGCAACAGGAGAGAGATACGGGGCATGAGCGGGGGGTGGGGGGAACAGGAGACAGACACAGGGTATGAGCGGAGGGTGGGGAGAACAGGAGACAGACACGGGGCATGAGCGGGGGGGTGGGGAGAACAGGAGACAGACAAGGGGCATGAGCAGGGGGGTGGGGGTAACAGGAGAGAGACACGGGGTATGAGCTGGGGGTGGGGGAACAGGAGACAGACACGGGGCATGAGCGGGGATTGGGAGAACAGGAGACAGACACGGGGCATGAGCGGGGGGTGGGGAGAACTGGAGACAGACACGGGCATGAGCGAAGGGCATGGGTGGCAACAGGAGACAGACACGGGGCATGAGCGGGAGGTGGGGGGAAGAGGAGACAGATACGGGGCATGAGCGGGGGGTGGGGAGAACAGGAGACAGACATGGGGAATGAGCGGGGGGTACAGAAGACAGACACGGGGCATGAGCGGGGGGTGGGGGGAAACAGACACGAGGCATGAGCGGGGGTGGGGGGCAACAGGAGACAGACACTGGGCATGAGCATGGGTGGGGGAGAACAGGAGACAGACATGGGGCATAAGCGGGGGGTGGGGGGAACAACAGAGACAGACACAGGGCATGAGTGGGGGTTGGGGGGCAACAGGAGACAGACACGGGCCATGAGCGGAGGGTGGGGGGCAACAGGAGACAGACACGGGGCATGAGCGGGGGGTGGGGGGTAACAGGAGACAGAAACGGGGCATAAGCGGGGGGTGGGGGGAACAGGAGACAGACACAGGGTATGAGCGGGGGGTGGGGAGAACAGGAGACATACACAGGGCATGAGCGGGGGCTACAGGAGACCGACACGGGGCATGAGCGGGGTTGGGTGGCAACAGGAGAGACACAGGGCATGAGCGGGGGTTGGGGGGAACAGGAGACAGACACGAGGCATGAGAGGGGGTGGGGGGAACAGGAGACGGATACGGGGCATGAGCGGGGGGTGGGGAGAACAGGAGACAGACACGGGGCATGAGCGGGGGGTGGGGGCAACAAGAGAGACGCAGGGCATGAGCGGGTGGGGGAACAGAAGACAGACACGGGGCATGAGCGGGGGGTGGGGAGAACAGGAGACAGACACGGGGAATGAGCGGGGGAGTGGGGGGCAACAAGAGAGACACAGGACATGAGCGGGTGGGGGGAACAGGAGAAAGACACGGGGCATGAGGTGGTGGGTGGGGGGCAACAGGAGAGAGATACGGGGCATGAGCGGGGGGTGGGGGGAACAGGAGACAGACACGGGGTATGAGCGGAGGGTGGGGAGAACAGGAGACAGACGGGGCATGAGCGGGGGGCTGGGGAGAACAGGAGACAGACACGGGGCATGAGCGGTGGGCATGGGGGCAACAGAAGACAGACACGGGGTATGAGCAGGGGGTGGGGAGAACAGGAGACAGACATGGGGCATGAAGGGGGGGAACAGAAGACAGACACAGGGCATGAGCGGGGGGTGGGGGTAGACAGACACGGGGCATGAGCGGGGGTGGGGGGCAACAGGAGACAGACACAGTGTATGAGAGGGGGGCAACAGGAGAGACATGGGGCATGAGCGGGGAGGGGGGGAACAGGAGACAGACACGGGGCATGAGCGGGGGGTGGGGGAACAGGAGACAGACACGGGGCATGAGCGAGGGGTGGGGGGAACAACAGAGACACACACGGGTCATGAGCGGGGGGTGGGGAACAACAGAGACAGACATGGGTCATGAGCGGGGGGTGGGGGGTAACAGGAGACAGACACGGGGCATGAGCGGGGGTTGGGGGGAAGGGGAGAGACACACGGGGCATGAGCGGGGGTTGGGGGGAGGGGAGAGACACACGGGGCATGAGCAGGGGTGGTGGGGAGGGAGAGAGACACACGGGGCATGAGCGGGGGGTGGGGAGAGGGAGAAAGACACGTGGGGCATGAGCGGGGGGTGGAGGGGAGGGTGAGAGACACACTGGGCATGAGCAGGGGTGGGGGAAGGAGAGAGACACACGGGGCATGAGCGGGGGTGGGGGGGAGGGAGAGAGACACACGCGGCATGAGCGGGGGGTGGGGGGGAGGGGAGAGACACACGGGACATGAGCGGTGGGTAGGGAGGAGGGGAGAGACACACAGGGCATGAGCAGGGGGGAGGGAGACACACAGAGCATGAGCGGGGGGTTGGAGTGAACAGGGGGGACACGGGCCATGAGCGGGGGGAAAAGGAGGGAGACAGACACAGAGCATGAGCGGGGGTGGGGGTGAACAGTAGAGACATAGGGCATGAGCGGGTGTAGGGCAAGGTGGGGCCCCCACCCCCGCTCATGCCCCGTGTCTGCCCTGTTCCAACAGTGCAGACATGGGGCATGAGCGGGGGGTGGGGGGAAAGAAGGGAGACACGGGGCATGAGCGGGGGGTTGGGGGGAAAGGAAGACACGGGGCATGAGCGGGGGTGGGTGGAACAAGAGGTCAACAAGGGGCATCATAGGAGGGGGACAAGAGGAAGACATGGGGCATGAGCGGGGGGTGGGAGGAAGACACAGGGCATCAGCGAGGAGTGGGGGGGACAAGAGGAAGACACGGGGCATGAGCAGTGGTGGGGGGCAACAGGAGAGAGACACGGGGCATGAGCGGGGGGTGGGGGGCAACAGGAGAGACATGGGGCATGAGAAGGGGGTGGGGGTACAGGAGACAGACATGCGGCATGAGCAGGGGGTGGGGGGAACAGAAGACAGACACGGGGCATGAGCGGGTGGTGGGGGGAACAACAGAGAGACAAGGGGCATGAGCAGGGGGTGGGGGGGCAACAGGCGAGAGACACGGGGCATGAGCGGCGTGGGGAGAACAGGAGACAGACATGGGGCATGAGCGGGGGGTGGGGAGAACAGCAGAAAGATACGGGGCATGAGCGGGGGGTGGGGGGCAACACTAGAGAGACAACGGGCATGAGCGGGGGGTGGGGGGGTGCAGGAGACAGACACGGGGCATGAGCGGGGTGTGGGGGGAACAGGAGACAGACACGGGCATGAGCGGGGGGTGTGGGGAACAGAAGACAGACACGGGGCATGAGCGGGGTGTGGGGGAGTACAGGAGACAGGCACGAGGCATGAGTGGGGGTGGGGGCCAACAGGAGAAAGACATGGGGCATGAGCGGGGGGTGAGGGGAACAGGAGACAGACACGGGGCATGAGCGGGGAGTGGGGGGAACAACAGAGATAGACATGGGGCATGAGCGGGGGGTAGGGGGCAACAGGAGAGAGACACGAGGCATGAGCGGGGGACAACAGGAGAGAGACACAGGGCATGAGCAGGTGGGGGTACAGGAGACAGACACGGGGCATGAGCGGGGGGTGGGGGGTACAGGATACAGACACGGGGCATGAGCGGGGGTTGGGGGGCAACAGGAGAGAGACACAGGTCATGAGCGGGGGTTGGGGGAACAGGAGACAGACACAGGGCATGAGCGGGGTTGGGGGGAACAACTGAGACAGACACGGGGCATGAGCGGGGGGTGGGGGGCAACAGGAGACAGACACGGGACATGAGCAGGGGGTGGGGGGCAACAGGAGACAGACACAGGGCATGAGCAGGTGGTGGGGGCAACAGGAGACAGACATGGGGCATGAGCGGGGGGTGGGGGGAACAGGAGACAGACACAGGGCATGAGTGGGGGGTGGGGAGAACAGGGGACAGACACGGGACATGAGCGGGGGGAGGGGGAACAACAGACACGGGGCATGAGCGGGGAGTGGGGAGAACAGGAGACAGACACGGGGCATGAGCGGGGGTGTGGGGGGCAACAGGAGAGAGACATGGGGCATGAGCGGGGGGTGAGGGGGTACAGGAGACAGACACGGGACATGAGCAGGGGATGGGGGGTACAGGAGACAGACAAGGGGCATGAGCGGGGGTGAGAGGGTACAGGAGACAGACACGGGGCATGAGCCGGGGGTGGGGGCAACAGGAGAGAGACACGAGGCATGAGCAGGGAGTGGGCGGGGGGTGGGGACAACAGGAGACAGACACAGGGCATGAGCGGGGGGTGGGGGGCCAACAGGAGACAGATACGGGGCATGAGCGGGGGGTGGGGGAACAAGAGACAGACACGGGGCATGAGCGGGGGGTGGGGAGAACAGGAGACAGACATGGGGCATGAGCGGGGGTTGGGGGCGGTACAGGAGACAGACACGGGGCATGAGCGGGGGGCAACAGGAGAGAGACACGGGGCATGAGCGGGTGGGGGGAACAGGAGACAGACACGGGGCATGAGCGGATGGTGAGGTGGTACAGGAGACAGACATGGGGCATGAGCAGGAAGTGGGGGGCAACAGGAGAGAGACACGGGGCATGAGCGGGCGGTGGGGGGAACAGGAGACAGACACGGGGCATGAGCGGGGGGTGGGGGAACAACAGAGACAGACACGGGGCATGAGCGGGGGGTGAGGGGCAACAGGAGACAGACACGGGGCATGAGCGGGGGCTGGGGGGCAACAGGAGACATACACGGGGCATGAGCAGGGGGTGGGGGCAACAGGAGACAGACGTGGGGCATGAGCGGGTGGTGGGGGGAACAACAGAGAGACAAGGGGCATGAGCAGGGGGTGGGGGGGCAACAGGCGAGAGACACGGGGCATGAGCGGGGTGGGGAGAACAGGAGACAGACATGGGGCATGAGCGGGGGGGTGGGGAGAACAGCAGAAAGATACGGGGCATGAGCGGGGGGTGGGGGGCAACACTAGAGAGACAACGGGCATGAGCGGGGGGTGGGGGGGTGCAGGAGACAGACACGGGGCATGAGCGGGGTGTGGGGGGAACAGGAGACAGACACGGGCATGAGCGGGGGGTGTGGGGAACAGAAGACAGACACGGGGCATGAGCGGGGGGTGGGGGAGTACAGGAGACAGGCACGAGGCATGAGTGGGGGGTGGGGGCCAACAGGAGAAAGACATGGGGCATGAGCGGGGGGTGAGGGGAACAGGAGACAGACACGGCGGGGCATGAGCGGGGAGTGGGGGGAACAACAGAGACAGACATGGGGCATGAGCGGGGGGTAGGGGGCAACAGGAGAGAGACACGAGGCATGAGCGGGGGACAACAGGAGAGAGACACAGGGCATGAGCAGGTGGGGGTACAGGAGACAGACACGGGGCATGAGCGGGGGGTGGGGGGTACAGGATACAGACACGGGGCATGAGCGGGGGTTGGGGGGCAACAGGAGAGAGACACAGGTCATGAGCGGGGGTTGGGGGAACAGGAGACAGACACAGGGCATGAGCGGGGTTGGGGGGAACAACTGAGACAGACACGGGGCATGAGCGGGGGGTGGGGGGCAACAGGAGACAGACACGGGACATGAGCAGGGGGTGGGGGGCAACAGGAGACAGACACAGGGCATGAGCAGGTGGTGGGGGCAACAGGAGACAGACATGGGGCATGAGCGGGGGGTGGGGGGAACAGGAGACAGACACAGGGCATGAGTGGGGGGTGGGGAGAACAGGGGACAGACACGGGGCATGAGCGGGGGGAGGGGGAACAACAGACACGGGGCATGAGCGGGGAGTGGGGAGAACAGGAGACAGACACGGGGCATGAGCGGGGGTGTGGGGGGCAACAGGAGAGAGACATGGGGCATGAGCGGGGGGTGAGGGGGTACAGGAGACAGACACGGGACATGAGCAGGGGATGGGGGGTACAGGAGACAGACAAGGGGCATGAGCGGGGGTGAGAGGGTACAGGAGACAGACACGGGGCATGAGCGGGGGGTGGGGGCAACAGGAGAGAGACACGAGGCATGAGCGGGAGGTGGGGGGCCAACAGGAGACAGACACGGGGCATGAGCGGGGGGTGGGGGAACAAGAGACAGACACGGGGCATGAGCGGGGGGTGGGGAGAACAGGAGACAGACATGGGGCATGAGCGGGGGTTGGGGGCGGTACAGGAGACAGACACGGGGCATGAGCGGGGGGCAACAGGAGAGAGACACGGGGCATGAGCGGGTGGGGGGAACAGGAGACAGACACGGGGCATGAGCGGATGGTGAGGTGGTACAGGAGACAGACATGGGGCATGAGCGGGGGGTGAGGGGGTACAGGAGACAGACACGGGACATGAGCAGGGGATGGGGGGTACAGGAGACAGACAAGGGGCATGAGCGGGGGTGAGAGGGTACAGGAGACAGACACGGGGCATGAGCGGGGGGTGGGGGACAACAGGAGACAGACACGGGGCATGAGCGGGAGGTGGGGGGCCAACAGGAGACAGACACGGGGCATGAGCGGGGGGTGGGGGAACAAGAGACAGACACGGGGCATGAGCGGGGGGTGGGGAGAACAGGAGACAGACATGGGGCATGAGCGGGGGTTGGGGGCGGTACAGGAGACAGACACGGGGCATGAGCGGGGGGCAACAGGAGAGAGACACGGGGCATGAGCGGGTGGGGGGAACAGGAGACAGACACGGGGCATGAGCGGATGGTGAGGTGGTACAGGAGACAGACATGGGGCATGAGCAGGAAGTGGGGGGCAACAGGAGAGAGACACGGGGCATGAGCGGGCGGTGGGGGGAACAGGAGACAGACACGGGGCATGAGCGGGGGGTGGGGGAACAACAGAGACAGACACGGGGCATGAGCGGGGGGTGAGGGGCAACAGGAGACAGACACGGGGCATGAGCGGGGGCTGGGGGGCAACAGGAGACATACACGGGGCATGAGCAGGGGGTGGGGGCAACAGGAGACAGACGCGGGGCATGAGCGGGAGGTGGGGGGCCAACAGGAGACAGACACGGGGCATGAGCGGGGGTGGGGGAACAAGAGACAGACACGGGGCATGAGCGGGGGGTGGGGAGAACAGGAGACAGACACAGGCCATGAGCGGGGGTTGGGGGGAACAGGAGACAGACACGGGGCATTAGCAGGGGGGGCAACAAGAGAGAGACACGGAGCATCAGCGTGTGGGGTGAACAGGAGACAGGCACGGGGCATGAGCAGGGGGAGGGGGAACAACAGACACGGGCATGAGCGGGGGTTGGGGAGAACAGGAGACAGACATGGGGCATGAGCGAGGGGGCAACAGAAGACAGACACGGGGCATGAGCGGGGGGTGGGAGGAACAGGAGACAGACACAGGGCATGAGCGGGGGGTGGTGAGAACAGGAGACAGACACGGGGCATTAGCAGGGGGGGCAACAAGAGAGAGACACGGAGCATCAGCGTGTGGGGTGAACAGGAGACAGACATGGGGCATGAGCGGGTGGGGGCAACAGAAGACAGACACGGGGCATGAGTGGGGGAATGGGGGGCAACAGGAGAGAGACACAGGGCATGAACGGGTGGTGGGGGGAACAGGAGACAGACACGGGGCATGAGCGGGTGGTGGGGAGAACAGGACACAGACACGGGGCATGAGCGGTGGCGTGTGGGGCAACAGGAGACAGACACGGGGCATGAGCGGGGGTGGGGAGAACAAGAGACAGACATGAGGCATGAGTGGGGGTGTGGGGGGCAACAGGAGACAGACATGGGGCATGAGCGGGGGGTGTGGAGAACAGGAGACAGATACAGGGCATGAGCGGGGGATGGGGAGAACAGGAGACAGACACAGGGCATGAGCGGGGGGAACAGAAGACAGACACGGGGCATGAGCGGGGGATCGGGGGAGACAGACACGGGGCATGAGCGGGGGGTGGGGGGCAACAGGAGACAGACACGGGGCATGAGCGGAGGGCAACAGGAGAGACATGGGGCATGAGTGGGGGTGGGGGTAACAGAAGACAGACACGGGACATGAGCAGGGGGTGGGGGAACAACAGAGACAGACACGGGGCATGAGCAGGGGTGGGGGACAACAGGAGACAGACACGGGGCATGAGCGGGAGGTGGGGGGCCAACAGGAGACAGACACGGGGCATGAGCGGGGGGTGGGGGAACAAGAGACAGACACGGGGCATGAGCGGGGGGTGGGGAGAACAGGAGACAGACACGGGGCATGAGCGGGGGTTGGGGGAGAGGGAGAAAGACACACGGGGCATGAGTGGGGGGTGAGGGGGAGGGAGAGAGACACACATGGCATGAGCTGAGGGTGGGGGAGAAGGAAGAGAGAGACACACAGGGCATGTGCCGGGGGTGGGGGGAGGGGAGAGACACACGGGGCATGAGCGGGGGGGAGGGAGAGAGACACACGGGGCATGAGCAGGGGGTCGGGGGGAGGGAGAGAGACACACGGGGCATGAGCGGGGGGTGGGGGGGGTTTGTATGTCAGGAGACAAACAAAAACACGGACATGAGTTCATGCGGCAGATCCCGCTCCTCGGCCCTCCGCTGGCCACCGTGCGATGGCGTGAGCGGGGGGCTGGAGGAACAGGGGAGACACGGAGCATGAGCGGGGGTGGGGGGTCAGGAAGGACACACAGGGCATGAGCGGGGGTGGCGGGGACAGAAAGGACACACAGGGGCATGAGCAGGGGTGGGGCAGACACGGGGCATTAGCAGGGGTGGGAGGAACAGGAGACAGACACGCTCCTGCTGATCTGACAAAGCCTCTCATGCGGGAAAGAAAGATGGCGGGCATCTCTGAAGCCAGACGCATTGCACGCTTTCACCGCATCCAATGAGAGAGCACGTCAGATGGCCGCGGACATCACGCAACGCAAGCTGCTTGCCCAATCACCGTCCTGTCCGCGGAGCAAACAGGGAAGTGTGTCCGCGAAGCGAACACAGATATCACTATTTTTTTTTACCTACTTTTTGGTCATTTTAATAAAAACTACTGGATGGATTTTCACCAAATTTGCAAAACCACGCTTTCGGGACCAAGCCGTTGATCCTGGTCCAAATTTGGTGAAAATCCGTCCAGCGGTTTGGGCTGTAGGCGCGAGCAAAACATTTTCCCATTTAGTCTATGGGAAAAAACTGAAATTTTGGGACCCCCCTATAACTTTTCCCCCCCTGGACGAATCCTCACCAAACTTTGCAAAAAAATTCAGAGTGGGCCATATACTCTTTTTGCAAAGTCTGGTGAGGATTCGTCCATTGAGGGTGAAGTTATAAGCCGCCCAATAAGTGCTCTTCCTATGGAAACACCAACTTAACCATAACTACACTGCCACTATCGTGGCAGTGTAGTATTTATATTATATATATATACTCAGTGGAGCGTGAAACGCGTTGTGTACAGGTCGTGTACCATGACGTCCTGCCTCTGTGTGTCTTTGTGTGGTTGCTGATTGTACTATTGTTTTTCTGTACAATTGTTTTACCTTTATGGAAACATTAAAATACATCCGTTTTTCAATACGGTGTTTCCTTGCTTTTTGTCCGTGTTTTGGAGTTTGCTGCAATTGCTGCTGTGCCTGCAGGAGTGCGGCTCGCCTCTCCTCCTTATTTTGGAGATATATATATATATATATATATATATATATATTATATATATAGATAGATAGATATGTATATATATGTAGAAGATGGATGTTTTCACCACATGCGATAGCAGTACTGAGCAGAAGAAGGAAGGCCACTTTTCTCAGTTTCCAAGTGTGGCACAGTTAGAAAACAATTGAATTAACAAGGGTCAAACTCAGAAAGGCGAGGTTGGATGAGCCAAGAAGCCAAGGCCTTGTCAGACTAGAATAAACAGACTTTGGATACAAATTGTGTGAAAGAATGAAACTCCTGTTCAGAAGGCATGGACAAAAATAAGAAGACATCAGAGGTCTATTAAAGAATAGTGTTTTAGTACTCTGAAAGCTCAATGTCGTGTTCTCTAGTCATGTGGGGAGAAGAAGTTGGACGAGCATGATTGTCACACCTACGCACGAGGGCAGAGCATGCTGTCACTCCCCTGAATTCCCCGGAGCAGAGAACATGTTCAAGGCTGAGTTCGAAGACCGAATTGACAGTGGACCACTGAGGTGATGATGGATGGATATGCTAATTGTCGGGAAGCTATGGTTAAGACAAGCTTATCTGCACCTTGATTTTCAGCCTGCCTGCTGCTAACATAGGTTGGGAGGGTACTGACGGAGGTTGTAAAGTAACCAATGATAGAGTACTGCATGATCAAGGGTCCTATAGTTGTGTAGCCAATTAGACATAAATTTAGTGATGTTCATAGTGACATATTTTAAGAGAAGGGCTTAGGTGCCCCACCTGATGTTAACAAATGAATCATTTTCTTCCACTGCCCTAAACAAGTATGTATCCTGTACCTAGATGATCCTTGTAGAACCTTTCACATTCACCATGAGGTTGTTGTAGTTTGCCACGTAGGATGATGTTAGTAATACGCAAGTTAAACGTCACCTATGATGATTTTTTACTATAAAAATGTAATTTTTTATGAAATGTTTTGAGAAGTCTTGAGAGAGATCATGATGAGGGTTGTCTGTTGATATTCATTGCACTCCCTGTTTTAGATAATTGATATTAAAACAGTATGTTTTTCCAACTACCTGAGTTGTTTCTATTATTGATGTTTGATTAAACTCTGCATCCACTGTCCATCTCTAAGTTATTGCTAACCCATCTTAAAGGGCTGAGAAGGAACCTCAGTTCAAGACTTGTTGATGTTACAATTAGAGCCTACCCAAGAGTCATTCTGGAGGTGATGCACGCATTGTGTTCTACTCACAGATATGTACTTCAGGCTGAGCCTGTAGGCTGAGCCTGTAACCAATTTGTGGGTCCACACAGCAAAGGTTCATGGCTCATATAGATGCATGCAAGAGTAGGCATACACATTGCAGGTATACTCGCAGAGAGGAGTTTGGAGGGCCCTGGTCACACTTAAGGAGCCGAGACTAAGCCTTCACCCCGGAAGTTATGCACTGATCGGACTGTAGTAGTCACACAAGCATGTAGTAAGGCAAATCATGCATTGAAAGTCTTTACACTTAGAAACATAAGAACCGGGGATCGGACCCTCTGCAGCAAAGCCCTCTCAGGACAA
Source organism: Ambystoma mexicanum (assembly GCF_040938575.1). Taxonomy (NCBI): domain Eukaryota; kingdom Metazoa; phylum Chordata; class Amphibia; order Caudata; family Ambystomatidae; genus Ambystoma; species Ambystoma mexicanum. The sequence continues at coordinate 347,027,194 of NC_090931.1, forward strand.
AGCCGCAGTGTTGAATGACGCAGGTGAGCAGGAGATGCTGCCCAACGATATGTAGCATGCATTGCTACATCCACACTTCTGAGCCTCAGCAGGACAAGACCACGCTGTTGAGCGACAGAGGTGTTTGGCGACAAAGGGTTCAGAATTAAGAGGGTGAGCATGCAGCGCAGCCGTCAACCAGCAGCTACCGCAAGGTATGAAAGGTGAGGATGGGGGGTGCAGCAAATACTGCATCCTACTAAACTGCCCTACCTCGTGCATACTTCATTTTTCAATGAGTCTCCACACATCCATCTGGCTGTCCCTTTCCTGGCTAGCTGTACTCTGTGTTCTGCATCTCTGATCTGTTTTATTTGCATTTCTCTTGCATTTCTCTGCCTTTTTCCTCTAGGTGAACATTGTGGCCCCCTTCACTGTCACTGCATTTGCCCTGCAATTACTGAATTACTGCATTTTCTCCCTCTAGGTGACTGTACTGGCTTCTATCTCTGTTTGTCCATACTCCTGCATTTTTTCTCCTCCAGGCAAGGGTTCCTGGGTTTGCTTTACATGGTTTGCATGTGTCCACTAGTCCTTTCTACTCCACACTAGGTTCCCATCTTCTCTGTGTTTCATTACTGTTGTCTTTCAGGCCTTTCTTCCACCATAGGGTATTCTGAGCCAGTTCCCACTGCTGTTTCTCACTGACTGCTGCTGCCTTGTTTACTTGTTCTCTGTGCTCTGTGGTTGCCTGCTGTTTTTCCCCTTTTGTCTCTGCCCCCTCCCTCCTTATCCCCCCCTGTGCACCCTGTGAGACACAGCTCTGTGCATTGTTCCTTTCGCTTCTCCCTCTCTTGCCTGCCCTCTCTGCCCTCTATCACACCCACTATGCTGCTCTCTACGTACCCAATCTTTTCCAACTGTTTTTCTGTCTCCTATCCTACTCACTAAGACTGATAGGAAGACACTTAAGAAGGACACCCTGGTCTCCAACCCAGGCCTTCCCATCATTGACACCTTTGTCAGTGCTTACAACAGAGAGACTCTCACCGTCATTCTCTTTGTCGTTCCCTCACCCAACCTATGGACCCTTCCTATGGTTGCTGTTCTCTCTCCTTCTTGCTCTTTACCCATCAATGTTGGCACCTGATGGGAGGTTCTCTTGGCCTCCTTCCAGTCCTTCAGAGTCATCATTAATGTCTATCTAAAGGGTACCATTATGGTTCAGGGGCCTCAGCCCAATCTACTACTATTAGATAGGCACCTTCCTCATGAACTTCCTTCCTTCTCCTGATATTCCTACTACCACTTCTCTGGCTCCTCCTCCACCACCTTCCTCTACCATTCTGGCTCCTCTGCCATCTAACACCTCTATAGATCCTCCTCCACCTCCTTCCTTTTCCATTTTGGCTCCTCTGTGATCTACCCCCTCTCTGGCTCCACCTTCTTCCTTTACCATCCCTACTCCTCTGCTATCTACCTCTTCTCTGGCCCCTCAATCACCTCCACCCTATACCTCTCTGGCTCCCTTGCCATTTGCCTCTCCTCTGGATCCCTTGCCACCTCCTTCCCCCACCTCTCTGGTCACCTTGCCAGCTACCTCTCTACTGGCTCTCTTGCCACCCTTGTCCTCCACCTCTCTGTCTCCTTTAACTTCCTCTACCTTTCAGGCTCCTCTGCCACTTCTGATGGGTACCTCTCTTCCCTGTACCACTCCGGGGAAATCCTTGAAAAGTGGCAACCTGCTCCACATTGTTAATCTCAACTCACGCTCTGCTGTCAAACACTCCTCTGACATCTCCTGGACCTAGATGTGACCACTCTTACTGAGACAGGGATTAAGGACAGCTTTGACACACTACTCCCTGAGGGCTACAAGATCCTCTCTGAAACCAGGCCCAACAGGCCCGGAAGCGGGATGGCCCTAATCTTTCTTGAGTGGATTTCTGTCTCCATGATCCCCACTCAAATCTACTCCTCCTTTGAATTCCTAATCTGCAAGCTATGTCTCCTGGCTTCTATAACCATGCTTACCTTCTACAGGCCACCTGGCCAGGTCACCCTCTTCCTCTCTGAATGGGCTGACCTCATATCTTCTCTCCTTCCCTCTACCTCGCAGCTTCTCCTCCTTGGGGATCTCAACATCCACCTGGACTCTCCAGACTCCTCTGGGCTCTTCCGCAACCTATGCAACCCTCTGCCCCTTTCCATTCTAACCTCTGGTCCGACTTACTCTGTCGGACACACCCTGGATGCTATCATCTCTTCAGGCATCCCCCTCTCAAATCCTCTCACTACTCCTCTCTCCTGGACTGACCACTCTCTTTTTTCTTCTTACTTGAAGCTTCCTGTCCCATTGACAAAGGCCCACCCAGCACTGCCACCTTCCTACGTGGTCATTCCACCTATGAAGTGAGTGCCAGTGGTCGCCTTTGCCTCCACTTTCTCTCCATCACCTACTCCTGTGGCTGACTCCCATCCTGACACAGCCCTTTCCAACCTTCACATTTCCATCTCTAACACTCTGGACACCCTTGCCCCTGTCAGGAGGATCCGCCTGAAGCCTTCCAAAAAGTGCAACTCTTGGTATGACATTGATCTGTCCGCTCTGAAACGCAATTGAAGAATCACAGCTTTTCTAGTCTCCTCAGCAATATTTCCATCAAGATGAAACTTCAGCCAATCCCCTTTGCTAATTGTGGGCAGCTGTCCCTCTTGGTGATCTTTTTGTAGCTCTTTCATTGGTAATTTTCTTGAAGCTCACCTGTTGGTAATTCTGGAAGCTCTCCCCTTCTCTCATAGTGCATCCACATTATTTACCAGTGATGACATCATCAAGATTTCAATATGGGCAGTGCGCTGCAAATATTCTCACACCTTTGATTGGACTTTCCCGTTTCTCTCCAAACCCCCAAGCCCATCCCCTGTCTCAGGATAGTTTGAGGAGTCTAGAACAGAAATATTGCAATTCCCATTTGAAATTCACCTTGTTATCTTATGTTAACTTTGGCCAGAAAGTAGCTGTATCGCAAGACTTTGTAATTTACTAGTAACTGCCATAATGTATATGTATTCTGGGAAATTAAATAAAACGACAGCTGATAACTGCACTATGTTGCACAGGCATGTGGCATTTTATTGCTGTTCATACAAAAAGCATATTAGTTATGAACATGCAATTTACTCTGCAAATACATACTTTTACCCTCCTCCAGCATTCCAATTCTTAAGTTCGGAATATATTCAGAGCAGCCAGAAACATATTTTATACTGTCATTACAATTCCATAAATTGCATGTGGATACATTTTATTTCATCAAAATCGCAGTAAAATTATATGAATAATGACAGATAAATGGATGCAGTGCAACTTGTGCTGAGAAAATGCATCAGTTCTGATAGCCCATTTAAACTAATGGGAAATCTTCATATGTATGCAAATCTTCTCTCCTTTCTTCTGGACATTTGTCAGGCTGTGGGGTACCCTCCTGAACCACCTTCTCACATGTTTCCTCTGAAGAGCTGTCTCTGGTCTCAGTCTGTCTTCTCCTTCGGTTTCTTCAGGAGTCAGGGGTCTTCCTTTCTTTGAGCTTCTTCTCCTTCTTAACATGTAAGTAGGGTTGGGCTCCTTCGGAGGCCACCTTGACATGTATGGGTACCAAGTTGCAGGGACCCACGAGGAGCCAGCCCTAAATTCCAGGGAAAAAGACAGTGGGCACCAAAAAGCCCTGGTAGGTCCTTGTTGATATACCCTTGATGGAGTGTAGATAATAAGGATCCACAGGAGCAATTGGCGGTTGAGGAGAGGAGGATGTCATGGGTATACAAGTTCCAGAAGTAACTTGGCCGCCTTGAGGATTCAGTATGTGGAGACAATCTAGTCCCAAGTTGTCACCTGGAGAGTGGACCAGAGACAAGAATGAAATACGGACTGGAATCTTGCAACAGCTATCTGCCAGAGGGTGGTAGAACCGGTAGGAGGATCCAAATTATAGGAGCACTGTGCAAATAGCAAAACCTAACAAAGTGCCGGAACAAAGAAATCAGTTTCAGATAGAAGAATAAGTAAGGAAGGTGTGAGACAGGATAAAAAGGTGAAGTCCAGATGGAAGGTAAGAAGGATATTAGGGAAAGAGCGGACACAAGGGTGTCTCGAACTCGGGGAGAGAGGATTTCTACTATAGGTAAGTTGAAGTGAAGTTGAACGTTTGAGGATGCTACCAAAAGGTGCCAACCGAATGATTCCGCGAAACGTGGAAAGAAAAGGAAAGTGAAAGAGAGTGTCGGAGGTAAGAGAGAAAACAGCCAAGCAGCACGAAGGCTGCTGCAAAACAGGATATCGTGGAAAGGCACACAGAGCAAACACGTAAGTAGAAAATAGGGAGGAGGGATGCCAGAAAGTGTCCCGGAGACAGAGAACGAAACACAGGCAAAAATCTGTGTCAGCCGCAAGCACGGAACCTAGAGCGACAGTAGTAGATGAAACGAAGACCGGAAGGAAAGCAAGAGGGAACACCACCAAAAGAAAATAGGATAAGAACATAAAAGAATAAGTAACAGAAAAGACAAGGAAGAAATAGAAGCTTAGACACACTAAGAGGAAAAGTAAGCCAAAAAACGTAGTTTATAAGAGAAATACTGCAGAGGACGCTGTGTAGAGACACAGTAGTGGGTAACCACTGGAAGTGACGGATACAACGCACTGTTGCTAGGGAATGTTGCGTTGATAAGCAAACGTCCGCCATATTGGGAGAGGACTAGACTGCGACTTCTAATAAGGCACAACTGATCCTTATAATCTCCAACCATGCCACAGCTTCCAAGGGCACAACCTGACACCATTTGCCATTCTGTTGTTTGAAGTTGGTGGGCTGGCGGTCGTAAATAGTTGGGATGCATTGGCTACACAGAGATCCCCCACTTCAACTAATGAGCTAGGTCGGCCCTGTGATGTCGCGAGGCACTGCTGACATTGAGCATCCTGTGCTGTTATCTGAAGTTGACCACCATTTCAATCTGAAAACCTTCTATTTTCTTGTATTTTTTCAGATTTCAGCTTCCCTTGATTGCAGCCCCTGTTTTCAAAGCTCCTCCCTACATTACAGTCACAAACTGGTCAGGCCATTTGCCCTGCACAGAAATTAGCATTCAGAGACAACTGGTCTGGCCATGGGGGAAGTTTGTTTTCAACACCCTTAAAGGCAGGCCATACTTTATTGCAGTTGTAAATATCTTGGATTTAATAACTTCAAAGGAATTCTCTCTTCAGGGCCAGAGGCCAACAGGCTTAGAGTGTGAAAGCCATTTGGAAGTTCTGCCCAGAGACACACTGATTGTCTTTGGCTGAATGATATCACATTTTGCATTTCCTAACATCAGGCTTTATTCTTTAAATACTGTGTATTTCCCTGATCAATGTTCACTTTATTTTTGCATCGATGGATTTCTTCTTTCTTTTCACACAGCATTGGTTTTTAAATAGGATAGTTGAAAGTACAAGGTGGTTTATTTCAGTCAATAATACCATATATTTTTAATAATCTGCAGTTTGTTTTTATGCTGAAAATAGTGTCTGAGTTATCATAGTGCACCACCTTTTGATGAGTGGCAGTTTCAGTGAAAATGCTGTATTTATCTCTCAGCCAGCAATGTGATGTGCGTTTTCAATCTGCACTCGCACTACATTTTTCTTCTTCAGCTTTCTCTGGGTTTCATCTGCAGAAAGACACCCACATAGTCTGCCTAAAATGCCAATTTTCAGCTTGAAGGTTTTTGAATGCTGGCAGGAAATGTTTCCAGTGGGTCTTCAGTTGTGTTGGTTTGGGGCCTTTGATTAAACCCCATGTGTCCCTATCCCCCAGTTCTTCCATGATTCCTTTGTGGGGAAGAGCAGGACAGAGTAGGGTTTTCAATTGAAGTAATGTTTTTCCTATTTTGTTTCCTTTCTGTTGGAGCCCGTCTGGCTCAATTTCCTTCCTTATGGAGTGGGCACTCGGGCCTTCACTTGCATCTTTGGGTTTGGGTTTAGAATGGAACCCCCTCCTTCTCCTTCCTTAGGGAGTGGGCACTCTGGCCTTCACTTCTGTCTTTGGTTTGGGGGTTGTAAGATGGAACACCCTCCTTCTCCTTTCTTAGGGAGTGGGTGCTGTGGCCATGATTTCTGTGTTTGCATTGGGGGTGTAGCACAGCACCCCCTTCCCTTCCTTGTTCCTGGTGTCCCTGGGGTCCTCCCTGGACTCTGCCCTTGCATCCAGACTGGAAATGAATGAAGTTAATAACCTAACAATAGAAAGGAAAAAAAAGTTCAGTACTTTTTACACAGCATATTTCCCCAGAAGATGGACATTGTATTCTAGAGATAAAATATTATATAGATATAGACATAACATTTCAAAACATCTATTCGAAAAAAGAAAACATTACATAGAACAAGACACAACATTTCAGAACATCAATTCAACACATTTTCTTAACATTTCCAAAGAATAGTAATTAAACTACTCACCTGTTATAAGACTCCATCTGAGGTTTTCACTCTTTGGCCGGTTCCTCTGCTCGACTTTCATTTGGCTTCACAATCATTTGTAAAGCTAATCGGGCATGACAGCTTTTCAAGTAATTGATGTGGATCAATTTTTCTTCTGTCTGTTCTCATTTTGGGATGCAGATCTTGTAGGCAACAGGTGATATTGTATCTACAATTTCAAAGGCACCATGCCAAGACAGAAGAAATGTCCACTCCTTGGTCTGCTTCCTTTGAAATTTGCACAGGCAAACCTTGTCCCTTACTTCTCTAGATCATAATAGGTCTTGATTCCTTCAGCCGACTTTTCTAAATTGCACTGAGCATAAGCAAAAGCATGCTGGAGGTGCTTCCTTAAATTTTCAATGTATTCATGTGTAATGGACGCATTTGTCAGTGTCTGCTCCTGAGTTCTATAGAGCAGATCCTGAAGTAACACCATGTTTCCTCTGGTCATATGCTCAAATAGAGACATCTTTGTTGCAGAAGATGGTGTATAACTATTAGTCATCAGGACAAGTGGTAATTGGATGTCCCAACTGGGTCCAGCGTCTGCCACCAACTTCTTTAAGATACTCAAAGTTGTCTTGTTGTATCTCTCTACCCTCCCACTTGAGGCCAGTTGGCAGGCAATGTGTAGTTTTCTTTTTACCCCTCAAATCTCCCACATCTTTGCCATCACCTCACTGGTTAAATTACTTCTTCAATCTGACTCAATCCTTTGCGCGAGGCCAAAACGAGAGAATATGTGGTTGATCATTAGTACGGCAGCTGTCTCCACCTTACAATTCGGGGCTGGAAGGCACTCTACCCACTTTCTGAACAAGCATGTCACAGTCAACATGTACTTGGTTCCTCTAGAGGAGTGAATCACTGGCCTGATGAAATCAAGTTGCAAATCTGGCCAAGGCAGTGTCATTCCCCTTTTTGTAGGGGAGCTCTGTGTGTGAGTGAACTGGGTTGAAATTGTGTGCACACAAGACACCCCTTTAGATAAATGTCAAGGTCCTGGCCCACGTGTGGCCAGTAGGCAACCTCGATCATGATTTCTAAATGTTATGTAAAAAACACTATGGCTGGCAGCAGCCACGTCACAGGCATGGTTCCACATCAGGCTTCAGAATCAGGTAGGTACCACCCATTGGTCGCAGCTAGATAGGGATCACCTTACCAACAATCCGTCTTGCATCTGGAACATCTTGGGAAACTTCATCAACACCCAGAGATCCTCTTTACTGGTACAATCTGGCTCTGTAAGGGAAAAACTCATGGCTTCTTCAATGTGCCTATAGAATTTTCCAAAGACAAGGTCCTCTTTCTGTGCAGTGATCAAATCTGCATCTGGGTATCTTTACTCCACTGGGCAGTTGAGAGTTCACTTTTCGTACAAGTTTGTGACCTGGTGACATCGGCCCCTTGTATTTTCCCCAGCAGAGATTCTGTTTAAATTAAATCCCCCTGCAGATATCTGGTTTTAGCCAGCTTGTCAGCCAGGTCATTCCCAGTCTTTTCTGCCCCCTCTATTCTGAAATGACCCCTTATGTTCTTCCAATAGATGGTCATCTCATTGGAGGTCACCAGATCATCAATTGACTGGATCTGTTTTCCATGCTTTAATGGTTTAGTGTTGGCACAAAGCATGCCTTGATTCTTTCTGTTAATCAGGTGCTCCACGAACAAATTTCTGACATGATCAGAGTCAGTGATTATGACCAGTTCGTTGAGTTGGTGCTCATTGAGTTGGCTGTGCACTACATTGAGAATGGCTTGATGAACAGCCATCAACTCTGCAACCTAACTACCTCAGGGTCCTATTTTGTAACCAGCAGAGTGTTTCAGGGTATCATTCACCCAGGCATTCCCAATGCCAGCCACTAGTTATTTTTACCTGTTGTCATCAACATGGTAGGAGCATACATCCAAATAAACTGTGGGTATCCCCTGACACGTGTCTTCTTCGTAGACCTTGTATGGGGAAGTTAAATAATAAGCAAAAGCATGCTGGAGGTGCTTCCTTAAATTTTCAATGTATTCATGTGCATTCATTGTTGGTCACTAGACTTTCATGCTCAAGACAGTTTTCTTGAACACAATCATGCAAATCCACCAACCCTTGTGCTCGGGGACCCTTCCAGGTTTGGCCATATCTGACCTCCACAGGAAAGCCTTGCATGAACAGAATCCAGGTAGTAATTCTGGAATTACTAACGTTCCTCGCCCGGATTCTGTCACTTTGTAGATATCGCAACAGTTGGTGGTGAAGAGTCTCGACAATGATGTGCTCCCCATGGATGAATGGATGGTAATTTTTCAACGCCCACACCATTGCCAGGAGTGCCTTCTCACAGTCATTAATTTCTTTCTCCAAACAGGACAAAGTCTTGCTCACGTATGAGATTACTTTGTTGACCTTGCCATGCTTTTGGCACAACACCGCTGTTAGGCAAGTATCTGAGAACCCTGTCTCCAAGAAGAACTCCTTGTTCTTTATGTGGTTAGTCAAAAAAGGATCCTGGGAAAGGCTTCTTTTCAGTTGCTTAAGTGCCTCGTCTTATTACGGACCCCACTCCCACTTGATTCTGGCCTTTAATAAATGAACCAAGGGTCGAATGACATCTGTGTAGTCTTCAATGAACCTTCGACTACAATTAGAGAGTCCATGAAGGCTTCTTAATTCTCAAAGAGTAGTAGGGTCTTTCAATTTCATTAAGGCTTCCACATTCTTCATCTGAGGATTAAGACCCTCAGGGGTGATCTTGTACCCTAAGAAGTTCACTCGGGTCTTACACCACTGCACCTTCTGACAGGAAAGTTTTGCTGCGGCTTTCTGTGCCTGTGTTAGAACATAGTGAATTTCTGCTATATGTTCCTCCACAGTTGAGTTCTTGATCAGAAAATCATCTACATAGGCCAGGTTTCCCGTTTCACCCAAGTCGGCCATGGCCTTATGTAGAAAGATGTTGAACTCAATGCCAGAGTTTATGTAACCAAAGAGGGTCCGGGTCCACGTGTACTGCTGCCCCCGAAGGTAAAAGCAAGCTTGTACTGGTCGATTTATCGCACAGGATTCTAAATTCTTTATAATCTCCATGGACACGAGAGGTAACCAGTATTGTATCACAAAAACTGAGGCATCTCGGGGTCCGTGGGTATGGTGGTGGAATGAATGGATGTGCGTCCACAGTTGTATGAGTCCACTGGAAAGATATCTTGATATTCCAGGATGACCTGTTTCAGCTTTTCTTTTTTCTCTTCAGTCTCACAGGCGTCAGCAAGATTGATCCTTTCCTCGACCATCTACTTGAAACCTGGAAATACCTCAGACTTTGCAATTTCAGTGGTATCCTCCAGTTGGGTCGAGCAATCTCTTTTGATGGTGTTGACCTGTGCAGGAGGTTCCAGGGATTCGAGGTGGTGGGCCTTGTCTCTGAACACTACCTCCTCTCTCCTGTTGTCACAGGTCACCTCTTCCACCCCATAGGGGCAGGAAGAGTACACAAAGAAATTCCCCCATGCCAAGTAAAAATCTTTCCTGCAGGAATGCCATCGCTGATGTTGAAACAGTCATTTGAGATCCTATAATTTCATTGCCTAAATCAATAGAATAATTGTGGGCATCAACAGCCATTCCAATAAAGGTGCCTGCATCCAAAGTGATACTTCGAGGGTCGCTCCTATCCACCAATATTCAAATGGTTTTGTGTTCTAGGTCTACTAGAGGTGTCAGATTTAAATACAAACCTTGTAGTTGGAGGTGGGAATTTAAATGTATCTAGGTGCCCTGATGTTTGAGGTTCTGTCCCACTTACGTTTGAGGGGAATAGCGAATTGTCACACCTGGCCTGGGATGGTAACCTCTTCTAACATTTGAACTTCAACCTCAAAAGGCAGCAATTGAGCAGAAAGGAATGCTTTTTCGATGTCAAAGCCCATGGTGTTTCCCCTCAGTCGGGATCAAACTTTATTATTAATTAGGTCCAAATTGATTGGGAATCGGTTGAGAATGTCACTTCCCAGATAAAAGGTAGAAGGGACATCTCTCATGACCCAACAATTATGCTCTATACTTTTGTTGCCATTGGACATTTTTAGCATAAACCTGCTAGGCAGGAGATGTTTGGAATTTGAGGTTTCCAGACCTACTTCCCATTTGTCAATCAATTTAATTGTGGGAATTATCTGATCTTTTGGGATTGTCATGAATAATCCTTCACTAATGAAGCTCCTTCCATTATTCAGGCATACTCTGGCAAGCACAGGTTCCTCCCCCTCATTTATCTGAATGGGGAAAAATAACTGCTTGGCCTTCTTTTATGTCCGTCAGACTTTGAATGGGTTCTTCCTTGTCTGGTTTCACGGGAATCAATGTTTCTTCTGATTTCAGAGTGGTGTAACATTTTAGGGTGTTCCCAGTGTGGAATGCCACCTAAAACTGGGAGGAAGGTTGAATTTCAAGAATGGAGAAGGTTTCCCATCACCAGTTTGTTTTCCCACAGAGATGACAGTTATGTCTGGGACTTGGTTATTCTTGAAATAGAATTCTACTTTCTCAGAAAGTCGATCAATTAAAACAGTAACATTCTTGCTTATATAATTGGTATTGTATAGGCCTGTTAGTCTGGGTTCTGAGGAACTTGTTTACACAGTTGATCAGAGGTGATAACCTCCTCGGAAGATCGTTCCCACGAAACAAGGTCTACCCTCTGGAATCATGTCGAGCACTGGATGTTTTAATCAATGTTGCCCAATTTTGATTTCCAGATCTGCAGTCTCTTCGACAGAAATGTCATTCCCAAAAAGATTTTGTAGTTGTCCGGGGTGTGGTGTGAGGGGAATTTGGTGGCACTCCCCCAGTCCTGAGTTTAGTTGGTCAAAGGCCTTTTTGGACAGGAGGGTGGCCTGGGATAGAGTGTCCACCAGAGCTGATAATTCACACTGACCCTGCATAATGCCCAATGCACAGAAGTGACCTTCTTTCTCCTCCATGGTGCAAAGAAAGTGTGAGTTAATTGCCAGCCCGGTGGTCATTTTCTTAATGTTGAACTCCGACACTGTGTGAGCTTGGGCAATTATTTGTGTTGGAGTTTGGTAATCTGTAAAGAAAATTGGACAACTGGCAATGAGCAGTTTAGGGGAATCTTCTTTCTTTCCCGATTCTTTGCTGTCCGCATTACCTGGAGGCAGTGCTCAGAACTCATTTGGGGAAAGGACACCTCCGGAATTTGTACCTTATCTGGCTCACATTTTTAGGGTTGAATAGTTTCTTGTTCTGGGTTGGGCTCCATAATTTCCCTGTCCCACTCACAGTCTTTTTGGACCCACTTTTCTTTGGGGGAGGATCACCCCGTTTCTGAAAATTAAGTTTTTCTTACCTGAATCCTCGAGGGACTCTTCTCTTTCAAAGGGGATGATGTTGAGCTCCTCCACAAGATGGGTTCTTCTTTGGCCTCTCCTAGTCCCCCTTTGCTCTTGGGTTCTAACTTTCCAGGGATAGAAGAGTCACTTTCAGTCTGAGAGGTTTCTAAGGGTTCCGTCTGGGCGAGAAAGGAAGCTTACTCTAGGGCTTGGCATATTTCCTCCACCTGTGCCCCTTCCTCAGTAACCTGTGGTTTGTCTGACATTTCCTCCCATCATTTCCCATCCAGAGGCATCACCCCTGGTAGTTGGATAATTCTGGGAAGAATTCAACATGCACCCCGGATCGTTGGTCAGTTGTTGGACCTGTTGTTCCAGCTGCTAGACCATTTCTGGGTTGTAAGGTGGTCTCGAGTAATAACTCTGCTACTCCCGAAAAGGGCAACTGTCCCTTCTCCCAGAGTAGCTTGGTAATGGAAACTTCCCCCATAATGGTCCATCCTAAATCTCCCTTCTCCCAGGTTTAGGGATCTATTGTCCTGGAATCGGGGAGAGAGAGGAGGATTTTTTTTGAAGTTCTGGTTCAGTGGGTATCTGGGGAAAATAATTCAGGTTGAGAGGTAGAGTGGTACTTCTATCCTAAGGGAAGTTTAGAGGGAAGTTTTCCAGGGCAGCACTTAACTGATTGATTCCCCCCGCTAGGCCAGGGGAGTGTATACATACCCCAGGATTGGCTGGTACCCTTGTATCTAGGTTTTACATAGGTGGCAGAGTCTGAGTTATCATTGTTCTGGGCCCCTGCCTGACTACCATTTGATTGGGCTGGGTGGGGGGACCATTCTGCCTTTCATGTTTCTTGTTGTCAGGAGGGTTACTTTTGGGCCCCCCTCATCTGCAGGTCCAAGGAAGGGGTAGTTCTCACCTGCACTACCTTTGCAGCATCAGGTGGGTTGGATGGCTTAGGGCTTTCAGGAGTATTTCTATTCTCATTGGGATTCTGGAGCTTATAGATCCGGGTGGCTTGCTCAAATACCCAATCTAGGGTCCTATGTTCATGGAAGTCGTGCACCAGCTGAGTAATTGGGTATTTTGGGGAGCACATGGAAATAAGTGGTCACAAACTCCCTACTGTGTGTGTTCCCTCACCGGGAAGTCTGGGCAAATGTGTGCTTTAGCTCCTGCACAAAATCCCTAGTCATCTGATCCTCCCCAAATTGCAAATTATATGCAGCCTTATGGGCCTTCTGTGGATTTCTGTGTGAGGAGAAATGTTTTAAAATGGGAACCTTATATGTATACCATTTATAATGATCCTGGTCCTCCAGTCCTGCATAGTACTCAGGTGAGAATGATCACTTCACAAATGCGATGCAATTCACATCATTCCTGTTCTGAAATGATGCCATCATCTGCTCATAAAGTTCCAGGTGCTCCCATACCGAATACTTGGCATTCTTGTGGCATGGGGTCAGGAAGCTCTTTATTGTATTTTATTCATCATTTATATAGCCCCCTTTCCTCATTTGTATGGCCTCAATGCGCTTTGTGGTTGGAACGCCCTTGGTGACCACAGTCCATGTGCAGGAGGTTCTAAGAGTTTGAATGAAAGATTCTTGTGTGCATTTTTGCCGGGTTAGGACTTAGGTGGGCTGACTATGCTCCAGTAAGCAGCCTAGAAGTCAGGCACGTGGGTGGGTGCTGTTGGTGGTTGAGGATAGAGTTCTAGTGCTGAAGATTCAATGTGTGCCCAGCTAAACCAAATTTCTTTTTGTTGGTTGTTGCTGCATACTAATGGCAGAGGTTTTGAGGTATGTTAGAGGTTTCACTATGGACAGCAATGTGTTCTGGTAGACCGGAATAGCATTGCCATAGCTGCATTCTAGGGTGCATGAATGGGTGGCCGTGCTTGTGGCATGTGTCCATAGATGTGGTGTAAATTATACGTACAGTAGGTTTGGCTGGAGTTTGACTGATGTGTTCTTTTCTTTCTGTATTATTGGTCCAGTGTGATTGGCTGGTGTCGCTATTTGTGGTCTCCCTGGAACAAAAGTCTGAGCAGTGTGGGAGAGGGCCTGGAGGGATTATGGGCCAGGGGTTAAGTGGAGGAAAATCATTTTTTATGGTGTGCCTCTCTGAACACTGGCATCAGTGGGGTGTTGGTGTAGATGGGTCATGGTGTCATGGTGTGTGGCTGAAAATGCTGCCGGCCTTCATGAGTTATTGGTGGGTAGGACTGTTGTCTTTGGGAAGGAAGAGTTTGTCAGTGTATGGCCTTGATCTGTCTTATTGGGTCTTTCACAAAACCCTTGCTCTTTTTCCATGTCTTTTTTTTTCCTCTGCACCTGAGTCCATTCACCTTCCGACTCAGAACTGCCACTGGTACTCCATTCCCAGTCTTCTTGGCACTCCCTATTTCTTTGAGACTGGAAATATCTCTCAGAAGCACAGGGTCTGGACTCCTCTTGCCTGTGCTGCCGTGAATTCTCAGGGTGATTTCCCCTGTAGTAACCTTTTGACACAGGATAGAATACTGCTTCATTATCACTTTTTTCTGGCAGTCTGGGGAATACCTCCTCCATCTCGTGAATGTACAGAGGTTTTTAAAATGCCCTTCCTAGGCTGAGGGTCTGACTTTTCTCCTTCAGTGAAGCAGATGAGGTGGTCTCTTTGTAGTCTCATCTTCAGTCCATCTAACTCCCTGACTTTCTCATCATAGTATTTTTCATGGTCTGAAGTACTCACAATATTCCTTTTAGTCACCCAGGACATGCTGTTCCAGCCCCCAACCCGTCTGTATGGTAGGGTTGAATACTCATCAGTATCAGACAAGGAGTGGCATAGTGGATCAGTTGGGCTTTCTCTGTTCAGTATAGAGGGTCTGTATGAGGTCAGTTCCCCTTTGTGTATGGGAAATTGTGGTAACCTGGCCTGTGGTCCCTGATGGGAGGGGCACCTCTCTTTGATCAGAAGGGCCTACCCCATAACTTGACTGATCAGGGTGTCCCAATGCCTGTTCATATGTCCTAATTTCCTAATTTCATTTTTCATTTTTGTCTTTCTCTGTCCAGAATTCCTGTTGTTATTCAGAGAGCTAGCTTTCCCATTTTGACACTAAGGCCTGGTTAGTCTCAAGCACCCTGCTCTGAGCTACCAACCAATCTTTTGTTTGCTGCACCTCATGTCGAAGGGATTCATTCTCCCTCTGAGCGTTGCAAAATGTGGGCCTGCTCCCAGTGCTTCTCTGTGAGACTGACTATTCTTTCTCCTGAGGATCTACATCATGTGCTACCTGAAACAGGTCAGCTTCAGCGTACCTCAAACCCTCTAGAAGATTTGTATTTTCTTCCCTCACTTTGGTGAGTTCCTGTAACCCATGCTCACCCTTCTCTGTATCCATCTTTAACTGGTTTACTTTTTGTAACAGATCACAATTGTCCTGCTATAAGCTTTCTTTTTCCTTATGTTCCCCCTTGCCCCCATGTCTACCAGTGTTCCCCCCTTGCCCCGTATCTACCAGTGTGCACTCCTCGCCCCGTGTCTACAAGTGTGCCCCCCCTTTGCCCCTGTGTCTACCAGTGTGCCCCCCTACCCCCTTGTCAACCTATGTACCCCCCGTGCCCCTGTGTCTACCAGTGTGCCCCCCTTGTCCCAGTGTCTACCAGTGTGCCCCCCTTGCCAACCTATGTGCCCCCCCTTGCCCCGTGTCTACTAATCTGCCCCCCTTGCCCCCATGTCTACCAGTGTGCCCCCCTTGCTGCCTTTTCAACCTATGTGCCCCCTTTGCCCCTGTGTCTACCAGTGTGCTCCCCCACCCCCGTGTCTACCAGTGTACCCCCTTGCCCCTGTGTCTACCAGTGTGCCCCCTTTTCCCCCTTGTCAACCTATGTGCCCCCCCTCACCCCCATGTCTACCAGTGTGCCCCCCTTGCCCCTTATCAACCTATGCACCCCCCTTGCCCCCGTGTCTACCTATGTGCCCCCCTTGCCCTCTTGTCAACCTATGTGCCCCCCTTGCCCCTGTGTCTACCTATGTTGCCTCCCTTGCCTCCAATGTCAACCTATGTGCCCCCATGCCCCTGTGTCTACCATTGTGCCCCCCATTGCCCCTGTGTCTACCTGTGTGCCCCCCTTGTCCCCGTGTCAACCAGTGTGCCCCCCATGACTACCAGTGTGCCCCCCTCACCCCCATGTCACCCTATGTGCCCCCCCTTGCCCTGTGTCAACCTATGTGCCCCTCTTACCAATGTGTCAACCTATTTGCCCCCCTCCCCTCTGTGTCAACCTATTTGCCCCCCCACCCCTATGTCTACCTATGTGCCCCCGCTTGCCCCCGTGTCAACCAGTGTGCCCTCTACCCATCCTGTGCCTTTACCCCTCATTCTCCCATCCGTCCCTCCCTCCTCCCCCTCCTGCTCTCTTACCCTATCTCTACCTCCTACCTTCTTCTCCCTCCACCTGGAAAACTCTGGCACTACCCCAATTGCCATCTGGCATAGTAATTGTAGCCACCTGTTATTTACCAGCCTGCCCTATCCTACCCTCCTCCTCTCCCACCCCTTGTCCTGTTTAAGGTCGGCACTACCCCAATTGCCGACAGGCATAGTAATTTGTAGCTGCCTGCCTTCTGCAGTTATCCTCCTCTCCCCTCCCCCTTGTCCACTCTATTACCTAAGCACTTCCTCCTATCACTGTCCCCTGATCATGATGTGAGCTTGTCTGCCCCCCTTTGCCCTCCTTGTCCTCTCCTCCCTCCCCCCCAGTACTACCTTGATCAGATGCTGACGCTTAAGATAGTCACTTGTTTTGTTCCTCTCCTCTTCCCTTCTTACCCTTACCCCTCTCCTCCCCTGCTCCCCCTTCTCGTGCCACTCTTGCACTGAAACAATTGCAGTCAGGCATAGTAATGCTACTGCTAGTTTTGTCTCCTTTTTTCCCCCTCCCTCACCTCTCCCTTGCTGTTTTATGCACTTGTACTATCTGTTATGATATGATAGTTATTCTCACATTCTGATTTGTTTTCAAGGACCTTTAAGAATATAACTGTATTCTCCCATGTTCCCTCCCTCCTTGAAGCTCTTTGGAACACATTGTGTATAGGCGCTTTACAAATAAACAATCAATCAATCAATCCATGACCAATTTCATTTTCTGTTGTTGTGAAGCCTTTAAATCTTGGTGCAATTGTTCAAATTCATTCTGGGAGTCAACCCCTTTTATAATTAACTGGTTATTTTCATATTTTAGTTCCTTGATGATTTGCTTGGAAGCCACTATTTCATCAAGCAATGTATTACTATGAACGGTCTGATCATTCAATTGGCCTTGAATGGGGTTTACAGTTTCTGCACATTTCCTATAGATATCTTGGAGTCTACCAAACTCTGTTTACCACTCTGTACTGCCTTGCAAATGGGTTTTAATTCATTTTCAAAATCTGGCTCTGTTGCTGTTTCCCTTCATTTGTTCAAATGAATGCTGAGCCTTTCTAAGGGCCTCAGTTTGACTCAAGACACTGTTCTCTTTTATTTGTAACCGCTCTTCAGCTAATTGCAAATAGAAATATAAGTGAGCCGTGAGTTGAGCCATTTGAATCTGTTCCTCGTGTGTAGTTTGGGTCATGTACAATGCCTCAGTGCTTTGTGTAACCTCTCAACTTCAAGCCAAATGTCAATTCCTTCTGATGTAATCTATTTTATCATTTTAGCTTGTCAACACCCCTTATCCACCTCTGACCACTCTCCACAAATGAACAGCTTGGTGAGGAGATGTTTCATGGCATCACACATCTATGGTAGTCATTTTAAAATTGCTTTTTGCAAATATTTGTAGAACTTATTTTGCACAGGGGCACACATTACCCCGTTCTCACTTTATTTCCACTCACAATGCCAAATCAAAATCAATTCTTGCTCAATTTTACTTTTTTACCCATACACCTGCCAGGAACTCAGGGGAGCTTGCAGCACTTTAACAAAATAAAAGAGACGTTCCCTCCACCTTAATGCAATTAAAGCAGAATGAATAGTCTGTCACAATGCACTTGTCATGAGTAAAAAAATACCCAGCCAAACCCCTGGCACAAGCTCCCACTTTGTAACCGTTTATTGAGAGGTCACCCACAACAAAGGGAGTTCCTTCCCTCCCCAATCAAGGTGTCACACAACAAACTGTTTAAAGGATTCTTTGGTCAGCCCTATTTCAGATTCATATCATGCCCTTTGTATCCCTCCCTCTGTGCCAACAATGAGCCAGAAACCGGGCCTGTGTACAGAAAATATATTTATATTTTCTTGAACTACAGGTAATGGAGATTGCACTAAACCTACACATGCCCCCTTCTCTGTGGTTGTGATTAAACTTCTTTTTTACGTAACTAAATCACACAAGTTGGTTTGGAAAACACAAATTGCAATACTTTATACACATTTTAATTAAAGGAATAATCAAGACTGGTTAATGAACAAAATCAATTTACATATGCAGTGATGTGCAATTTCGATTTTCCTGCGCACCTCCAAAGGCAACGAGTTTGGTTCACAATGTTGGATACATGAGGTCTCACTTTTGCAAACACTTCTCTCCTGACCCAAAACTCAATCATTAATTACATGCAACACCCTTCTATTCAAAGGCAAGGTCTAGAGAGTGGGGACAGTTTAGAAATGTGTTTTTCAGACCCATCTCAAGGCCCAATGTTGGGGAAGTTGGACAAAAGCATGAGAATCATTAGGGATTTTGGATTTTCAGTCCCCCCTCCACTTGTAGGCCTGAGCTGGGGAAGTTGAACAGTACAAATTGGGATGATTTAGCAATTTGGGATTTGCAGACCACCTCCACTTAAAGGCCTGTGTTTGGGAAGTTGGAAGGTACAAATCAAGATGATTTAGCAATTTGGGATTTGCAGACCGCCTCCACTTAAAGGCCTGTGTTTGGGAAGTTGGAAGGTACAAATCAAGATGATTTAGGAATTTGGGATTTTAAAGAACCCCCCTCGACTTAAAGGCCTTTGTTAGGGAAGTTGGGCAGTAAACATTGGGATGATTTAGGAATTTGTTACGCTCACCTGGTCTCTGCGGAGACGTTGGGGCACGGTTCCAGCCCTCCCTGGAACTGGCTCCCCTTGGTCTGGCTTCTTCCCCTGCTCTTGTGTTGTGGACTGCGCTGGTTGTTGCCACTGCCCCTGCGAGAATATGAGAGGCTGTGAGAATGCTGTGATATGACTGTGGTCCCCTTCAAACCCTTCTTCCTAGAATGTGGTGAGCATGTGACAACCCATATATTCTCACCGGTTGAATTATGATGGAGAGCTCTCCATCCTGCTTATCACTGCAGGGGTGCTTTAGATAGACTGAGTTTCTTCACTGGTCCATGTGCGTGGCAGCCCAGACCAGCTGTGGCTGAACCACTCCAGAGGTAAGTATCCTTTCAATAATGATTAAGTCGGTATCCTTTTGAAATGTCTTTCCTTGATTATTGTCAGAATCTTTTTGTAATATCTTTTCTTTACCCCAATAGGTGATATGATGCCCAGCGGTAGTTTCGGTGCAAGAAGCGAGCCCCCAATGGAAGAAAAGGGAGTTCCAATAGGTGCTAAGTTTTGGTTTTAAGTTCAAGCGCGAGGACTGGTCTAAGCGTGACCTTAGCGTAATGTCTTTATCGCTTTTCTAACCTTGTTTTGTATTTTTCTCTTGCAGGATTGTCTGGCGATGTCAAGCTAGAATGCTGTTATCCGAAGATTTGCCAGCGGGTGAAGGATGCCTGGATCCGCGATAATGCTGGCTGAAAGTGGACTACCGAGTAAGTGTTGTGGCTGGGAGCCAGAATCAGATAAGGATGTGCTCCGACTGCGGTTGCTGCTGGAATCAGATAAGGATGCGCTCCGACTGTGGTTACAGCTGCAATCAGGTACAGATGAGCTTCGACTGCTGTTGCTGCTGGAAACAGGTAAGGATGCTCTCCGACTGCAGTTGCTGCTGGAATCAGGTAAGGATGCGCTTCAGGCGCTGTGAGCATTACGCTGTTATAAGCAGACTAACGCAAAGCGCTTGCATGCGGGCGGGGCAGGCTTAAATAGCCTGCTCCCGGCCACGCCCATTTGTTCTGACTCGTGGCCCCAACCTGCCACTCCTAGAGGATGCTGCACGTATGGCCCAATTCACTCCTATGGCCACACCCAACCTGGAGGCACGTGGATGCCCTGCAGGGAAAAAAACAACACGTGCAGCAAAATAAAAGTGTGCAGAGCACACTTACTCATGAGCCTGGCACCAAAGGTGCCAGGAATGGGTCCAACTGAACCTTTTATGTAGTGGAGCTTGTGGTTCTTGCCCAGTGGCCATGACAGCACTCCCCCTCAAGGCCCCTCTCACGGGTGCTCTTCCTCCTGGTCCTGGCTTGGAGGGGTTGTTGCGATGGAATTGTCTGATTAGTCGTGGAGCATGGATAAATTCACTAGGTTCCATGTACGGTCTTGAGGTCCATAACCTTTCCAGTCTATAAGGTAGTACAGTTTAGATTGCACTATCTTGGAATCCAGAATAGTCTTGACCTCGTATTCCGGTTCTCCTTCTATGATGTCGGGCTCGGGTGGTCCCTCAATCCGAGTCCCTGGTTTCATTGGTTTCAAGAGAGAAACATTGAACACCGGATGGATCTGCATATTAAATGGTAAATCCAATTTCATGGATGCAGGGTTAATTATGGCTTTGATGGGATAAGGTCGCAGGTGTCTGGGACGGAAAGCTCATGTTCCTTTCAAGGGAATGTTCTTGGATGCCAACCAAACTCTATCCCCGACCTGATAATGTGGAGCCTCTCTTCGGTGTCGATCTGCAAATATTTTCTGTTGTTCTTTGGCTCTGGTCAGATTTTCAGCTGCTTCTTTAAGAGCTTGAGTGATAGTTTTGTGCAAGGTTGTAACTGCTGGTATTTCTAATTCATCAAGTGAATCAAAAGGGGACATTTGAGGATGTCGACCATGCACTGTATAGAATGGGGTCTGTCCGGTGCTAGTGTGGATGGAATTATTGTAGGCGAATTCGGTCAACCTAAGGATGTTTCTCCAGGACTCCCCAGTTTGTTGTAACATAAACCTCAGGTATTGCTCCCTGGTCTAGTTGGTCCATTCTGTTTGGCCATCGGTTTGGTGATGATGACTCGTGGATAACCGGAGATCAATTTTGGCTATTTTGCAGCACCTCCTCCAGAGTGCTAAGATGAATTGTGTTTCGTGATCTGAGATCACTAACTATGGGAAACCGTGTAACTTGACAATTTGCTCCAAAAACACAGTAGCAAGGGCAGAAGCAGTGGGAAGCCCCTTCAATGGAATAAAATGGGCCATCTTGGAGAATAAGTCTACAAAAACCAGGATCATGTTAAATCCATTGAAGGGAGGAAGATCGGTGATTAAGTCCATAGACAGCGTGTTAGAACTGATATAATATTGTTTTGTCCTCATTGTATATGTTGGCCTATGCCCAGTCGCTTTGCGAGGAAATCCGTATTACAAGGTCGTGACCTTAAGTGAATCAAGCCTCCATTTTAGGTTAGAGCCGCCATTTTAGTTTATTGTACAAAGTCACCCTGTGGCCTAAAATGGCCGTCTTGTGTTCTCTTGTTCTTGCTTTAACCTCTTCAACCTCTGGAGGAGAGTAAATGCCCAACCTGCCTTCAGGCTACATGTTAGGGTCATGTAGACCTTGTCCTTTGTTGACCTCGGGATCAGGGGATTACTTGAATTGGCGATGTTAAGTATACAAGAACAATAATGCTATCTAATTACGACATGCAAAACATTTGTTTGGTCTGTATTAAGCAACGTGTAAAGAGTGTAAAGTTAAACTTAGAGAATAATAGTGTTTGTTATTAAGTGTATTGAAAAGTAAACCGCATGAACGAGATATGTAAATTAGGAACGAACCTGGCGTGACCCTAGCCCAGTACATGATTAACTTGTAAGAGGCTGGACATCGTTATAACGAAACTGTATAAATACGCTGATGTCCAGCTAGCAAATCCTGTTCACTGCTCACATTGAACCCTGCTGGTGGTCTCTGTGATGTACTGATGGCCAAATAGCTATTTGTGTACTTTGTTTGTAAACTGTACAGAATTGCAATGAAGATTCTGGGAATCTTTAAAAGCCTGTGTCGGTGTATTTCTCTTTGCATGGTGCAAAAGCCTTAATATTGTATTTTCTGATTCCACAGATGGCGCCCGAATAGGGACCCTCAAGATCGACTTCCTCTCGTTGAAGATTGGCTCAGCTATTGGACCGGGATCGGACAGTGCCAACAGAAACGGCCCCTCTGGACGAGAAGTGAATTCCTCGACAGTACTGCACGATTCGATCCCTGAACGATGAGCTGTAGGCCGAGACAAGGTCTTGACGAGGGTCCATATATCGAGGTGGGTAAATTTGCCGAGATCACCAGACACGTGGTTCCTTAGCATTGTCCTTAGTAACCTGATCGGGCCTCCCAGTCCTTTGGTCAGGTGAATCGTGACCCGATTCTTAATTTAACCCTGACAATTTGAATTTGGCGCATTGTACTCGCGAGCACAATTATTTGACCAGGTAACACCAGAACTTTGATATGCCTGGGAAATTGTCTGCCTGCTTTAGGGCATTATTCCGCAGCGACAGACAATCTTTGGAAGATAGCCATCCCGCACCACAGGAGGGGTCGCCGGCATGTATTATGTACTGTAAGAAAGGCTTTGTTGGTATACCATTTAATGACAATTGGCACAGACAGACCAGACATAACTCTAATCTTCGGTGGCCAACCAATGGTAGCTTTGAAATCCCTCGTCTAGAATATCTAGAGTCTGTATTAGTAAAGAAAAAGGCTAGACCTTGAGCATTTGACGCATTGCATAGTTGGAAAACAGAAGCTTTGCAGCAACAAAAGAGTAGAGAGAAACATATGCGTAGACAAATGACAAGTGTCGAAAAGGCACGGTTATATGATCAAAATAAACAATTGGAGTCAGTTAGGAACACGGACAGGGCGTTTCAATTAGGCATTCAGAAAATGTACCCTTCAAAAGATTTTCATACGTCAGATGAATTGATTAATAAACTTTTGCATGAACGAAGGCCCGGTGCCTCCGCGCCACCTCCGTACATCCCTCCTCCTGTCGCTTTTCCCCTTCCTGTTGTTATTCCTCCTCCTATAGTTCCTCCGGTCCTCCCTGTTGTTCTTCCTGTTGTTCTTCCAGCCGTCGCTCCTTTGCCTGCCCCCTTGCCTCCACCTGTTGATATTCACAACGTGCCTACTCTTCCTCTTCCAAGTGATTCCGCTTCGCTTGTAGTAGACCAGGGAGTGGGATCAAGGGTTGTGACTCGTAATACTGTGTCCCAGAAAAAAAGAATGAATTGATCGCTTGGCTAAACATTGTATGGAGAAGGGTGAACAAGCTGATGTTTTTTCCACACTCGAAAATTTAAAAGGTATTCCTGAGAAAAATGTTTTTATTGAAGGATTAGGGATTCATGTGAGTATAATGTGGAATAGATTAAACGATGTAGATTTCGCACAAGGGTTACGGGATTTGAATGCCTTACCGTTGTCCAGAGATACTCCGGAGAAGGTATATGAGCATGTTGAGAGGATTTGTGTTATAGGAAGGAGTTGGAAGAGTTACAGAATGAGCAAGCAGAATGTGATAGTTTAGGTATTATGTTCTTACAGAAACGGTTTTCTCCTCGCCGTGAATTAAAAGGTGAGGAAGCACGAATTTGCAGAAAGGATGCCATAAAATGGATTTCGGATATGTCGATAACTCCAGATGAAGTATATGACACATATAGTCAGTATACGTTAGAAATGCAAAAGAAAGTGATACAGGTTATGGTAAAATACCTGCAGAATGAGTGTGTAAAAAGAAAGATTTGTTGCCCGGCAGAATTGTTGAGTGTTTATAAGAGAGCCTTTTCGATTGATACTTCTTCGACTGCCTTAGCGCTTGATTTGGCTCTGTTGCTTAGTAAGCGTTCAGAGCTGCCTACTTCTCAGTTGCCTATGAGAGAAGTCCCTCCGACATTTGTCCCGAAAGTTGAGATTGCGGCCGATGCTGCACGAGGAATACCCGCGGTGGACATCTCTACACATTACGTATCGCAGTTTGTTCACGTCCCGTTTTCAAGACAGGAAGTGAACACCATAAAGCAGTCTATTCCCGATGTAAGAAAGAATCCGACCGGGTTCTATGAAGAAATAGAGTCGGTTTTACAGTCATCGGTATTCACCTTAAGTGATATTGATCTATTATTTCCCGTACTCCTGCCAGTTGATTTGTGGAAACAGATTAGGACTGTACATGATGTACCTGGGTTAGGAGATACATGGGATAACATGGTTAGGCTCGACAGAGAAACACCAGCTGACGAGCGACCGCCTCAAGTGATATTAACTTTGCCTTATAGGATTATTGTAAATTTGAAAACTATAGTTCCTGAAAAAAGAATCATTTGGGACAAGCTTACGGCCTGTGTCTGAGGAAAGTCTGAGGGTGCTACCGATTTCTTCAATCGGTTTGAACAGGTATTTTCAGATTTCAGTGGACAAGACTTAGGCACATAGTCGGGGAAAAGGCTATTTGTCGACAAATTTGTACGTGGATTGCTGCCTGACATCCAGTTACAGATTATGTCTTCCGAAAGCGCTTGGCAGGCGAAGTCTCAATCAGAAGTACTGCACATGGCTCAGTACTATGAAAATCGTGTGAATAATGAAAAGGAAAAACTTGAGAAAAAAAGGGTGACCTGAAAACAAAAGTCCTATTACAACAGATTGTTAGAAACCCTACAGGGGGTAATCAATTTAGAGGTCAGTACATTCCACAGGGAAGTACGCCCCTGGCTCCGGTAACCATTAACCAGTGTGCCTATTGTCGACAGGAAGGCCACTGGGGAGCACAATGTCCGACCTTGCAGCAAAGGTCATTTGGGAACATGGGTAGACAATCCAGAGGTCGCCCAGGTGCAGGGGGCCCTGGCAGAGGTCAGTTTACACCAAAATCGCAGCAACCTCCTTCACAGGATAAGCAAGTTTTGAATGTGGATAATAGAAACATTTTTGATCACCCTTCTGCCGCGTACCTCTCTGAAGAGCTTCCTTTTGACAATATTCTGTTTCGCTAGGATTGCCAGAAGCAGGATTTGGAACCGACGCCTATTCCCGTTCCTCAGAAAGGCCCCTACGTTGAGATGGCGGTGGGAAATAGGAAGCATCTATTTTTAGTAGATACGGTAGCACAGAAATGTTCCATTGACCATTCACAGGTTCCAAATATTCCCCTGTCAGGGCAGTCCAACGTTTTTGTAGGGTTTTCAGGCACACCTGTAGTTTGTCCGGTCTCTTTGCCGGTACCGATAACACTGGGTCCCTTCACGGAGCAGTGTCCATTTCTACTTAACACAAACTGTGGGGAAAACTTGCTGGGGTTAGATTTGTTGATGGAATTGCATGCAGTGATACATTGTTCTCCGGACGGAGTTTGGTTAACAATTTCACCTCAGCAATCACTCGCCTCTCAGTTTTTTACTTTGACTTTTAACAGAATTCAGTAATATTCCGGAATGCTTATGGGCAATTGATGATAATGATGTGGGCATTCTTCAAATTGAACCTGTTAGAATTATTCTGAAACATGGAGTTGAATTGCCTCACATCCCACAATATAAGATCTCAGTTGAAGGCAAACAGGCTTTGAAATGTATAGTCTCTGATTTTGTACATCGTGGAGTAATTGAGGAAATTACGGGTAGTTTGTGTAACAGCCCGATTTTGCCAGTATACAAGAAAGGTGATAATGCGATTCCCTTTCGGTTTATAATTGATTTACGTGCTATTAACAAAATTGTGGCTCCTCAATTTCCTATTGTACCTGATGTTACAACGATACTAACCATGATTCCGGCTTCTGCCACTCACTTTAGCGTTGTTGACCTCAAAAACGTATTTTTCAGTATTCCCATACACAAGGATAGTAGGCATTTGTTTGCGTTTACCCCAGGTGGATGCTCGTTCACATTCACTCGTGCACCACAAGGGTACACTGAGAGTCCACGTATTTATAGTAGGGCATTAAAAGAGCAGCTTGATACTCTCGAGTTGCTTACTACTTGCATGTTACTACAGTATGTAGATGATCTCCTCTTGGCTGTTGATTCTGAGGGTGCCTGTAAAGAAGGCACCATGTTGCTTTGTCATCTAGCGAAACATGGCCACAAAGCTTCAATCAAAAAATTCCGATATTGTTGTCAGGAGTTCACCTATTTAGGCTATCTCCTGTCAAAGGAGCGAAGACGGTTGACACCAGAACAAATAAAAACTATTTCTGGCATGTCTGTCCCAAATACGCAGAAGGAAGTTAGAGCCCTGATAGGTATGGCTTCTTACTGTAGATTGTGGATCCCTAACTTTTCGTTAACGATTAAACCAATGCTGGCTTTGACAAAGAAGGGCATTTCTTTGCCATTGCCATGGACTTTGGAACACCAGACAGCATTTGACTTTCTCAAAACCACCCTGTGTTCAGCGCCGGTTTTATGAACTCCAAATTATGAAAAGGCCTTTGTGTTGTATGTGCATGAACGTGATGGATGTGCTTTGGCTGTGTTAACGCAGGAACATGGAGGGAAGAATAGGCTGTGCGGCTATTTCTCATCCGCCCTTGATCCTGTTGCATGCGCTTTGCCGAGATGTTTGAGAGTTGTTGCTGCTACTGCTGTGTCTGTAAAACAGAGTGAGGGAATGGTCCTGGGTCATGCGTTAACCCTAATGGTACCTCACGCTGTAGATATTTTATTGAATAGAACTCAAACGCAACACCTCACTTCCGCACGATTGACAAGATACGAACTGATCTTGTTTGCTCCCCACATTCAAATTCAGAGGTGTTGTGTATTAAATCCGGCTGAACTTTTACCTGTCCCGCAAGATACTGTTGATGGTGATGAAACGTCACACGATTGCCTTTATGCGACAGAACAAGAGACTAAAGGTAGAATCGATCTGAAAGACAAGCCTTTGAATAGCCCACAAGTAGACCGATTTTGTGATGGCTCTTGGTTTAAACTTCCGAATGGTACATCCACGGCTGCTTATGCCGTTACTACTTTAAGCACAATTGTGGAAACCAAAAGAATTATGCATAATTCCGCGCAGGCCGCAGAAATTGTAGCGTTAACTCGAGCTTGTGAACTTTCTGATGGGCCTACAGTAAATATATATATACCGATAGTCAATATGCTTTTGGGGTGGTTCACAACTTCGGTAGACTTTGGAAAGAACAAGGTTTTTTGAACTCACATGGCACGAAAATTCAGCATGGCACGTTAATAGTGCGATTAATTTCAGCGCTCGCACTCCCTGTTCAGTTAGCCATTATAAAATGTGCAGCACATGAAAAAGTTACAGATGATATAGGAAAAGGGAATGCTTTCGCTGATCAGATAGCTAAGCAAACTGCCACTGATTTTAATTCAGAAATGTATGCTGTAAGAGAAACTGTAAATATTTGCACTTCTGGTGAAAGTATCGATTCTGTAAAAGACATTCAAGCAGATGCTACTATAGAGGAAACCAAGAGATGGGTCGAGGGTGCCAGAAGGTTGGATGATGATGGGTGTTGGGTGGACAATGTTGAAGGAAAATGGTTACTCCCTGACGCCTACATTACAATGATGGTTATTATGGCTCATGGTCCGACACATGTCTGCACGCGTAAACTGACTAAAATGCTACATAGTGTATGGGCCAATGATAACATTTTCAAAACTGCGGAGCGCTTTGTCCAAGGGTGCATGGTTTGCTTGCAGCATAATGTAGGAAAAGGTGTAATCTATTGTTCTTGCATTTAAAATCTCCAGGAATAATAATGGTTCCCTGTAAACATGCACCCACTGACCTGATCCAGTAGCTCGAATGTGTTGAATATGAGAAGCCCCCCCGGGGGAATCTCTTCCATCCCGTGATAAATTGCACCAGGAAGGAAGGAACTCCCCAGGGAAACCCTCTGGGGAAGAAAACCCTGACCGCCTCAGCTGTTGGACGTCTTCTCTGTTAAGCAGGTTGGGTCGAGTCTCAGTTCCAGGTGACTGAATGCAAATACCACAAAGAAAATAACGAAAGTAAAGATTAGAGAATGGTAAGTTTGCACTGAAGGACAGAGTGGAAGCAGAATATCAGTTGCCAAATAGTTACCCTTTATAAAGGAGATTGTGCCCTATAATGTCTCAGGATTGCATGTGTACGAATTCCTTCTGTGAGACACATAGAGTGAGAACTCGTGGATATCGTGATGTAACTTCGGGAATCTAATATGATATGTAAGGGAAACATGAAAGACCTGAATTTAGAACAGGCTGACCTTTCTGAAATGCCATAGGAACAAATGAGAAGGAGAGAAGGGTACCTGACAGCAGATTCGGATTGTGATGCAAAGAAAAAGCCTTCTGAATTACACTGTCGGGAAATGAGTGAAGAGGCTGAATCGAGTCAATGTATACGAAGTGTTCAGACCGGTGCGATTGGAAGCGGTTACAGGTGAAATGAAAAGGATCTGTTTCGAGCCGGCCGTGTGTTACACATCACCTTTGAAGATACGGTATACGCCCGGTCGAGCCGGTCTGGCACTCGAAAACAGAGGTTAGGAGGCGGAATCTCTGCCCTTGGATTACGACAAGAAAGCTTCTAGAAGACAGAAACAGCCTAGGGGCGAACTTACGAAGCGCTGACTGGGGAGAATAGCAACGCACTCGAGCGTTGTGCCAGCCGCAAGATAACCGGATCCTTGCTGAGGGGGTGGAGCCATAGTTGCAAGCATCCCTTGCAAGGCTGGAATACTGCAATCGGATGACGCCGCCATCTTGGGAGAAACAATGGCCGCCAGCCGTGATTGGGACCAACGGCGCCACAATGACCATCTCCTTCTGTGGGATATGACAGTATGCCCCCTCCAAAGAGCAGACGTACCCGGTTTGCCGGGATGAGAACGATGAAACCGGCGAACCAGCTGCGGAGCATGAACGGCGGAAGCCGGTTCCCAGGACCGTTCAGCCGGCGAATATCCACGCCAATCCACCAAGTACTGAAGACGGCCCCGGTGGTAACGGGAATCGCAAATTCCGGCTACCTCAAACTCCGGCCCCAAAGGAGTCGAAACAGGAGGAGGACGAGCAACCAGATGACGAGAAAAGCGATCCGCCACATCCTGCTTAAGTTGAGAAACATGAAAAACCGGGTGAATCCTGGACCAAGAAGGAGGAAGTTGTAGACGATAGGCCGCCTCACCCAAACGTTGAAGCACAGGGAATGGACCAAAGTACTTAGGAGAAAGTTTGGAAGGCACCAGGTGCCGAGGAAGAAATCGAGAGGCCAACCATACCCTGTCCCCGGATGCAAAAACCGGAGCTGGAGAGCGTCGGCGATCAGCAAAACACTTAATCCGTTCCTGAGCGTTCTGAAGAGAAGTCAGAGCCTTCTGATGACCCTGTTGAATATCCTGCAGCAGACAGACGACATCCGGAAAAGAAGATGCAGACGACACCCCTACAGGGAAGCAGGTAGGATGGAACCCATAGGAACAGTGAAACGGACTGGATCCCAATGATGCGTGATGTGCATTATTATAGGCAAATTCAGCCAAAGACAACAACTCCGTCCAATTGTCCTGAGACGCTGAAACATAGCACCTGAGATAACCCTCAAGGGTCTGATTCAATCGTTCCGTCTGTCCATTCGTTTGCGGATGAAATCCCGAGCTCAAAGCACGGGTAACACCAAGCATCTTGCACAGTTGCTGCCAATATCTAGAAGTGTACTGGGGACCCCTATCAGAAACAATCGTATCCGGTAAGCCATGAACAGCAAAAATATGCGTAACAAAGATCCTTGCCATCTGCGCTGAGGTAGGTACCTTAGGCAAAGCCACGAAGTGGGCCATCTTCGTGAAGTAGTCAATAGTGACCATAATGGTCGTACATCCCGCTGACTTAGGAAGATCCACTACAAAGTCCGTGGAAATGATCTGCCATGGACGAACCGGAACGGGCATTCTCGTGAGGAGACCCAAGGGGGAACATCGAGGTGCCTTAGATTGTAAACAGACGGTACAGGCAGCCACATATTGCTTCACATCCTCCACAAGATTAGGCCACCAGAAGTTACGGCGGACCAGCTCCGTAGTATTGTTGACTCCTCGATGACCAGCCATAAGAGAGTCGTGACACATTGTAAGAATAGTCTTTTGGAGTTCCGTCGAGGGCAGAAACAGTTTCCGATGCCGGTAACCACAACCCTGAGAGATAGTGAGCCCGAGTGCCCGAAAAACGTCAGGGTTCTCCTGTTGAAAAACCAACGTAGCGTTGGCTACGGACTGAAGAAAACTAGAAATCACATGTACAAAACGAGCATTGGGAAATAAAGGTTCGGCCCGGAAATGAGCCCACTCAGTAGATTCCTTCCTAGATAAAGCATCAGCCTTTAAATTACTCTTGCCAGGAATGAAGGTAAACACAATCTCATACGGAGAAAAAAAATGAGCCCAACGGGCTTGTCTGCTATTCCGAGTTTGTGCATTCTGAAGGGCTCGAAGATTGTGATGGTCTGTCCGAACCTCAACCGCAAATTGGGCTCCTAGCAGCAAATGTCGCCATTCCTCAAAAGCCCGTTTGATGGCAAGCAACTCCTTCTCAAGGACTGTATAGTTCAGTTCCGAAGGAGAAAGGGTCTTAGACAGATACGCAACGGGACACTCCACTCCCTGTCCATCTTCCTGAAGAAGGATAGCTCCAAGGGCGAAGTGGGAGGCATCCTACTCTACAATAAATCTCTTTCCTTGATCAGGAGAGAGCAGAATAGGCCCTGTCATGAAACAGCCCTTTAGGGAGGTGAAAGCCTCTTCTGCTTGCACGGACCAATGAAACGGAACCCCTTTCTTGAGGAGAGCCGTTAATGGCAAAATGATCTCAGAAAATCTAGGAATAAATCGCCGATAAAAGTTGGCAAACCCCAGGAATCGCTGGATATCCTTAACACAATTTGGAGAAGTCCAGTCTCGGATAGCAGAAACCTTCCGGGGATCCATAGAGACCCCCTGAGCGGATAGAATGAATCCCAAATATGCCACACTGTCTCGATGAAATTCACACTTGTCCAGCTTACAGAATAAATGGTTGTCTAGAAGGCGCTGTAGCACATCTGTAACATGACCAATGTGTTCAGCGGGTGTAGTAGAAAAAACCAAAATATCATCAAGATATACGATAACTGAATGTAGGAGAATGTCAGAGAAAAGATGGTCCATAAAGCGCTGGAAGACTGCAGGTGCATTAGACAATCCAAATGGCATTACGCGATACTCATAATGTCCAAATGGCGTCCTAAAAGCCGTCTTCCATTCATCCCCCGATTTGATGCGGATGAGATGGTAGGCTCCCCGCAAGTCCAACTTGGTGAAAATCCTGGCACCCTTAATGGCTTCAAGGATGTCCGCGATTAGGGGCATAGGATAACGATCAGGGACCGTAATCTTGTTCAATCCGTGAAAGTCAACACAAGGACGAAGTTCGGCAGAGTCTTTTTTGGGAATAAAAAATAAGGAAGCCCCTGCAGGGGAGGTGGATTCGGTAATGAGACCAATGTGCACATTTTTGTGAAGATACTCCTTAAGAACCTCCTTTTCTCTTGCGGATAACACATACAAACGACCAAATGGGATAGGGTGGTCCGGAAGTAAATCGATGGCACAATCATCCCTGCGATGAGGTGGCAGTTCAGCATATTCATTATTGGAAAATACCTTATGGAAAGAGTGATAAGGCTCAGGAATTCCCTGAATCTGATTTAGCACAGTAGTTCTCAATCCCTCACCACTGTGAGACGAGGCAGAAAGTAGTTCACCAGTACCGCGATGAAAACAATGGGCTTGACTGTCATGATCTCTGCTTCCAAAAGGTCAGGGTTTTCCCAACTCCCTTGGAAGCAGATTCATAACCCAGGTTCCGAGTGCCAACCAGTCCCAATTGGGACCTTTTGGACCCAGTCCTGGCGCCAGTGGCACCAGGCTCATAAATATGCCCAGTCCCAGCGCTGGAAGCGCCGGGCTCATAATGCTTGGGTGGACTTACCTGCAGCAGACCATGCTGCTTACTTGCCTGCCAGTTGAGCCTCTGATCCTCTTCTGTTTGGAACTACTTTTCCTGTTGGGTGGGGCAGGAGCCACTCCCTAGGTTCAGAACACTGGAACTCTTCTGGAAAGCAGGAACTCTTTTCTTACCTAGGCGTGGCTGTGGAAGGAGACACCTTAGCACTACAGGAGGCTATTTAAACCACACCCGATGGATGAATCTTGCTTTGCATTATTCTGCATCCTCTGCAGCAGAACGCTCATCGTGTCTTCTGCATCTGATCCTGGGCCTAAGGAAAAAGGCTTACCATCCTGAATCCAGTCTTCAGCAACACCTATAAAGACAAGAAAGAACAGGTTAGCATTACGGTCTTCAGTGACAGCTCTTCACTTACCTGGGCCATCGGCTGCCACCAACGCCTCGCGCTGCATTCTGAAAGACAAAGGCTTACCTACTCTTCGTGCGCTCCGGAGGTCTTCACACTGCATTCCAGCATCTGAAAGACAAAAGCTTACCAACTCTTCGCACGCTCCGGAGGCCTTCGGCGCTGCATCCCGCATCTGAAAGACAATACAAGGTGCGTTTAAAGGCATTGGGGAACTTTAATACTCACGTGCCATTACTCCTTTCCACATCTAACCCAGTGGGTATTCCGGCACCCTGCAGCCGCTCCGAACTTGTACCTGCAAAATAAAAAGACAGTTAGAGCGCATCGTGAAGCAGGCAACAAGCGCTTACTTACGTGCTTCCAGGCGCTTCTATTCATCACACGGGCTCCATCTT
Organism: Ambystoma mexicanum; assembly: GCF_040938575.1. Taxonomy (NCBI): domain Eukaryota; kingdom Metazoa; phylum Chordata; class Amphibia; order Caudata; family Ambystomatidae; genus Ambystoma; species Ambystoma mexicanum. Next base: position 347,059,976 of record NC_090931.1, read on the forward strand.
CAACTCACTTCAGCCCGTCATCCACCATCGCCGGAACCCTGCAAAACAAGAGACATCATTACTAAAGACTTTAAAGACATTAGAATTACTCGAAACTTACCGTTCGTGCAGTAAACGACGGACAGCAGTCCTCTGAAGTCAAGAGGCCTGCTCCCCTTATCCAGTGAAGAAACTGGTTACAGCACCCTGCCCCGAGGCAGATGGAGAGCACAGCGTTCACTTACCTAAGGTGAGAGCGTTAACCTTCGGGGTTCTACAGGAGAAGAGAAAGGGAAGAAGAGAGAGACATTCAATAACCCAGTTCATTAATCCCATATTTTCTATCTGCAGACATCTTACCCTTCGAGTCAAACATACAGTGCACAGAGGTCCAGCCCAAAGAGCCAGCCGTGTGTTACACATCACCTTTGAAGATACGGTATACGCCCAGTCAAGACCAGCGCCTCTACGGGAATCAGGTGAGCGTTACAGAATGCAAAGCCTACCACAAAACTCCCGTCCAGGCGCTATGGAAACCTCGGATACCGACCAACTAGCCCAGTTACTTGGGGAACTAAGGGCAGAAGTGCATGCAGCCCGTCAGGAAACGAACGCTCTAAGAAGGGAACTGATTATTTCCAAGGAGCGAACAGATGATCTCGCTAGACAATTGCTACAGTCACAAGCCGGACAGACCCCGTTACCCGCATCTGGGGGAAATCTTCCTTCTACATCCTCTATGAATCCAGTACAGATCAACCTACCTGGGAATGTACCTCTGGCTCCGCCCGAACGATTTTCTGGTGACCCAAAGAGGTTTGCAGTATTTATCAATCAGTGCCGGTTGCATTTCTTATGCCGGCCAGCAGCCTTTCCAACTGATCAAGCTAAAGTAGCTTTCGTGCTTTCGTACCTTAGTGGCAATGCGGCAGACTGGTCGATCCCTCTAGTAAATCAAGATGATCCGGTCCTCCATGATTTTCAAGCTTTTCAGCTCAGTATGGAAAAACTGTTCGCAAGACATTCACAGGGGCAGACCTTGGACAATGAGCTTCTTTCGTTGCGACAAGGTAATCAAGACCTTTTGGCTTATATTGCGTCTTTCAACAGACTGATAGTGGAAACTCAATGGCCTGAGGACAAAAGGATTACGCTGTTTTATAGAGGTCTACGTGGAGAGCTCAAAGATGTGTTAGCCCAAGCAGTGAATCCCCCACAAGATTGTTCGGACTATATAGACTTAGTCGTTCAAATAGATCACAGACTGCAGAACAGGAAGGCCGATCGTTCCAAGTTTGATGCTCGAGTATTTTCCAAACCGCCAACTCCTTCCAAAGGAGTAGACTCCGGGGAACCCATGCAAATAGGGGGTCTGAAAGGTCCTCTAAAACAAAAGGAGCGGGAAAGGAGAAAACAGTTGCAATTATGCCTCTATTGCGGAAACTCAGGGCACTTTCTTCGAGACTGTCCGGTGAAACCTGCTAAGAAGGCAGTAGGAGCTGCAGTTACCAAAGTTACAAACTCTGAGCAGGGAAACGACCTCGCCCGACAAGAATAGAGGTCCTCTTGCCGAGCGTGAAAACCAGTTCCGTGACCTCGCATTTCGTGATACCTATGGTCCTCATTAGCCCTGATAATCCGGATCGATTAAATGCAATTGAAGCTTACGTCGACAGAGGTGCCATCGGCAATTATGTGGATCATGAAATGGTTTTGAGGATGAATCTAACTCTTTGTCCCAAGGCTGTAAAGGACGTCATTACTACGGTGGATGGTACGGAGATAGCCTCCGGGCCAGTAACGCATACCACTCAAGAAGTGACGCTAATAAGTCAAGATGGACACCATGAGAAGATCGTGTTCGATGTGATCAAGGCCCCTCAGTTTCAGATTATTGTAGGAATACCTTGGTTAGAGAAACACAATCCTCTGATCGATTGGCGAGCAAGAACGGTCCAGTTTCCAGAATGTGTCTCTACTTGTCACCCTCCACCTGGTGTTGCACTGGCAGCAATTTCTTCAGAGACTCCCCAGTTACCTCCCGAATACCTAGAATACCAAGATGTTTTCCGGAAGGATCAGGCTAACTCTCTACCTCCTCATAGGTCTTATGACTGCCAGATAGGCCTGATACCTGGATCTACTCCTCCTTGTAGTAGAATTTATGCCCTCACCGAGCCTGAGAACCTTCACCTTCGACAATACCTGGATCAATACCTGGCAAATGGGTTTATTCGTCCTTCCAAGTCCCCTGCTTCTTCAGCTTTGTTCTTCGTTCCAAAAAAGGAAGGAGACCTTAGAACTTGTATAGATTATCGCTCCCTGAACCAGATCACCGTTAAGAATAGATATCCGTTACCTTTGATCCCTGAACTCCTGGACCAAGTCAGAAAAGCATGCATATATACAAAGCTGGATCTTAGAGGAGCTTACCACTTGGTACGAGTAAAAGAGGGCGATGAATGGAAGACGGCCTTCCGCACCAAGTATGGGCTATTTGAATATCAGGTCATGCCCTTCGGACTTTGCAATGCCCCGGCCGCCTTTCAATATTTTATGAACGAGGTCCTCAGAGAGCTCATAGATGTGTGTGTTGTTGTTTACATTGACGACATCCTTGTTTATTCTTCATCGGAATCTGAACATCGGAAACACGTGAAAATGGTCCTCGAAAGATTGCGTCAACACAAACTTTTTGCTAAGTTGGAAAAATGTGTTTTCAACGTGACTGAGGTTGAATTCTTGGGATTCATATTATCACCTGGCGGAGTGCGTATGGATTCAAAGAAGGTCGATGCAGTTCTCAAATGGCCATCACCATCCTCCGTAAAAGGTGTGCAAAGCATGTTAGGCTTCGCTAACTTTTACCGCAGGTTTATCCCCGAATTCTCTCGAATAGTCCAGCCCATCACTGCCTTGTTAAAGAAAAACAAACGTTTTGAATGGTCTGCCGAGGCGGAACAAGCTTTCCAGGATTTGAAGACTAAATTTATCTCTGCACCAATCTTAAAACACCCTCGCCCCGAACTCCCCTACATCGTGTAAACTGATGCTTCAAGCCTTGCCATGGGGGCAGTTCTATCACAGAAGGACCCGGTAACCAATCAGTTGCATCCCGTGGCATTTTGGTCCCGCAAATTCTCGCCTCCTGAAATCAATTACACGATTACTGACAAGGAACTTCTGGCTATCAAGTCTGCCTTTAAGGCTTGGCGGCATTATCTGCTGGGGGCCCGACACACCATTACTGTGATTACGGATCACCGAAACCTGCAATATTTGAAAACCGCAAAAGCCCAATCCTCTAGACAACTCCGTTGGGCATTACTCTTTGCCGAGTTTGACTTCATAATTACCTATCGACCTGATACAAAAAACGGTAAAGCTGATGCCCTTTCTCGGATGGGAGTGGAAGAACACTTGATCAACCCTAAACCTGTACCAATCATTCCCGAACAAAGAATTCTGGGTGTAATCGCCACACAATCCATAGAGGAAGTTAAGGATAAAGCCAGGCAACTTGTAGCTCCAGCAGACATACAGAATTGGCATCTGCAAGGAAAGGACGTTGCAGTAAAGTACAACTTATTGTATTTCCAAGAACGATTATACCTACCCAGCACAGATTTACAGAAAGAAGTAATCTCTTGTTATCACGATTCTTTAATGGAAGGACATCCCGGTATAGCCAAGACCTCAGAAAAGATCAAGCGCTACTTCTGGTGGCCGTCTTGGAAAAAAGATATCAGAGACTTTATAATGTCCTGTGGAGTATGCGCCCAAAACAAGAGTCAAAAGGAAAGACCAGCAGGCCTCTTACGCCCTATTGACATCCCACCTCTCCCTTGGCATACGCTTTCTATGGACTTCATCACCGATCTACCTCCATGCTCCGGATACAATACGATTCTAGTAATCGTGGACTTATTCTCCAAGATGGCGCATTTCATTCTGCTCAAAGGCTTACCAACAGCAGCAACTCTGGCCCGAGAATTTATCGAAAACATCGTCCGACTGCACGGTTTTCCTTCGGTTCTAATTTCGGATCGAGGTAGTCAATTTATTTCTCATTTTTGGCGAAGTTGCTGTCGGTCGGCTCAAATTGATGTGAGACTATCGACCAGTCACCACCCTCAGACCGACGGACAAACCGAGAGGACCAATCAAACTCTGGAACAGTATTTACGCTGCATGCTGCAACAAACTGAAAAAACTTGGAAAGACATCCTTTGGATAGCCGAATATGCCTACAATAACTCTGTCCATTCGGGAACTGAGAAAACCCCGTTTTTTCTTTTGTACGGCAGTCACCCTCGAACCTCGGAGTTGGATCCCCTCCAAGATCTTGAAACACCAGCAGTAGACTACCTGCATTCTGCAATCACCCAAGCCTTTAAGGAAGCTGTTTCTCACCTTCGAAGGGCTAAAGAACAATACAAGAAAGGAGCAGATCAACATCGGAAGGAAGCCCCTCAATATCGAGTAGGGGATCAAGTCTGGTTATCCACCAAATATCTACCTCTAAAAGGGCCACGCACATTCAACCCAAGATACCTTGGTCCCTATTCCATCACTACCAAAGTAAACCCAGTAGCGGTCAAGTTGGACTTGCCCCCGCACATGAAGATACATCCGGTCTTCCACGTCTCTCTATTAAAACCCGTGCAACCTCAAACCCGACTAACTAAATCTCCAAAACCTATCCTAGTTGATGGGGAACTCGAGTTTGAAGTCAAAAGCATTCTGGACTCCAAGATCTCCAAATCTAAACTATTTTACCTAATTGACTGGAAAGGCTACGGCCCCCAAGAGAGATCCTGGGAACCTGCTGAATATGTCCACGCTCCTCGCCTAATCAAAAGATTTCACCGAACATTTCCTGACAAGCCAAAACCCCCGGAGAAGCCCGGTTTGGGAGGGGCCTTGAGGGGGGGTATTGTCATGATCTCTGCTTCCAAAAGGTCAGGGTTTTCTCAACTCCCTTGGAAGCAGATTCATAACCCAGGTTCCGAGTGCCAACCAGTCCCAATTGGGACCTTTTGGACCCAGTCCTGGCGCCAGTGGCACCAGGCTCATAAATATGCCCAGTCCCAGCGCTGGAAGCGCCGGGCTCATAATGCTTGGGTGGACTTACCTGCAGCAGACCATGCTGCTTACTTGCCTGCCAGTACAGCCTCTGATCCTCTTCTGTTTGGAACTACTTTTCCTGTTGGGTGGGGCAGGAGCCACTCCCTAGGTTCAGAACACTGGAACTCTTCTGGAAAGCAGGAACTCTTTTCTTACCTAGGCGTGGCTGTGGAAGGAGACACCTAAGCACTACAGGAGGCTATTTAAACCACACCCGATGGATGAATCTTGCTTTGCATTATTCTGCATCCTCTGCAGCAGAACGCTCATCGTGTCTTCTGCATCTGATCCTGGGCCTAAGGAAAAAGGCTTACCATCCTGAATCCAGTCTTCAGCAACACCTATAAAGACAAGAAAGAACAGGTTAGCATTACGGTCTTCAGTGACAGCTCTTCACTTACCTGCGCCATCGGCTGCCACCAACGCCTCGCGCTGCATTCTGAAAGACAAAGGCTTACCTACTCTTCGTGCGCTCCGGAGGTCTTCACACTGCATTCCGGCATCTGAAAGACAAAAGCTTACCAACTCTTCGCACGCTCCGGAGGCCTTCGGCGCTGCATCCCGCATCTGAAAGACAAAACAAGGTGCGTTTAAAGACATTGGGGAACTTTAATACTCACGTGCCATTACTCCTTTCCACATCTAACCCAGTGGGTATTCCGGCACCCTGCAGCCGCTCCGAACTTGTACCTGCAAAATAAAAAGACAGTTAGAGCGCATCGTGAAGCAGGCAACAAGCGCTTACTTACGTGCTTCCAGGCGCTTCTATTCATCACACGGGCTCCATCTTCAACTCACTTCAGCCCGTCATCCACCATCGCCGGAACCCTGCAAAACAAGAGACATCATTACTAAAGACTTTAAAGACATTAGAATTACTCGAAACTTACCGTTCATGCAGTAAACGACGGACAGCAGTCCTCTGAAGTCAAGAGGCCTGCTCCCCTTATCCAGTGAAGAAACTGGTTACAGCACCCTGCCCCGAGGCAGATGGAGAGCACAGCGTTCACTTACCTAAGGTGAGAGCGTTAACCTTCGGGGTTCTACAGGAGAAGAGAAAGGGAAGAAGAGAGAGACATTCAATAACCCAGTTCATTAATCCCATATTTTCTATCTGCAGACATCTTACCCTTCGAGTCAAACATACAGTGCACAGAGGTCCAGCCCAAAGAGCCAGCCGTGTGTTACACATCACCTTTGAAGATACGGTATACGCCCAGTCAAGACCGGCGCCTCTACGGGAATCAGGTGAGCGTTACAGAATGCAAAGCCTACCACAAAACTCCCGTCCAGGCGCTATGGAAACCTCGGATACCGACCAACTAGCCCAGTTACTTGGGGAACTAAGGGCAGAAGTGCATGCAGCCCGTCAGGAAACGAACGCTCTAAGAAGGGAACTGATTATTTCCAAGGAGCGAACAGATGATCTCGCTAGACAATTGCTACAGTCACAAGCCGGACAGACCCCGTTACCCGCATCTGGGGGAAATCTTCCTTCTACATCCTCTATGAATCCAGTGCAGATCAACCTACCTGGGAATGTACCTCTGGCTCCGCCCAAACGATTTTCTGGTGACCCAAAGAGGTTTGCAGTATTTATCAATCAGTGCCGGTTGCATTTCTTATGCCGGCCAGCAGCCTTTCCAACTGATTAAGCTAAAGTAGCTTTCGTGCTTTCGTACCTTAGTGGCAATGCGGCAGACTGGTCGATCCCTCTAGTAAATCAAGATGATCCGGTCCTCCATGATTTTCAAGCTTTTCAGCTCAGTATGGAAAAACTGTTCGCAAGACATTCACAGGGGCAGACCTTGGACAATGAGCTTCTTTCGTTGCGACAAGGTAATCAAGACCTTTTGGCTTATATTGCGTCTTTCAACAGACTGATAGTGGAAACTCAATGGCCTGAGGACAAAAGGATTACGCTGTTTTATAGAGGTCTACGTGGAGAGCTCAAAGATGTGTTAGCCCAAGTAGTGAATCCCCCACAAGATTGTTCGGACTATATAGACTTAGTCGTTCAAATAGATCACAGACTGCAGAACAGGAAGGCCGATCGTTCCAAGTTTGATGCTCGAGTATTTTCCAAACCGCCAACTCCTTCCAAAGGAGTAGACTCCGGGGAACCCATGCAAATAGGGGGTCTGAAAGGTCCTCTAACACAAAAGGAGCGGGAAAGGAGAAAACAGTTGCAATTATGCCTCTATTGCGGAAACTCAGGGCACTTTCTTCGAGACTGTCCGGTGAAACCTGCTAAGAAGGCAGTAGGAGCTGCAGTTACCAAAGTTACATACTCTGAGCAGGGAAACGACCTCGCCCGACAAGAATAGAGGTCCTCTTGCCGAGCGTGAAAACCAGTTCCGTGACCTCGCATTTCGTGATACCTATGCTCCTCATTAGCCCTGATAATCCGGATCGATTAAATGCAATTGAAGCTTACGTCGACAGCGGTGCCATCGGCAATTATGTGGATCATGAAATGGTTTTGAGGATGAATCTAACTCTTTGTCCCAAGGCTGTAAAGGACGTCATTACTACGGTGGATGGTACGGAGATAGCCTCCGGGCCAGTAACGCATACTACTCAAGAAGTGACGCTAATAAGTCAAGATGGACACCATGAGAAGATCGTGTTCGATGTGATCAAGGCCCCTCAGTTTCAGATTATTCTAGGAATACCTTGGTTAGAGAAACACAATCCTCTGATCGATTGGCGAGCAAGAACGGTCCAGTTTCCAGAATGTGTCTCTACTTGTCACCCTCCACCTGGTGTTGCACTGGCAGCAATTTCTTCAGAGACTCCCCAGTTACCTCCCGAATACCTAGAATACCAAGATGTTTTCCGGAAGGATCAGGCTAACTCTCTACCTCCTCATAGGTCTTATGACTGCCAGATAGACCTGATACCTGGATCTACTCCTCCTTGTAGTAGAATTTATGCCCTCACCGAGCCTGAGAACCTTCACCTTCGACAATACCTGGATCAATACCTGGCAAATGGGTTTATTCGTCCTTCCAAGTCCCCTGCTTCTTCAGCTTTGTTCTTCGTTCCAAAAAAGGAAGGAGACCTTAGAACTTGTATAGATTATCGCTCCCTGAACCAGATCACCGTTAAGAATAGATATCCGTTACCTTTGATCCCTGAACTCCTGGACCAAGTCAGAAAAGCATGCATATATACAAAGCTGGATCTTAGAGGAGCTTACCACTTGGTACGAGTAAAAGAGGGCGATGAATGGAAGACGGCCTTCCGCACCAAGTATGGGCTATTTGAATATCAGGTCATGCCCTTCGGACTTTGCAATGCCCCGGCCGCCTTTCAATATTTTATGAACGATGTCCTCAGAGAGCTCATAGATGTGTGTGTTGTTGTTTACATTGACGACATCCTCGTTTATTCTTCATCGGAATCTGAACATCGGAAACACGTGAAAATTGTCCTCGAAAGATTGCGTCAACACAAACTTTTCGCTAAGTTGGAAAAATGTGTTTTCAACGTGACTGAAGTTGAATTCTTGGGATTCATATTATCACCTGGCGGAGTGCGTATGGATTCAAAGAAGGTCGATGCAGTTCTCAAATGGCCATCACCATCCTCCGTAAAAGGTGTGCAAAGCATGTTAGGCTTCGCTAACTTTTACCGCAGGTTTATCCCCGAATTCTCTCGAATAGTCCAGCCCATCACTGCCTTGTTAAAGAAAAACAAACGTTTTGAATGGTCTGCCGAGGCGGAACAAGCTTTTCAGGATTTGAAGACTAAATTTATCTCTGCACCAATCTTAAAACACCCTCGCCCCGAACTCCCCTACATCGTGTAAACTGATGCTTCAAGCCTTGCCATGGGGGCAGTTCTATCACAGAAGGACCCGGTAACCAATCAGTTGCATCCCGTGGCATTTTGGTCCCGCAAATTCTCGCCTCCTGAAATCAATTACACGATTACTGACAAGGAACTTCTGGCTGTCAAGTCTGCCTTTAAGGCTTGGCGGCATTATCTGCTGGGGGCCCGACACACCGTTACTGTGATTACGGATCACCGAAACCTGCAATATTTGAAAACCGCAAAAGCCCAATCCTCTAGACAACTCCGTTGGGCATTATTCTTTGCCGAGTTTAACTTCATAATTACCTATCGACCTGGTACAAAAAACGGTAAAGCTGATGCCCTTTCTCGGATGGGAGTGAAAGAACACTTGATCAACCCTCAACCTGTACCAATCATTCCCGAACAAAGAATTCTGGGTGTAATCGCCACACAATCCATAGAGGAAGTTAAGGATAAAGCCAGGCAACTTGTAACTCCAGCAGACATACAGAATTGGCATCTGCAAGGAAAGGACTCTGCAGTAAAGGACAACTTATTGTATTTCCAAGAACGATTATACCTACCCAGCACAGATTTACAGAAAGAAGTAATCTCTTGTTATCACGATTCTTTAATGGAAGGACATCCCGGTATAGCCAAGACCTCAGAAAAGATCAAGCGCTACTTGTGGTGGCCGTCTTGGAAAAAAGATATCAGAGACTTTATAATGTCCTGTGGAGTATGCGCCCAAAACAAGAGTCAAAAGGAAAGACCAGCAGGCCTCTTACGCCCTATTGACATCCCACCTCGCCCTTGGCATACGCTTTCTATGGACTTCATCACCGATCTACCTCCATGCTCCGGATACAATACGATTCTAGTAATCGTGGACTTATTCTCCAAGATGGCGCATTTCATTCCGCTCAAAGGCTTGCCAACAGCAGCAACTCTGGCCCGAGAATTTCTCGAAAACATCGTCCGACTGCATGTTTTTCCTTCGGTTCTAATTTCGGATCGAGGTAGTCAATTTATTTCTCATTTTTGGCGAAGTTGCTGTCGGTCGGCTCAAATTGATGTGAGACTATCGACCAGTCACCACCCTCAGACCGACGGACAAACCTAGAGGACCAATCAAACTCTGGAACAGTATTTACGCTGCATGCTGCAACAAACTGAAAAAACTTGGAAAGACATCCTTTGGACTGCAGACATCTTACCCTTCGAGTCAAACATACAGTGCACAGAGGTCCAGCCCAAAGAGCCAGCCGTGTGTTACACATCACCTTTGAAGATACGGTATACGCCTAGTCAAGACCGGCGCCTCTACGGGAATCAGGTGAGCGTTACATTGACAATGAACGGAACCTAGAAAAAATGTTCCAGCTGACCAATTAATGTAGGGGTTGTGCACCCTAAGCCAAGGTAATCCCAATATCACAGGATAGTGGGCAGTCCGGATAATGTCTAAAGTGATGACTTCCCTATGAGTAGAAACGGACATCCGCAAGGGAACCGTCTGTTCCTTGATGGGACCCGAGACCAACGGACTCCCATCTACTGACTCAACGGGAATAGCAATAGATTTGGAAGAACTAGGAATTCAAAATTTGGCCGCCCAAATATCGTCAATGAAATTACCTGCTGCCCCACTATCCACCAATGCTGGAACCTCAATTAAACCCAAGGAATCACAAGAAAAGGTAACCTTTAGAACCAACATAGGGGTATCAGGGACATCTGTAATGTGGGCTGAAATGGAGGAAGAAGGGGAACCGCTCACTGATTCCCTAACCGCGGCTCCCCTGACGGTCGGGTTCGAGCGTTTCCCTGCTTCCGAGAGAGAATGATCGGACAATTTTGTAAAGAATGCTCCTTGGAACCACAGTACATGCATAACCCTAAGGTGCGACGTCGAAGTCGCTCCTCAGCGGTTAAAGGACCACGAGCTGCACCTATCTGCATTGGTTCGTCCGAGAAGTTTCCCTTGGGGGAGACAATTGAATTGTCAGGCTGAGACCGAAAATTCTTTTGCCATCTCTTTTCCTGACGTCTTTCCAAAATTCTGTAGTCCATCTGCATAACCATCGATATTAATTCGGCCAAATTAGGCGGGCGAGGAACTCTAGAGACCTCATCCTTTAGTTCTTCATTTAAACCCCGCCTAAAAAGCGTAATCAAGGCGTCATCAGCCCAAGACGTTCCTGCTGCCAATTGTTTGAAGCGAGTAATATAGACCAAGAGATCCAAAGAACCCTGACGAAAATCCAATAGTTGTTCTTGAGCTGACACTGTGACCTCCTGCCTCCCAAACATGGTCTTAAGACTATTAACAAAGGCAGGATATGAATCCAGAATTGGATTGTTTGAAGTAACTAAAGGGGTAGCCCAGGCTAGAGCGGGACCGGTAAGGTGAGCAATCATGTGTCCCACCTTATCCCTATCAGTGTGAAAAAATGCAGTCTTAAACGTAAACTGCACTGTGCAAGATTCTAAAAACTCTCTCAACTTATGCGGGTCTCCATCAAAACGTCCCCCTGGTAAAGGTCCAGGAGGAAGTTCGGAACAACTAGGGGACCTCCCCATGTGTTGCCGTAATACAGCATTCTCTTGCTTAAGTGCTTGGACTTCGGCCGTTAGCGACTGAACTGCCGCCAATAATTGCTGTTGTTGAGCAAGGATCCATTTCAGTGAGCGCGCAAGGGGAAAAATAATTATTCCTGGAAACAGAATGCAAACATAGAAAAGAAACTAAGGTAAATCCCTTATTATAATTCTTTTGGGCGTTGCTAACTGTAATCTATTGTTCTTGCATTTAAAATCTCCAGGAATAATAATGGTTCCCTGTAAACATGCACCCACTGATCTGATCCAGTAGCTCGAATGTGTTGAATATGAGAAGCCCCCCCGGGGGAATCTCTTCCTATCCCGTGATAAATTGCACCAGGAAGGAAGGAACTCCCCAGGGAAACCCTCTGGGGAAGAAAACCCTGACTGCCACAGCTGTTGGACGTCTTCTCTGTTAAGCAGGTTGGGTCGAGTCTCAGTTCCAGGTGACTGAATGCAAATACCACAAAGAAAATAACGAAAGTAAAGATTAGAGAATGGTAAGTTTGCACTGAAGGACAGAGTGGAAGCAGAATATCAGTTGCCAAATAGTTACCCTTTATAAAGGAGATTGTGCCCTATAATGTCTCAGGATTGCATGTGTACGAATTCCTTCTGTGAGACACATAGAGTGAGAACTCGTGGATATCGTGATGTAACTTCAGGAATCTAATATGATATGTAAGGAAACATGAAAGACCTGAATTTAGAACAGGCTGACCTTTCTGAAATGCCATAGGAACAAATGAGAAGGAGAGAAGGGTACCTGACAGCAGATTCGGATTGTGATGCAAAGAAAAAGCCTTCTGAATTACACTGTCGGGAAATGAGTGAAGAGGCTGAATCGAGTCAATGTATACAAAGTGTTCAGACCGGTGCGATTGGAAGCGGTTACAGGTGAAATGAAAAGGATCTGTTTCGAGCCGGTCTGGCACTCGAAAACAGAGGTTAGGAGGCAGAATCTCTGCCCTTGGAGTACGACAAGAAAGCTTCTAGAAGACAGAAACAGTGGAAGGTATTAGCAAGGTGCAATGAGAAATTTAGTAAGAGTATAAGCCTAGGGGCGAACTTACGAAGCGCTGACTGGGGAGAGTAGCAACGCACTCGAGCGTTGTGCCTGCCGCAAGATAACCGGATCCTTGCTGAGGGGGTGGAGCCATAGTTGCAAGCATCCCTTGCAAGGCTGGAATACTGCAATCGGATGACGCCGCCATCTTGGGAGAAACAATGGCCGCCAGCCGTGATTGGGACCAACGGCGCCACAATGACCATCTCCTTCTGTGGGATATGACAAAAGGTACCTCGACTCCTAGAGGAAGTTTCGCTCCACCTTCTGTTCCATTTGAGGTTATTCAGTTTGATTTGATTGAAATGGAACGTTGCAATAATCTTAAATATGTGTTGGTTGTCATTTGTGCTTTTAGTAAGTGGGTTGAGGCCTTCCCTGTTAGAGATGCAATGGCCATAACCACGGCAAAAATTCTGTTGAAAGAGTTTTTTCCTAGGTTCGGGCTGCCGAGAGTCATCTGGTCGGATAATGGGCCACACTTTATCGCTGCTGTAATCCTACAAATATGCAAAGGATTACAGATTGATAAACGGTTCCATTCGGCCAGACATGCCCAAAGTGCCGGATAAGTGGAAAGGCATAACGGCATTATAAAGAACAAGCTCGCTAAGACATGTGCTGGCACCAAGTTAAAATGGCCGGACGCCTAACCGATCGTGTTGCTGTCGATGAGAACAACCCCTCAAACTAAGACTGGGCTCTCTCCCTTTGAGGTGGTAATGGGGAGACCTGCTAATATTTGGGGTATGCCGAAAAATCGCTCGTTGCGGGATATAGAGAATGTGCTTCTTTCAGATTACTGTAACCAGTTGACTAAAAATTTGTTTTCAATTCATCACCAGGTGCGAGAGGCATTACCTGTACGTTACGAGGGTCCTGGTCACAGTCTACGACCAGGGGACTGGATCCTCACGAAAGTTTTCGAGAGGTCGTCTTGCCTTGCACCTCGGTGGAGGGGTCCCTACCAGGTCCTGCTAGTCACCCAGACTGCTGTGCGGGTAACGGGTCAGATGAACTGGATCCACGCGACGCACACCAAATGGATCCCGCAGCCCGTGCCATACGATACAAAAGACACAGAATCCCTTTCCACTGCTGTAACCAACGTGCCCGAAACAGCAATAATCGACACAAGAGTATCGGAGACCGTTCCAGAATTCGCAAGGCCAGACAAAACGGCCATCTTGTCTCCGTACTCTCCAACAGTGGTTCTTCCGGATCAATCAATTTCTGATCCCATTTCCGTTCACTCGCCACCTCCAGTGGGAAGTGACGACATTTTGCTTTCTGATCCTTCAGCTCCAGAAATTGTGAAATATAATTTACGTCCAAGGAAATAGACATACAGCACGGTTTGACTGTGTGATTGAGGAAATCATTTGAGGGCTTGCCTTTTGGCCCGACTGTACGGAAGGATTCTGTTGGCTAAGGGTTGTGGGAAAGACATTAAGAAGACGCGCGACTGGAGTCGCCAGCAAACGAACAACTAGTGTTTTTTCGATTGAAGACTACAATGCCTGCACCCGCTACCGCTCGTACCGAACTTTTAGATAAATATGTGACTAGCGGAGACAATGATCAAGCATGCAATGGGACCCTCAAAGTGTATTGTTGCCTTTTTGTAATAATAACTGGGTTTCTAGTAACCGTTGGTTTTGGGTTATGGTATCTGGAGGAAGCATATCCGTTAGAGGACTTTTTACCTATTGAAAATGTATCTGTTTTCCCCACTCCTTCCGTGCAATTGCATACTTTATCGCCTAGAGATTCTTCGCAAAGACGGAACTATCAGAATAATACCCTTTTGTTAATAATGAATGCCACTCATGCAATTTTAAATAGGACCAATTGCCAGATCTGTTCACATCTACCGCAACATGGGGATAAGGGGCTAGGTTGGTATATTCATCCTTTACCTTTGACAACTGCTTGTTATGCTTCTATTAGAGCACTATTCGTTGGCCGATGGAATAACAACATCTCAGGGAACTTTGATGGTACAAATCTGAATAGTTTTGAAAAACGTGTTTTGATGCCCCCGGTGTGCTCGCTTTTTGCAAATAAGAGTAAACCAAACGTTGCTTCTGTTAGGCTCTCTGATAGATTGTCTCGTCCTTTTCAGTCTTTGATCTCTTTCAAAATGGCTCCTTTAGGCAATAAGGATGCCACCCCTCCATCTTATTCTGTTAATCATAGCCCCGATTCAGTATGCTTCTGCATACAGAGGAATGCAACACGATCAATGAGTAATTTTAGAAAATGCGCCAACGTTGCGAATTTGACTAGTGAGATCAGACCTCTGTACGTAGGCGAACCTGTCTATTTTGTTTGCGGTAATGTGGCATTTCCATGGTTGCCCAGGGATTGGCAAGGAACCTGCTATTTAGGGGTTCTATTACCTGGGGTATTTATTGCCAGTACTGCAGAAATTTCGAAGACTCGTCCACGACGATGTGTGAAAGGGATACTCCAGCGCAAACTCTAGGGGACATCATGAAATCCTTTGTGCCATTTTTTGGGCAAATTACGAATTCAGAAGATATCAGGGGACTAGCGAGAGTATTGGAGAGAACCATCAACCGGACCACTGACATACTCTATAATATGACGTTAGAACAGAAAGCGATAAGATTAGTGGCTCTTCAGAACCGGATGGCATTAGATGTCATTCTGGCTGAGCGTGGAGGAGTATGTAAATTAGTGGGGTCCACTTGCTACATTTACGTACCAGACTCCTCTTCAACGATCTTTAGGGCTATCCAAAATCTACATGTTCTTAGTTCAGAAGTGCATGTTCCTGAGGGAAACTGGGAACTTAGTGCTTGGTTTTGGGACCTCCTACGGTCGTGGGGATGGAAGTTGTTTTCGGCCCTGCTGATTATCTTGGGAAATGTTCTGTTCCTTTGTTGTTGTATACAGTGTCTCCCTGGTATATGTTCAGTATTAGGGGGGTGTTGCGCGCAAGCAACAAGTGTATTAGGGCATAAAATATACGCCCCAGATAAGGTTTCCAAGGGGTTTGTGTTGAAAGAAACTCTAGTGTCTGATCTAATGGCAATAGATATGTCTGACAATGATTCGGGGTGTATAAACATTGAAATGTGGAGTTAATCGCAAAATGATTGAAGGTAGTTTAGCGCTTGGCATAGGCCAAAAGGAGGGTTTGTTAGAACTGATATAAAATTGTTTCATCCTAATTGTATATGTTGGCCTATGCCCAGTCGCTTTGCGAGGAAATTCGTATTACAAGTCCGTGACCTTAAGTGAATCAAGCCTCCATTTTAGGTTAGAGCCACCATTTTAGTTTATTGTACAAAGTCACCCTGTGGCCTAAAATGGCCGTCTTGTGTTCTCTTGTTCTTGCTTTAACCTCTTCAACCTCTGGAGGAGAGTTAATGCCCAACCTGCCTTCAGGCTACATGTTAGGGTCATGTAGACCTTGTCCTTTGTTGACCTCAGGATCAGGGGATTACTTGAATTGGCGATGTTAACCTACAAGTATACAAGAACAATAACGCTATCTAAACACGACATGTGAAACATTTGTTTGGTCTGTATTAAAGCAATGTGTAAAGAGTGTAAAGTTAAACTTAGAGAATAATAGTGTTTGTTAGTAAATGTATTAAAAAGTAAACCGCATGCACGAGATATGTAAATTAGGAACGAACCTGGCGTGACCCTAGCCCAGTACATGATTAACTTGTAAGAGGCTGGACATCGTTATAACAAAACTGTATAAATACGCTGATGTCCAGCTAGCAAATACTGTTCACTGCTCACATTGAACCCTGCTGGTGGTCTTTGTGATGTACTGATGGCCAAATAACTATTTGTGTACTTTGTTTGTAAACTGTACAGAATTGCAATAAAGATTCTGGGAATCTTTACAAGCCTGTGTCGGTGTATTTCTCTTTGCATGGTGTAAAAGCCTTAATATTGTATTTTCTGATTCCACAAGCGTATGACATGGTGCTGGTGGTACAGTCAGGGGACGTAGTAACTTCTGAGATTTGTGTTGCGTGCAAACACCACAGGTCGCAATGAATTGGACAATGTCTTTTATCCAGGTTGGCCACCAATAGCCCTTTTGTATTTTAGCTCAAGTCTTGGCAATCCCTGGGTGTCTTTCCACTAATGACTCATGGTAGTTTGCTATTATCTGGTCTTGTAATCTCTTATATAGTCTCCCTTGAAAATAGGGTATATCATTTTTGATGGTGTATTGGTGTCCTCGAACTAGCCACTCCTGTTGTGCTGTTTGGTTCATCCGAGATTGGAGATCGGTTTTCAAGTCATCCAAACAGGCGATTTGGTTTTGTATCTGTTCTTCGGGAATGATAGCCACAGGCTTAGATGTGATGAAAGAATCTTTGTCCTCACCCATGCGTGACATAGCGTCTGTTTTCCCATTGCGTACTCCTGGTCTGTAAGTACTGACAAAATCATATTCTGCAAAGAACAGAGCCCAGCGAAGCTAGCAAGTATTGTAAATTACTGTGATCTGTGATAACTGTGACCGTGTGTCTTGCTCCCAGAAGATAGTGTCTCCATGTTTTGAAGGCTCCCAAAATCACTAGCAGTTCCTTGTCAGTGATTGCATAGTTCAATTCTGGCGCAGAAAACCTATGGGACCAAAATGCTATGGGATGTAATTACCCCGTGTCAGGGTCCTTTTGCGATAATACCGCTTCTGTACTCCAGAGACCCCCGGCCGGCCCATAGAGCCGAAGTTTGCTCCGAAGTACTTTAAGATGAGATAGCTGCACCCTTGAGATGGATGGGAGTGCAGATTTATTACTCCAAAACCAATCGATAAGGACAACTCAATGGTTTGGCAAAGGGAGTCCGTTTAATGACAAGTACAAAAAACGGGGAGTCAGGGAAATCAGCAGTGATGCAATCGTCCTTCTCGCTTCAACTCCAAAGAACTTCATAATCATAGTATTTATACTCAAAACTCGTCATAATTGATGTGTAACACTCAAAAGTTAACATGCAATTCTATTGGTTAGGAAAAGGTAACTTTAATATAGGTACTATATCTGTATATGGAAACGGAGTGAGGGGATTGGGTAAACACTGTCAGGTGGGTGTCTAAGACCTTACTTTAAAAATGACTACTGTTGACGTCACTAAAAGTAAAACGTCCCATTGGTTCTACTAACTATAGGACCCAAGATTATTTGGTCCATTGTGATTGGGTTGGCACCAACCACATGCATACATTTCCACTTTGCTTAGCAGCACGCAGAATGGTAAGCCAGGTGCAGGGTGCCCCCTAGTTACCCGACCTTCCTCCAATTAAGGTTACAATCAATCATCACTTCAGCAACTATGTAATAAAATAAAATAAATAAAAATAAATATGTGTCAATTATTTTACTATGGTTGGCCTCGAAACTGCATCTTCTGTCTGGAAAAGTTTGGATATCTCTTCCTGGGCAGATGCCAAGTGTAAGGGTGAACCCATGTTCCTTCTCGCTCGGCTGGTCACTTGATTCCCACACCGTGAATTTGTCTAGTTTCTCTCAATATGTGTATTTGATTCTTATTCAGGTTGCCACCTGCCTACGCCTCCTTATCTTGACCTATTCAGAGACAGGATATTCTGTTAATAAGTTTCAATTATGTGCAGCTACTGTTCGTTCCTTCTATTGGTAAGACCTTGGCTACCCTGGCAAGAGTTGCATCTGCCGAGTTTCGATTCAGCCGTCTCTTCTCGTTTTGCTAGAATATGAATCTCTGCTCATGCAGCCTTTAGTAACCTGGGTTGATTCTGCTTTTCGGGTAAAGTGGAATCGCACTTATAATACTGTGCTTCGTTTTGAGGTAGATTATATATAATGGCGCTTGCCACGCTATTCTTCTACTTAGCATAACAAGCCGTACTGTTTTCTTAGCCTTCTTGTGGTTCCAAGCATATGTACAGGTGTTAGCTGGATGAATATCTTCATCCTGCTTACAGTTTAAGCTTCTTTGTATTTCAACATTGTTCTCCCTTTTAGGTTCAGGATATTCTTATTCCTGGAGTTTCGTCTCTTTGTCTCATTCTCAGGTCATTATTTCTTCTATCTGCAGGCCTGTCCGTGTCCCTGTGACATCACCATTCGTCTTTCATTAAGACCTTTTTGGTTTCTTCCGGGACTGTACTTAGGAGATCTTCATTTCGTCTCATTTGCTGGTAGGGTTTTCTTAATGGATACCTTACTGCCCAGGGTTTTCTGGGTATTGGTACTTCAATAGGCATTGCTCTTCTGATAGGTACTGGGCAGAGCCCTACTGCATCTCTCTGCTGATTTATTTGCTCATCATACGTCACATATCTTGGTGTGAACGTTCCTGGTACTTCAAAATGGGCGACTGGAGTGCAGGCTTTATTCTGGACCTCCTCTACACTTCCCCCTCTGGGCGATTCACCGACCACTTTCACTTCCTTCTTTGGATTCAGTTCAGTCGATTCTTCTATATTTATCTTCACTCCATCGCCTGCATTCAATCCTTCTTCATCTTCTGGGTCTATACATGATGATTTGAAGAAGTGTCTTTTTGGAGTCCATGGCCCTCATTACAAGTCAGGCGTTAAGGGGTTAACGGCGCCGTAAAGAGCGTCGGCGCCGTTAAACCCTTAACGCCTGATTCACACTTTAACGCCTGCTTTTTGCAGGCATTAAAGTCCAAGGCGCTAAGAGACCTTGGTGCTAATTACGGCACTGTAATTTACGGTGCCGTAATTAGCGCCTTCCCCATCCCCATTATGCCCTATGGTGCAAAAATGGGAATGGGGAAGGGCAAATGGTGAATGGGGAATTACCGCCCCACTCACCTTGGAATGGGGCGGTAATTCCGCCTTCCACCATGGCGGAATCCGGCATGGACCATGGTGCTAATAGCACCATGGTCCACCGCCTGACTTGTAATGAGGGCCCATATCTTTATTATTCCTTTCAGACTCCCTGCTGTCCTTACATGTTCATCTTTATTCCATGTCATTAGTTGACATTGTCCATTTGGGCTACAGTAAACCCATCTTCCCACATAACGTCTATGCATCCTGGGATAGAGAAACTTTGTTCCTTTTAGTGCATGAATGCTGGCCTTCACACAATCTCTTATTTCTTCATCAGTCAGGTCTTTGAGCTTCCATCCTGGCTTGACATCAATCATGATCTTCATCCCTATGGCTTTTTTGTAGTTTTATGGCACTGAGAGATTATTATTTTGATAACACAAAATCCTAGTAATATCATCACTAGCAGGGCTCCCAAAAACTTGAATATGTCTGCCATCCATTGTGGGACCCACGAGAATAGTGATCCAAACCAGCTATCATCATCAACTTCGTCAGTTTTGTCGATCATCTGGTTCTATAGCTTCATCAGCATACCTGTAGCTTCTGTTAAAGTTCATTTTTCCTTGTCGTGAGAAGATATAAATGTGCAACATGATTCTCCAATTTTTGTACAAACTCCTCCATCCATGGCTATGATCATGTCAAGGACATATCTGTTCTGGAGAGTCATCAGTCTGATGGCTCTTAACTCTTCCTTAATCGCATTGAATCCTTTTATGATAGTGTTGATCGTCTGCAGTAATTCCCATCTGGTTATCTTTAACCATTTAGTATTTACTCCAACTTGGATTCTTGGCATAAAAATAGTTGAGAACACTGATGAGGTGAGGCTCAACAGCTTGTGTTCATATGGGATTGCATGAAATTTGTCTTCTGATTTAGCAGAGAAATCATTTTCTCTCTTCATTCTCTTCATCAGTCCCACAGATTGCTTCTTCTTCAGGGGAGCATCTGCTTTCGGGAAACTGTCAATATTCAGGTCACTTTTCGGGATCACCAATTCTGGAACGTGGACGTTCACTATCGTGCATATGCATCTCCAGTCTCTTGGCAGTCTGATGTATGCCTTGGATCTGCATGCCCAATAATGATCCATAATTACTGCAGTTCCATGCACCATCACTGGAGCATCAAAGACTCGTCCACAGTTCTTATTCTCTCCCATCTTTCTTGTGCCATTATTCCTGAAGCAGAACTTTGGGCTCTCCAGTGGCACTATCTGTAAGGGTCCTCCTCTATCTTTGACACATGTCAGTAGTTTTGCAATTTTCAGCCACAATGGCTTGAAGCCATTCGGCACAATGTCAACATTTTCTTTGTAGAGTCCAGTGATCACCCATGCTCTGCCAATCACCAATCCTTTCCCCCTTCTGTCTGGTGAAAGTACTGTTCCCCAAATCTGCATTTGGGCTCTATTCTTCCACTTTCAAGCCTCTTCTGGAGTTTTTCCTTGGACAAAAAGTCTCGGGTTCACTTCCCATCTTATTCCTGCTCCTTTAACTCCAGGCTTCTCATACCTGATCACATGATTCCTGGTATGAGCTCTGTTTCCTGTCTTAATGTCTTGAACATAATCATCTGCGTCGGGATAGGCTATTTCAGTTGCCCATTTTAATGAGGCATCACTACCCATGAATTGTCCTCTGGTCTTGCACATTGCTATGTGTGACAGAGAGTGTGCTGTCTGGACATCAATTTCTATAGCTATGAAATTCTTGGATTTCCCCACGCTGTATGGTAGGAGTGCACAAACAAAGCATTCCCCTTCTGAATTTCATCTTCCAACTTCCTTCATGTGCTGGTACCAAATATTATTTCCCAGATGTGCTGTGCTGTCCAGTTAGTCCTTTAGTTCATTGTCATTTCCATGCATGCTTCTCTTGATTCTTAGTGTTTTCCTGTAGTTTGCTATAACTACATCCCTAAATGCATCTGTGTGGCTTTTTCTTGCTGGTGTCACAGGTATCTCGGTCCATGGTGCAGGCTTCCTCATCTGCACCATTTGAGTGGACAAGAGTCTGGCAGCTCTTTCCCTCTCTTCATACATCCTTCTCCTGCTGGTTGCAAATGCCCATACCAACCACCCTGACACTGGTCCAGTGTATGGTTGTATTGTAGAACTGGTACTTGTCCCTTGCGTTGGAACATATGTGCTTGGCAATACAGTCTCTGTGGTTTTGTTTTTTAGTTCCTCTTGTATTTTCCTCGCTCTAGCTATGGACGGCCATAATGAGTCTACTATCAGTTGTGTCTGCGAAGAGGGTTTCTCCGAGTTGGTTCTTGATTTCTTAAGGGTTTCTGGTATGATTGCTTCTGTTGGCTTTCTTTTTTAACTCTTCTTGTTTTCTCACAACGTCTGCTGTGGAGTCTCTTAAGGCAGGCAGTCTCTTTTTCTCTACTGCTTTGGTTTGTGGTTCTGCAGTCATTGACACTAGGCATGTTTTGTTTGCATTCAGTGTTTGCATGCGTGCAGTTTTTCAATAACCTTTCTTCATTCATTCCATGACAACCCTGTCTCCGGCTTTTCTGTTTGTTTGTTACCACAAGTGTATGTGTGTCATTGCCAATCACATCTATTTCAAGTTCATTCATTCCTCCATCAGATCTTCTAGGGACTGGAATGACTATGTAAGGTCTGGGTGCTTTTGTGGGTTTCATACGTGCATCATTAGGTGGGTGCACTGGAATTGGAACGCTTTGCGCACCTATAAAAAAGGCAGTTCTGATCGTTAATGACAGTAAATCAATGATGAATATGATACATAGATACATTATGCCTCTGTATGTCTGGCGGCAGCATTTACTTCCAGAGACGTGTGGTCACTTCCCCTCCTGCGGGAGGACCAGATTGCTGCTCTGGACGCCCCTCTCGATCATTCACCAAATGTCAAATTTATTGTATTCCCTTAACCAATATCGTCTTTCGAGTTCTGTGTTTAAGAGTGTCAGGTGCTCCACAAGTGTCCCCCCTCTTGCGGGTGATGGTTTGTCTCTTATTTTAGGATACAGTTCCTTTGCTAGACTATGGAAAAAATCAAATTAAATAACACTTCATTAAGTCCTTTTACTGTGCATGTTCAAAGTAAGTAAGCTCCCAGTCCACTCCTCGGATTTGCTTCAGCCCTGAGGACATATTATGTGCGGATCAGTATATGAAGAAATAAGGACACAATAATAGCAAATGTAATAAGTGAAATTCTTGACACTGCTTTCTCGATCTGTCCCTCGGTGGAAGGCTTTTTTAGAAACTCCTCAGATAGTTCTGTTGATGGTTCGAGACCTCTATCTGTAACAAGATTCCATCCAAGAGCATGCCCATCTGTGCAACATTAGTTGGATCTCTGATGAATGTGAGGACATCAACATCGATCGGTCTCCCCACTAGCTCTGGAAAGTCAGTGACTAGGTGAAAGAGGACATTGTGAGCCAACCTGCTATCTTCAAGTGACAGGGACATCCGTCCTGTCTTGCTGAGTTTCAGGATTATATGTTTTCTCCTTAATGTAAACAATGTCTGCACTGTCCGTTTGCGTGGATTGAAACTAAGATCACTATTTTATTTAAAAGAAGGATAAGGTATTCTGTATTTGCTGGATCTTGAAGAAACGTGAGTGTATATGTTGTTGTTCCGATAAGAGTTGGACAGTATTCGACTATGCAAAAGAACAATGCGTTGATGAGCTCATTTATTCCCATCTGTGTTTGAGACATTTGGTTCTTTCTCACTGTACTCAGGAAGTAAGAGAAATTGTTCAGCAATGACAGTGAGCAGATGTCTTATTGTCTTTTCAATATCAGGATCTTGAAGAAATTCAGTAACTTTGGTGAGTCTCCCTACCAATGACTGGAATGATCTTAGCACTAGATCAAAATTGGTGACCACATCCTTGGCAATGTCGCTACTGCGGGACACCATAAGTTGTAAGCGGATTCAATTCAACACTACAGCTAAGTCAATGCCTAGTCTGGGATGCTGAGGGAAAGCCTTATTGGTATATTTTTATGTCCAGTTTGTTTGCTCTGGATGACAACCCTTATATAACACCCCTCTCTTAGAATCCCCATGACCCCACTGAGCCAAGAAGTAGGTTTGTTTTGCAAATTAAAATGTTTATTTGAAACTTAAACAATATATATATATATATATATATATATATATATATATATATATATATATATATATCACACTTTTATAATAAATTAATATTTGATATCACACTTGAGAATATGATGTTGATCAACAATGGATAATGTTACAGTGGTACACTCTTTTTAATGGCTTAGAAGTTGATATAGAGAGGATAAAGTAGCTGAGAATGCTCATATGGCTTCAAAGACCATGCAATGATGAATGAAATGCAGTACAGAAAATAACCTTGATGTGATTTCAACCAAAACAATGTAATCACTTTTCCCCCTGGTAGCAATTCACCCCCCCCCCTTTATGCAATGTAAAGAGATGGAAGAAAAGATGGAAGTAAAGCACACAGTTCTCAGGAATGCAATCAATGTATAATTCAGTCCCCCCCCCCAGCAAGCTTAGAGCAACAGGGATGATTTTAAACACAGGCAAAGTACTTTAAAGGTGGTATGCAAAGAAGTGAAAAATATGCTAAAATGATTTTAATTCCCTCTAGAGGTTCAGGGTGGGTGACAGCTAATTTGTATTAGTTCAGGATCACTTTAGCAATGGTCTATGAATGATTGTCAGGTTGCAAACGAATTTCAGCAAAGGAAAGCAAGGACAAATATTTTTACACGTGGCTGAAATTAAGCAAAATGTCAAATTGCGGCAAATTAGTCGCGTGCGTCGAGTGCAATTATGGACAGAGTATGAGGTTTAGAGCTTGTCGGAAAGCTTAGAATCTCAGCTTCAAAATAAAAGTTAAATCTCGCTTCTATCACAAACGGTTCCGGAGATACCGCCGATTTAGTAAAGGTAGTTTTTCGGATTTGAAATTTGAAAGCTCAGAATGACAGATGACAGTTTTCAGGTTTAAAGATGACAGAATGACACGAATCTAGGAGACAGTTCTAAATAGGTTAAAATAGTTTGGATTAGATTATTTTAAACTAAGAGATTGGTTTTTTCACAGTGCTAGCTGGGTACTCACGCTAGATTTTGGACAGGAATGCGACCTCTTCACGGATCGGGTCAACCAGTTGGACTGGACTCCTGGTGGTTCTCTCGCCACAGACGGTCTCTGCCTGGTTCTGCTCACTGGATAATTCTACCTTCTGGGTCAGCTCTGCTAGCAGCACTGCACAATGGTCTGGATCTCTGGTTCTGGCAAAAGTTCTTGGCACTGCACGGCGGTCTGGTCTCTGGTTCCGGGTACAGCTCTGCTTTCTGGGTGTTTCTGGCACAGGGTTTTAGCCAGAATCAGACAGCTCAGCCCGGCTGTATGAATATTTTGGTTTGGTTGCTAGGTTTTGAAGGCCTGCTGAATGGAGTCAGCTGTTGGGTTCTAGAGTTCTTGGAGTTTCTGGATGTGAAGTCTGAAATCAGGATGTGGAGTTGTCTGTCAAAATGCTCTGCAGAAAGTGAAAAAGCAAGTCCTATCTGGCTTCCAGTGGCTCTTTTTATGTGTTTAGAAAGTTGGTGTGTGCATGGGCATAGCTGAGCCGGCCCCTCGCAATCTATCATTGGCCACGTCCTCATCTCTCCCTTGATTGGAGAGCTGGGTTGTGTGTCATCTTTATGGCTTACAGACAGACACTCCCCTTGTCAATGTGCACACAAATCTATTTCTGATCCAAATACATATTTCCTAGATACACAATTTGTTGAAATTACATGTACATATTACAGATTACTTATGGTCCATGCTTGACCACTTATTTCCATTTTTAGTTGGTTTACCAATGTTAAATCTGTATAAATAATTACACCAATGTACACCCTCCTTCTACACACATTCCAGTAATTTACTAGGTTTCTAGCATAAACCCAGTGTCTGTAATATCAATAAATAGCAGGGTTTTGCCTCAGAACATGGTACAAAGTTGAATCAAGTCTTGAATTGTGGGTACATTTCTTAGATTAAGGTTCTCCAAATTGCACATTTTTGTGAGCTTAATACAATATTTTAGAAGCAATTAACTTAAACATATATTTGCTGCAATATGATTCCACATAAGTGTCTGGGTCTGCCCCCAGAAACTTGGGAGTACCACATGTCTCTCCTCTCCCAGGCAGGGCTCTGTTTACAGTCCACACTGAAAATCAACATACCCCATTCAAGGGAGAGAGTCTACTGTGTCGGCTGAGGTCAGCAGGCCAGGGGGCCACTCTGCATTTGGTTAGCATGTCCATGTGATCTCCTGGGCTGTTGTGTGGGTCTCTGAGGTGAGAAGGTTTCCCAGCCTCTTGGCCTGGTTATGCAATCAGATTGTCTCTGGGAACAGCAGGTGGTTAAGAGTTTTAATTAACCAGCGGGCCTTTGAAGTTTCCAGCTGTCTCAGGAGCCTGTTTAGCTTCTGAAGTAGCAGTTCTCCTGTCAGAGTTTAGACCGCTAGCGCCGGTTTGTGGGCGAAGCTGGTACTGGACCCATTTTTGGGATCTGTCTTGAATTAATGCATTTCAATAGTGTGGTCTTTTGCTTGATAGTATAGGATCCTTGCTTAACATTGTTTTGATGGCATCCTTACAGTAGAGTGGTGATGTGGAACCCCCCACAAGAAGGTTGTATCTTTAGAGAGGTCTTGTGCCCATGATTTTAGCAACTTTTTGACATCAATAAAAATGGATTTAGAACAGAACCATCTTTCTTTGCACTGGTGGGTGGCAGATTAGGTGACCATTTTGGTGTGCGCAAACTGCGCGGTTCTCCTGGATTCTGGTGTGAATGTGGGCAGCGACAGCTCATCCCCACATCTACCCAGTCTATTGATTTAGTTTGTTCTGGGATAGAATAATGGGCGGCGACAGCTCATCCCCACATCCACCCAGTCTATTGGTTCAACATGGGTCAAAACCCTTGACAAGCCCCCCGTCCAACTGCGCTTTGATTTGGAGTCGAGGGGGAGTCGGGTGCAAAGGATGTTTTGGATCCACGCGCTGGTATGTCCGCATCATCTTCTTCCAATTCCGTAGATGGCACAGTTACGTATCTTTTCCTCCATCAGGTGGATCGATCGGTTCTCCTTGCCAGTCCTGATGGGAATATTGGGCGGTACCCCGGGCCCCTCGGATCTCTGCTCCCAGTCCCCGGATCGTTCTCCTTGGTCAGTCTCCATGGTTTCATCTCTCCTAGGATGATAAAGCAAAAGCGGCAATACCTATTCATAGACATTTCTCCACCACTATTGATATAGTGGGGCGGCATGTACATTTTATAAATCAAGAGACATAGCATTCTTATTTTGAAAAACAAGATATAATTCAAAGACAGTTGCCTACAAGAATCATAAGATTTTAGAGACCATTTGGGGGATATTTTAGGGTTGGAACTGAACTAATCTGGAGCGGTCCCCTCTGGTATTGCAGAGGACTCCTCCAGTTGCTGCAGAGTGTGCCTGGGATGGCAACACTTTAGCTGATTAATATGGACCCACTTGTCTTCCCCTTCCGCCAAACTGCCTTTGGGGATGCAGATCTTATAGGCTACAGGGGAGATCTTGTCTATAATTTCAAACGGTCCCTTCCATGTAGGCAAATATTTTCGCTGTTTGGCCTGGTTCCTTTGGAAATTGTATAGATATACCCGGTCTCCCACAGTATATTCATTCCTGGTGGTCTTCAGGTCGTAGTGGGTTTTCATGCTATCAGCTGATCTTTCTAGATTC
Organism: Ambystoma mexicanum; assembly: GCF_040938575.1. Taxonomy (NCBI): domain Eukaryota; kingdom Metazoa; phylum Chordata; class Amphibia; order Caudata; family Ambystomatidae; genus Ambystoma; species Ambystoma mexicanum. Next base: position 347,087,194 of record NC_090931.1, read on the forward strand.
CGCTGAGCATAGGCAAAAGCATGCTGAAGGTGTTTCCTTAAATCCTCCACATACTCATGAGTTGTGGAGGCATTTATCAGTGTCTGCTCTTGGGTCCTGTAGAGCAAATGCCTAGGAAGCACCATCTTGCGTCCGGTCATCAACTCAAATGGTGACATTTTAGTTGTAGATGAAGGGGTAGATCTGATGGCCATTAGGACCAGAGGTAATCGGATATCCCAACTTGGCCCAGAATCTGCCACACACTTTTTTAAGATGCTCACAATGGTTCGGTTGTATCTCTCCACTGCTCCAGAAGAAGCTGGCCTGTAAGCTAAGCAATATGTAGCTTCCTTTTGACCCCCAGTATCGCCCACATCTTTGTCATTACTTCCCTGGTGAAGTGGCTACCCCTGTCTGACTCTTTGAGGTAGACCAAAACGGGAAAAGATGTGGTTAATCATCAGGGCAGCTGCTGTTTCTGCCTTGCAGTTTGGGGCCGGGAGACATTCCACCCACTTGGTAAACAAGCATGTGACAGTCAACATGTACTTGTTTCCTCTAGATGAGCGAATTACAGGGCCTACAAAGTCGATTTGCAAATCTGACCATGGCAGTGTCATCCCCCTCTTTTGGAGAAGTGCACGGTGTGTGAGGGATGATGGCTGAAATTGTGCACACACAAGACACCCCTTCAAGTATTGGTTGAGGTCCTGTCCCATGTGTGGCCAGTAAGCAACCTCTCTTAAGATCTCAAGTGTTGTATGAAACCCCCTATGATCGGCAGTGGCCGCATCATGGGCGTGACTTAACATCAGGCTTCGTAATGAGGTAGGGACCACCCACTGATCATGGCCAGCTTGGGATTTCCTTACCAACAACCCGTCTTGGATTCGGAACATCTTTGGACATTTCATCAACACTCTAAGGTCCTCCTTCCCAATGTAATCGGTATCCGTCAGGGGAAAGTTCTCAGGGTCCTCAATGTGTTGGTAATACTTACCAATTATTGGATCCCCCTCTGAGCTGTAATCAAATCAGCATGGCCCCGGTTTTGGCCATCTGATCAGCTAAGTCATTTCCAGTTTTGTCTGGTCCCTCTACTTTGGAATGACCCTTGATCTTCTTCCAGTAGATGGTCATCCCATTCGAGGTGACCAGATCATCAATGTTTTGAATTAACTTCCCATGTTTCAAAGGTTTGTTATTAGCACATAGCATGCCTCTGGTTTTCCAGTTAACCAGGTGCTCTACTAACCCGTTCCGTACATAATCCGAATCTGTGATTATGACCAGTTTGTGGAGCTGATGTTGGACAGCAGTGAGGATGGCTTGATGCACAGCCATCAATTCTGCCACCTGACTACTTCGGGGACCAATTTTGTATCCAGCGGAGGGTTCTGGGGACTCATTCACCCATGCGTTCCCTACGCCGGCCACGAGTTCTTCTTCCCCGTTGTTGTCAACATGGTAAGAGCATCCATCCACATAGACAGTGGGCATTCCCTCACACTTGTCTTCTTCAAAGACTTTGTGTGGGGAATTAAGGTATGCCTCCATGTTTTCCTTGATTTTTAGACTTTTGTCCTCAAGACAGTTTTCTCTGGCACAGTCATGCAAGTCAGCCAGACCTTGCGCGAGGGGACTCTTCTTGTTCTGGCCATATCTGACCTCCACAGGAAAGCCTTACATTGACAGAATCCAGGAAGTAATTCAGGAATTACTCACATTTCCGGACCATATTCTGTCACTTTGGAGATATTGCAGAGGCTGGTGTGGAGTTTCCACTATGATATGTTCCCCCTGGATGAACGGGCGGTAATTCTTCAATGCCCACACCGTTGCCATGAGTGCCTTTTCACAATCGTTGAATTTTTCCTCCACAGAGGATAAAGTTTTGCTCGCATAGGAGATTACTTTATTGACCTTGTCATGCTTTTGGTATAATACTGCCGTCAAGCACGTATTAGAGAACCATGTCTCCAGGAAGAACTCCTTGTTTCTGAGAGGGTAAGCTAGGCAAGGCGCTTGTGAGAGGCTTCTCTTGAGTTGTCTTACTTCCTCGGATTGTTCTGGACCCCATTCCCACTTGACCCCCCCTTCAAGAGATGAATCAGTGGTTTAGTGATCTCTGCGTAGCCTTCAATGAACTTTCTGCTATAATTAGTCAGTCCAAGGAGGCTCCTTAGTTCCCGCAGAGTTGTGGGGTCTTTCAGTTTCTGAAGTGCTTCCACTTTCTTTTCCTGGGGACAGAGACCCTGAGGAGTAATCTCATGCCCCAAGAAATTAACACGGGTTCTACACCACTGTGCTTTCTGAAAGGAAGGTTTGCTCCGGCGGCCCTCAACTGTGTCGGAACATAAGGATCTCTGCTATGTGTTCCTCCACAGATGAACTTTTGATGAGTACATCATCTACATAAGCCAGGTTACCCCTCGCACCCAGGTCGGCCATGGCCTTATTTAGGAAAATGTTGAATTAATTGCCGGAGTTGAGGTATCCGAAAGGAGTTCGGGTCCATGTGTACTGCTGGCACCCAAAGGTAAAAGCCAGTTTGTATTGGTCCTCCCTACTGACAGGCACGGACCAGTATCCATTGGTCAGGTCTATTGCTGTGAATACCTGTGACCCCTGAATCTGGGCTAGCCCTTGGTCAATGTAGGGCAGAGGCCATTGGGAAGTATGGACTCGTTTGTTGAGCTCCCTAAGGTCGGCGCAGAGTCTCCACTGGCCGTTTGGCTTCAATATTCCCAGCACTGGATTATTGAAGGTGCTGTGTACTGGACGGATTATTCCCCGGGACTCAAGGTTCTTAATTATTTCAGTAAGGGACTCCATGGATGCGAGAGGCAAACGATATTGCTTCACAAACAAGGGAGTCATTCCAGGGTCCGTGGGAATTGTGGTGGTGTGGATGTCAGTGCGACCACAGTCATATGAGTCTACCGCAAAGAGATCTTGGAAATCCAAGAAAACTTGTTTCAACTTTTGCTTCTGTTCCAGAGTCACATAGGCATCAGCCAGGTTGACTCTCTCTTCCACCATCTGACTGAAGCCTGGAAAGACTTCTTTTTTTGCTATATCAGCGACCTCCTCCAGCTGGGTGGGAAGTCCCTGACCAGAGTGCTGATTTGGACTGGAGGCTTCAGGTGGGAAAGGCAGCCCTCATGAACCTGGAAAATCACCTCATCCCTTCTAAAGTCACAAGTCACGTCTTCCTTACCATAAGGGCAAGAAGTGTACACCAGGAAGTTCCCCCCATGCCGGGTAAAGATCCTGTCTGCTGTTGTATTGTCATCACTGTCACTGTCAAAACAGTCCTTGGGGATTGGTCCTAACAGTTCATTTCCTAAATCAATGGAGAAATGTCGGTCATCAAACGCCATTCCAATAATGGTGCCTGCGGCTAGAGTAATACTCTTTAAGTCGCTGTTATCCACCTTTATTGGAATGGTGTCATGTTCTATGTTGACTAATGGTGTTGGGTTTACCCCTAACCCTTGCTGTTGGAGAGAAGCATTTAGATGAATTTAAGCATCAGGGTTTTTCCATTTTTGTCCTCTTTTAACTTTCACTTCCAGGGAGAATTGTCAGGTCCTTTTTGGGATGGTGACTTGCTCTTTAATCTGAATTTCAACTGCATAAGGTCGCAATTGAGCTGACCTAAATGCTTTTTCTGGATCATCAAAGCCCATGGGATTATCCGCTAATCGGGACCAAGCTTTGAGGTTTATTAGGTCCAAACTAATGCCAAAGCGATTGAGAATGTCACTGCCTAAGTAAAAGGCGGCGGTGACGTCTCGCACGACCCAACAATTATGGACTATGCTCTTGTTGCCAATGGAGATTTTGAGCATACACCTGCTTGGCAGGAGATGTTTCGAATTGGGTGTTTCCAGATCCATTTCCCAGTTGTCTATCAGTTTGAATGTGTGAATGGCTGGTTCTTTTGGGAGTTGGCGGAACATGGCTTCGCTGATGAAGCTCTTACCGTTGTTCACACACACTCGAGCGAGAACAGAGTCCTTCCCATCATTTAACTGAACAGGGATGAACAACTACTCTCCAATTTGCTGAATATCAGCCAGGCTCTGAGCTGATTTCACATCATTCTGGACTATAGGAGTGGGAGTGTCTGATTGTGGATTGGTAAAGAATTTCAGAGTATTTCCTTCCAGTGTGGAATACCACCTTAAACTGGAAGGAAGGCTGATTTTCAGAAATACAGAGGACCCCCCATCACCAGTCTGTTGTCCTACTGCTATTACTGTCACGTCTGGAATTTGGTTGTTCTGGAAGTGAAATTCTACTTGGTCAGATTTTTGTTCAACCATGTGGCAGGTGCCGTTTAAACTAACATGGTTGACACTCTGTTTTAATTTTATTGGTCGGCTAGTCTGGTTTCAGAGGACCTTGTTTATGCAATCTATTAGGGGTGACAACCTTCTCAGGAGGTCATTCCCTAGTAAACAAGGGGTGCCCTCTGGAGTCACTACTATGACCGGGTGGTTCACCTTGTGTCGCCCAATTTTGATGTCCAAATCTGCAGTCCCCTCGACGGGAATTTCCTTTCCGTCAAAGTTCTGGAGTTGTCCAGGAAGAGAGGTGAGGGGAATTTGGTACTTCTCCCCCCTACTTGAATTCAGTTCATCAAAGGTCCTTTTGGACAGAAGGGTAGCTTGGGATCCAGTGTCAGCCAGTGCCAAAATTGTACCCTGCCCCTGCAATTGTACCGGGGCATAGTATCTTCCCTCCTTCTCCTCAAGGGGGCACAGATAATGCACATTTTTGGACAACTGCTGGGCTTATTTTTTGGTTTGGACATTGCTATCGAAGAGATTTGGGCAGAATTCTGTGGAGAGCTTGGGGAATCTGAAAGAAAAAGTTGGCAACTGGAAATGGTTTCGGGTTCTGGGCCACCCCCCCCCCTTTTTGGAGGCAGTCATCAGGATGGGTTTGACCTTTGGGATTTTGGTATTGTTCGTTCTGGGATAGAATGATGGGCGGCGACAGCTCAATCCCCACATCTACCCAGTCTATTGATTCGGTTTTAGGTTCCCCTGGTCCCGGTTCTGGGCCGCCCCTGCCTTTTGGGGGGCAGTCACCAGGATGGGTTTGCACCGGGGGTTTTTGGTTTTGTTGGTTCTGGGATAGATTGATGGGCGGCGACAGCTCAATCCCCACATCTACCCAGTCTGGATTGGAATCTCTTGGGACCCATTTTTCCTTGGCAGGAGTTCCCCCATCTCTGAAGGAGAAGATCCTTTTCCCAGGATCCTCTGGGGATCCCTCTCCCTCAAATTGGAAGACCTTTACCTCCTCCACAAAGTGGGTCTGTTTGGGTACTTTGTTTCTCCTACCCCCCCCCCCTCTGCTCCTTGGGAGGCAGACTTTCAGGCGCAGGAGATTTTGGTGTAAAAGCCTTAATATTGTATTTTCTGATTCCACAAGCGTATGCCATGGTGCTGGTGGTACAGTCAGGGGACGTAGTAACTTCTGAGATTTGTGTTGCGTGCAAACACCACAGGTCGCAATGAATTGGACAATGTCTTTTATCCAGGTTGGCCACCAATAGCCCTTTTGTATTTTAGCTCAAGTCTTGGCAATCCCTGGGTGTCTTTCCACTAATGACTCATGGTAGTTTGTTATTATCTGGTCTTGTAATCTCTTATATAGTCTCCCTTGAAAATAGGGTATATCATTTTTGATGGTGTATTGGTGTCCTCGAACTAGCCACTCCTGTTGTGCTGTTTGGTTCATCCGAGATTGGAGATCGGTTTTCAAGTCATCCAAACAGGCGATTTGGTTTTGTATCTGTTCTTCGGGAATGATAGCCACAGGCTTAGATGTGATGAAAGAATCTTTGTCCTCACCCATGCGTGACATAGCGTCTGTTTTCCCATTGCGTACTCCTGGTCTGTCAGTACTGACAAAATCATATTCTGCAAAGAACAGAGCCCAGCGAAGCTAGCATGAGGATAAGGCCTTGGCAGTCTTCAAGTATTGTAAATTACTGTGATCTGTGATAACTGTGACCGTGTGTCTTGCTCCCAGAAGATAGTGTCTCCATGTTTTGAAGGCTCCCAAAATCACTAGCAGTTCCTTGTCAGTGATTGCATAGTTCAATTCTGGCACAGAAAACCTACGGGACCAAAATGCTATGGGATGTAATTACCCCGTGTCAGGGTCCTTTTGCGATAATACCGCTTCTGTACTCCAGAGACCCCCGGCCGGCCCATAGAGCCGAAGTTTGCTCCGAAGTACTTTAAGATGAGATAGCTGCACCCTTGAGATGTATGGGAGTGCAGATTTATTACTCCAAAACCAATCGATAAGGACAACTCAATGGTTTGGCAAAGGGAGTCCGTTTAATGACAAGTACAAAAAACGGGGAGTCAGGGAAATCAGCAGTGATGCAATCGTCCTTCTCGCTTCAACTCCAAAGAACTTCATAATCATAGTATTTATACTCAAAACTCGTCATAATTGATGTGTAACACTCAAAAGTTAACATGCAATTCTATTGGTTAGGAAAAGGTAACTTTAATATAGGTACTATATCTGTATATGGAAACGGAGTGAGGGGATTGGGTAAACACTGTCAGGTGGGTGTCTAAGACCTTACTTTAAAAATGACTACTGTTGACGTCACTAAAAGTAAAACGTCCCATTGGTTCTACTAACTATAGGACCCAAGATTATTTGGTCCATTGTGATTGGGTTGGCACCAACCACATGCATACATTTCCACTTTGCTTAGCAGCACGCAGAATGGTAAGCCAGGTGCAGGGTGCCCCCTAGTTACCCGACCTTCCTCCAATTAAGGTTACAATCAATCATCACTTCAGCAACTATGTAATAAAATAAAATAAATAAAAATAAATATGTGTCAATTATTTTACTATGGTTGGCCTCGAAACTGCATCTTCTGTCTGGAAAAGTTTGGATATCTCTTCCTGGGCGGATGCCAAGTGTAAGGGTGAACCCATGTTCCTTCTCGCTCGGCTGGTCACGTGATTCCCACACCGTGAATTTGTCTAGTTTCTCTCAATATGTGTATTTGATTCTTATTCAGGTTGCCACCTGCCTACGCCTCCTTATCTTGACCTATTCAGAGACAGGATATTCTGTTAATAAGTTTCAATTATGTGCAGCTACTGTTCGTTCCTTCTATTGGTAAGACCTTGGCTATCCTGGCAAGAGTTGCATCTGCCGAGTTTCGATTCAGCCGTCTCTTCTCGTTTTTCTAGAATATGAATCTCTGCTCATGCAGCCTTTAGTAACCTGGGTTGATTCTGCTTTTCGGGTAAAGTGGAATCGCACTTATAATACTGTGCTTCGTTTTGAGGTAGATTATATATAATGGCGCTTGCCACGCTATTATTCTACTTAGCATAACAAGCCGTACTGTTTTCTTAGCCTTCTTGTGGTTCCAAGCATATGTACAGGTGTTAGCTGGATGAATATCTTCATCCTGCTTACAGTTTAAGCTTCTTTGTATTTCAACATTGTTCTCCCTTTTAGGTTCAGGATATTCTTATTCCTGGAGTTTCGTCTCTTTGTCTCATTCTCAGGTCATTATTTCTTCTATCTGCAGGCCTGTCCGTGTCCCTGTGACATCACCATTCGTCTTTCATTAAGACCTTTTTGGTTTCTTCCGGGACTGTACTTAGGAGATCTTCATTTCGTCTCATTTGCTGGTAGGGTTTTCTTAATGGATACCTTACTGCCCAGGGTTTTCTGGGTATTGGTACTTCAATAGGCATTGCTCTTCTGATAGGTACTGGGCAGAGCCCTACTGCATCTCTCTGCTGATTTATTTGCTCATCATACGTCACATATCTTGGTGTGAACGTTCCTGGTACTTCAAAATGGGCGACTGGAGTGCAGGCTTTATTCTGGACCTCCTCTACACTCCCCCCTCTGGGCGATTCACCGACCACTTTCACTTCCTTCTTTGGATTCAGTTCAGTCGATTCTTCTATATTTATCTTCACTCCATCGCCTGCATTCAATCCTTCTTCATCTTCTGGGTCTATACATGATGATTTGAAGAAGTGTCTTTTTGGAGTCCATGGCCCTCATTACAAGTCAGGCATTAAGGGGTTAACGGCGCCGTAAAGAACGTCGGCGCCGTTAAACCCATAACGCCTGATTCACACTTTAACGCCTGCTTTTTGCAGGCATTAAAGTCCAAGGCGCTAAGAGACCTTGGTGCTAATTACGGCACTGTAATTTACGGTGCCGTAATTAGCGCCTTCCCCATCCCCATTATGCCCTATGGTGCAAAAATGGGAATGGGGAAGGGCAAATGGTGAATGGGGAATTACCGCCCCACTCACCTTGGAATGGGGCGGTAATTCCGCCTTCCACCATGGCGGAATCCGGCATGGACCATGGTGCTAATAGCACCATGGTCCACCGCCTGACTTGTAATGAGGGCCCATATCTTTATTATTCCTTTCAGACTCCCTGCTGTCCTTACATGTTCATCTTTATTCCATGTCATTAGTTGACATTGTCCATTTGGGCTACAGTAAACCCATCTTCCCACATAACGTCTATGCATCCTGGGATAGAGAAACTTTGTTCCTTCTAGTGCATGAATGCTGGCCTTCACACAATCTCTTATTTCTTCATCAGTCAGGTCTTTGAGCTTCCATCCTGGCTTGACATCAATCATGATCTTCATCCCTATGGCTTTTTTGTAGTTTTATGGCACTGAGAGATTATTATTTTGATAACACAAAATCCTAGTAATATCATCACTAGCAGGGCTCACAAAAACTTGAATATGTCTGCCATCCATTGTGGGACCCACGAGAATAGTGATCCAAACCAGCTATCAATTCAACTTCGTCAGTTTTGTCGATCATCTGGTTCTATAGCTTCGTCAGCATACCTGTAGCTTCTGTTAAAGTTCATTTTTCCTTGTCGTGAGAAGATATAAATGTGCAACATGATTCTCCAATTTTTGTACAAACTCCTCCATCCATGGCTATGATCATGTCAAGGACATATCTGTTCTGGAGAGTCATCAGTCTGATGGCTCTTAACTCTTCCTTAATCGCATTGAATCCTTTTATGATAGTGTTGATCGTCTGCAGTAATTCCCATCTGGTTATCTGTAACCATTTAGTATTTACTCCAACTTGGATTCTTGGCATAAAAATAGTTGGGAACACTGATGAGGTGAGGCTCAACAGCTTGTGTTCATATGGGATTGCATGAAATTTGTCTTCTGATTTAGCAGAGAAATCATTTTCTCTCTTCATTCTCTTCATCAGTCCCACAGATTGCTTCTTCTTCAGGGGAGCATCTGCTTTCGGGAAACTGTCAATATTCAGGTCACTTTTCGGGATCACCAATTCTGGAACGTGGACGTTCACTATCGTGCATATGCATCTCCAGTCTCTTGGCAGTCTGATGTATGCCTTGGATCTGCATGCCCAATAATGATCCATAATTACTGCAGTTCCATGCACCATCACTGGAGCATCAAAGACTCGTCCACAGTTCTTATTCTCTCCCATCTTTCTTGTGCCATTATTCCTGAAGCAGAACTTTGGGCTCTCCAGTGGCACTATCTGTAAGGGTCCTCCTCTATCTTTGACACATGTCAGTAGTTTTGCAATTTTCAGCCACAATGGCTTGAAGCCATTCGGCACAATGTCAACATTTTCTTTGTAGAGTCCAGTGATCACCCATGCTCTGCCAATCACCAATCCTTTCCCCCTTCTGTCTGGTGAAAGTACTGTTCCCCAAATCTGCATTTGGGCTCTATTCTTCCACTTTCAAGCCTCTTCTGGAGTTTTTCCTTGGACAAAAAGTCTCGGGTTCACTTCCCATCTTATTCCTGCTCCTTTAACTCCAGGCTTCTCATACCTGATCACATGATTCCTGGTATGAGCTCTGTTTCCTGTCTTAATGTCTTGAACATAATCATCTGCGTCGGGATAGGCTATTTCAGTTGCCCATTTTAATGAGGCATCACTACCCATGAATTGTCCTCTGGTCTTGCACATTGCTATGTGTGACAGAGAGTGTGCTGTCTGGACATCAATTTCTATAGCTATGAAATTCTTGGATTTCCCCACGCTGTATGGTAGGAGTGCACAAACAAAGCATTCCCCTTCTGAATTTCATCTTCCAACTTCCTTCATGTGCTGGTACCAAATATTATTTCCCAGATGTGCTGTGCTGTCCAGTTAGTCCTTTAGTTCATTGTCATTTCCATGCATGCTTCTCTTGATTCTTAGTGTTTTCCTGTAGTTTGCTATAACTACATCCCTAAATGCATCTGTGTGGCTTTTTCTTGCTGGTGTCACAGGTATCTCGGTCCATGGTGCAGGCTTCCTCATCTGCACCATTTGAGTGGACAAGAGTCTGGCAGCTCTTTCCCTCTCTTCATACATCCTTCTCCTGCTGGTTGCAAATGCCCATACCAACCACCCTGACACTGGTCCAGTGTATGGTTGTATTGTAGAACTGGTACTTGTCCCTTGCGTTGGAACATATGTGCTTGGCAATACAGTCTCTGTGGTTTTGTTTTTTAGTTCCTCTTGTATTTTCCTCGCTCTAGCTATGGACGGCCATAATGAGTCTACTATCAGTTGTGTCCGCGAAGAGGGTTTCTCCGAGTTGGTTCTTGATTTCTTAAGGGTTTCTGGTATGATTGCTTCTGTTGGCTTTCTTTTTTAACTCTTCTTGTTTTCTCACAACGTCTGCTGTGGAGTCTCTTAAGGCAGGCAGTCTCTTTTTCTCTACTGCTTTGGTTTGTGGTTCTGCAGTCATTGACACTAGGCATGTTTTGTTTGCATTCAGTGTTTGCATGCGTGCAGTTTTTCAATAACCTTTCTTCATTCATTCCATGACAACCCTGTCTCCGGCTTTTCTGTTTGTTTGTTACCACAAGTGTATGTGTGTCATTGCCAATCACATCTATTTCAAGTTCATTCATTCCTCCATCAGATCTTCTAGGGACTGGAATGACTATGTAAGGTCTGGGTGCTTTTGTGGGTTTCATACGTGCATCATTAGGTGGGTGCACTGGGATTGGAACGCTTTGCGCACCTATAAAAAAGGCAGTTCTGATCGTTAATGACAGTAAATCAATGATGAATATGATACATAGATACATTATGCCTCTGTATGTCTGGCGGCAGCATTTACTTCCAGAGACGTGTGGTCACTTCCCCTCCTGCGGGAGGACCAGATTGCTGCTCTGGACGCCCCTCTCGATCATTCACCAAATGTCAAATTTATTGTATTCCCTTAACCAATATCGTCTTTCGAGTTCTGTGTTTAAGAGTGTCAGGTGCTCCACAAGTGTCCCCCCTCTTGCGGGTGATGGTTTGTCTCTTATTTTAGGATACAGTTCCTTTGCTAGACTATGGAAAAAATCAAATTAAATAACACTTCATTAAGTCCTTTTACTGTGCATGTTCAAAGTAAGTAAGCTCCCAGTCCACTCCTCGGATTTGCTTCAGCCCTGAGGACATATTATGTGCGGATCAGTATATGAAGAAATAAGGACACAATAATAGCAAATGTAATAAGTGAAATTCTTGACACTGCTTTCTCGATCTGTCCCTCGGTGGAAGGCTTTTTTAGAAACTCCTCAGATAGTTCTGTTGATGGTTCGAGACCTCTATCTGTAACAAGATTCCATCCAAGAGCATGCCCATCTGTGCAACATTAGTTGGATCTCTGATGAATGTGATGACATCAACATCGATCGGTCTCCCCACTAGCTCTGGAAAGTCAGTGACTAGGTGAAAGAGGACATTGTGAGCCAACCTGCTATCTTCAAGTGACAGGGACATCCGTCCTGTCTTGCTGAGTTTCAGGATTGTATGTTTTCTCCTTAATGTAAACAATGTCTGCACTGTCCGTTTGCGTGGATTGAAACTAAGATCACTATTTTATTTAAAAGATGGTTAAGGTATTCTGTATTTGCTGGATCTTGAAGAAACGTGAGTGTATATGTTGTTGTTCCGATAAGAGTTGGACAGTATTCGACTATGCAAAAGAACAATGCGTTGATGAGCTCATTTATTCCCATCTGTGTTTGAGACATTTGGTTCTTTCTCACTGTACTCAGGAAGTAAGAGAAATTGTTCAGCAATGACAGTGAGCAGATGTCTTATTGTCTTTTCAATATCAGGATCTTGAAGAAATTCAGTAACTTTGGTGAGTCTCCCTACCAATGACTGGAATGATCTTAGCACTAGATCAAAATAGGTGACCACATCCTTGGCAATGTCGCTACTGCGGGACACCATAAGTTGTAAGCGGATTCAATTCAACACTACAGCTAAGTCAATGCCTAGTCTGGGATGCTGAGGGAAAGCCTTATTGGTATATTTTTATGTCCAGTTTGTTTGCTCTGGATGACAACCCTTATATAACACCCCTCTCTTAGAATCCCCATGACCCCACTGAGCCAAGAAGTAGGTTTGTTTTGCAAATTAAAATGTTTATTTGAAACATATATATCACACTTTTATAATAAATTAATATTTGATATCACACTTGAGAATATGATGTTGATCAACAATGGATAATGTTACAGTGGTACACTCTTTTTAATGGCTTAGAAGTTGATATAGAGAGGATAAAGTAGCTGAGAATGCTCATATGGCTTCAAAGACCATGCAATGATGAATGAAATGCAGTACAGAAAATAACCTTGATGTGATTTCAACCAAAACAATGTAATCACTTTTCCCCCTGGTAGCAATTCATCCCCCCCCCCTTTATGCAATGTAAAGAGATGGAAGAAAAGATGGAAGTAAAGCACACAGTTCTCAGGAATACAATCAATGTATAATTCAGTCCCCCCCCCCAGCAAGCTTAGAGCAACAGGGATGATTTTAAACACAGGCAAAGTACTTTAAAGGTGGTATGCAAAGAAGTGAAAAATATGCTAAAATGATTTTAATTCCCTCTAGAGGTTCAGGGTGGGTGACAGCTACTTTGTATTAGTTCAGGATCACTTTAGCAATGCTCTATGAATGATTGTCAGGTTGCAAACGAATTTCAGCAAAGGAAAGCAAGGACAAATATTTTTACACGTGGCTGAAATTAAGCAAAATGTCAAATTGCGGCAAATTAGTCACGTGCGTCGAGTGCAATTATGGACAGAGTATGAGGTTTAGAGCTTGTCGGAAAGCTTAGAATCTCAGCTTCAAAATAAAAGTTAAATCTCGCTTCTGTCACAAACGGTTCCGGAGATACCGCCGATTTAGTAAAGGTAGTTTTTCGGATTTGAAATTTGAAAGCTCAGAATGACAGATGACAGTTTTCAGGTTTAAAGATGACAGAATGACACGAATCTAGGAGGCAGTTCTAAATAGGTTAAAATAGTTTGGATTAGATTATTTTAAACTAAGAGATTGGTTTTTTCACAGTGTTAGCTGGGTACTCACACTAGATTTTGGACAGGAATGCGACCTCTTCACGGATCGGGTCAACCAGTTGGACTGGACTCCTGGCGGTTCTCTCGCCACAGACGGTCTCTGCCTGGTTCTGCTCACTGGATAATTCTACCTTCTGGGTCAGCTCTGCTAGCAGCACTGCACAATGGTCTGGATCTCTGGTTCTGGCAAAAGTTCTTGGCACTGCACGGCGGTCTGGTCTCTGGTTCCGGGTACAGCTCTGCTTTCTGGGTGTTTCTGGCACAGGGTTTTAGCCAGAATCAGACAGCTCAGCCCGGCTGTATGAATATTTTGGTTTGGTTGCTAGGTTTTGAAGGCCTGCTGAATGGAGTCAGCTGTTGGGTTCTAGAGTTCTTGGAGTTTCTGGATGTGAAGTCTGAAATCAGGATGTGGAGTTGTCTGTCAAAATGCTCTGCAGAAAGTGAAAAAGCAAGTCCTATCTGGCTTCCAGTGGCTCTTTTTATGTGTTTAGAAAGTTGGTGTGTGCATGGGCATAGCTGAGCCGGCCCCTCGCAATCTATCATTGGCCACGTCCTCCTCTCTCCCTTGATTGGAGAGCTGGGTTGTGTGTCATCTTTATGGCTTACAGACAGACACTCCCCTTGTCAATGTGCACACAAATCTATTTCTGATCCAAATACATATTTCCTAGATACACAATTTGTTGAAATTACATGTACATATTACAGATTACTTATGGTCCATGCTTGACCACTTATTTCCATTTTTAGTTGGTTTACCAATGTTAAATCTGTATAAATAATTACACCAATGTACACCCTCCTTCTACACACATTCCAGTAATTTACTAGGTTTCTAGCATAAACCCAGTGTCTGTAATATCAATAAATAGCAGGGTTTTGCCTCAGAACATGGTACAAAGTTGTATCAAGTCTTGAATTGTGGGTACATTTCCTAGATTAAGGTTCTCCAAATTGCACATTTTTGTGAGCTTAATACAATATTTTAGAAGCAATTAACTTAAACATATATTTGCTGCAATATGATTCCACATAAGTGTCTGGGTCTGCCCCCAGAAACTTGGGAGTACCACATGTCTCTCCTCTCCCAGGCAGGGCTCTGTTTACAGTCCACACTGAAAATCAACATACCCCATTCAAGGGAGAGAGTCTACTGTGTCGGCTGAGGTCAGCAGGCCAGGGGGCCACTCTGCATTTGGTTAGCATGTCCATGTGATCTCCTGGGCTGTTGTGTGGGTCTCTGAGGTGAGAAGGTTTCCCAGCCTCTTGGCCTGGTTATGCAATCAGATTGTCTCTGGGAACAGCAGGTGGTTAAGAGTTTTAATTAACCAGCGGGCCTTTGAAGTTTCCAGCTGTCTCAGGAGCCTGTTTAGCTTCTGAAGTAGCAGTTCTCCTGTCAGAGTTTAGACCGCTAGCGCCGGTTTGTGGGCAAAGCTGGTACTGGACCCATTTTTGGGATCTGTCTTGAATTAATGCATTTCAATAGTGTGGTCTTTTGCTTGATAGTATAGGATCCTTGCTTAACATTGTTTTGATGGCATCCTTACAGTAGAGTGGTGATGTGGAACCCCCCACAAGAAGGTTGTATCTTTAGAGAGGTCTTGTGCCCATGATTTTAGCAACTTTTTGACATCAATAAAAATGGATTTAGAACAGAACCATCTTTCTTTGCACTGGTGGGTGGCAGATTAGGTGACCATTTTGGTGTGCGCAAACTGCGCGGTTCTCCTGGATTCTGGTGTGAATGTGGGCAGCGACAGCTCATCCCCACATCTACCCAGTCTATTGATTTAGTTTGTTCTGGGATAGAATAATGGGCGGCGACAGCTCATCCCCACATCTACCCAGTCTATTGATTCAACATGGGTCAAAACCCTTGACAAGCCCCCCGTCCAACTGCGCTTTGATTTGGAGTCGAGGGGGAGTCGGGTGCAAAGGATGTTTTGGATCCACGCGCTGGTATGTACGCATCATCTTCTTCCAATTCCGTAGATGGCACAGTTACGTATCTTTTCCTCCATCAGGTGGATCGATTGGTTCTCCTCGCCAGTCCTGATGGGAATATTGGGCGGTACCCCGGGCCCCTCGGATCTCTGCTCCCAGTCCCCGGATCGTTCTCCTTGGTCAGTCTCCATGGTTTCATCTCTCCTAGGATGATAAAGCAAAAGCGGCAATACCTATTCATAGACATTTCTCCACCACTATTGATATAGTGGGGCGGCATGTACATTTTATAAATCAAGAGACATAGCATTCTTATTTTGAAAAACAAGATATAATTCAAAGACAGTTGCCTACAAGAATCATAAGATTTTAGAGACCATTTGGGGGATATTTTAGGGTTGGAACTGAACTAATCTGGAGCGGTCCCCTCTGGTATTGCAGAGGACTCCTCCAGTTGCTGCAGAGTGTGCCTGGGATGGCAACACTTTAGCTGATTAATATGGACCCACTTGTCTTCCCCTTCCGCCAAACTGCCTTTGGGGATGCAGATCTTATAGGCTACAGGGGAGATCTTGTCTATAATTTCAAACGGTCCCTTCCATGTAGGCAAATATTTTCGCTGTTTGGCCTGGTTCCTTTGGAAATTGTATAGATATACCCGGTCTCCCACAGTATATTCATTCCTGGTGGTCTTCAGGTCGTAGTGGGTTTTCATGCCATCAGCTGATCTTTCTAGATTCCGCTGAGCATAGGCAAAAGCATACTGAAGGTGTTTCCTTAAATCCTCCACATACTCATGAGTTGTGGAGGCATTTATCAGTGTCTGCTCTTGGGTCCTGTAGAGCAAATGCCTAGGAAGCACCATCTTGCGTCCGGTCATCAACTCAAATGGTGACATTTTAGTTGTAGATGAAGGGGTAGATCTGATGGCCATTAGGACCAGAGGTAATCGGATATCCCAACTTGGCCCAGAATCTGCCACACACTTTTTTAAGATGCTCACAATGGTTCGGTTGTATCTCTCCACTGCTCCAGAAGAAGCTGGCCTGTAAGCTAAGCAATATGTAGCTTCCTTTTGACCCCCAGTATCTCCCACATCTTTGTCATTACTTCACTGGTGAAGTGGCTACCCCTGTCTGACTCTTTGAGGTAGACCAAAACGGGAAAAGATGTGGTTAATCATCAGGGCAGCTGCTGTTTCTGCCTTGCAGTTTGGGGCTGGGAGACATTCCACCCACTTGGTAAACAAGCATGTGACAGTCAACATGTACTTGTTTCCTCTAGATGAGCGAATTACAGGGCCTACGAAGTCGATTTGCAAATCTGACCATGGCAGTGTCATCCCCCTCTTTTGGAGAAGTGCACGGTGTGTGAGGGATGATGGCTGAAATTGTGGACACACAAGACACCCCTTCAAGTATTGGTTGAGGTCCTGTCCCATGTGTGGCCAGTAAGCAACCTCTCTTAAGATCTCAAGTGTTGTATGAAACCCCCTATGATCGGCAGTGGCCGCATCATGGGCGTGACTTAACATCAGGCTTCGTAATGAGGTAGGGACCACCCACTGATCATGGCCAGCTTGGGATTTCCTTACCAACAACCCGTCTTGGATTCGGAAAATCTTTGGACATTTCATCAACACTCTAAGGTCCTCCTTCCCAATGTAATCGGTATCCGTCAGGGGAAAGTTCTCAGGGTCCTCAATGTGTTGGTAAAACTTACCAATTATTGGATCCCCCTCTGAGCTGTAATCAAATCAGCATGGCCCCGGTTTTGGCCATCTGATCAGCTAAGTCATTTCCAGTTTTGTCTGGTCCCTCTACTTTGGAATGACCCTTGATCTTCTTCCAGTAGATTTTCATCCCATTCGAGGTGACCAGATCATCAATGTTTTGAATTAACTTCCCATGTTTCAAAGGTTTGTTATTAGCACATAGCATGCCTCTGGTTTTCCAGTTAACCAGGTGCTCTACTAACCCGTTCCGTACATAATCCGAATCTGTGATTATGACCAGTTTGTGGAGCTGATGTTGGACAGCAGTGACGATGGCTTGATGCACAGCCATCAATTCTGCCACCTGACTACTTCGGGGACCAATTTTATATCCAGCGGAGGGTTCTGGGGACTCATTCACCCATGCGTTCCCTACGCCGGCCACGAGTTCTTCTTCCCCGTTGTTGTCAACATGGTAAGAGCATCCATCCACATAGACAGTGGGCATTCCCTCACACTTGTCTTCTTCAAAGACTTTGTGTGGGGAATTAAGGTATGCCTCCATGTTTTCCTTGATTTTTAGACTTTTGTCCTCAAGACAGTTTTCTCTGGCACAGTCATGCAAGTCAGCCAGACCTTGCGCGAGGGGACTCTTCTTGTTCTGGCCATATCTGACCTCCACAGGAAAGCCTTACATTGACAGAATCCAGGAAGTAATTCAGGAATTACTCACATTTCCGGACCAGATTCTGTCACTTTGGAGATATTGCAGAGGCTGGTGTGGAGTTTCCACTATGATATGTTCCCCCTGGATGAACGGGCGGTAATTCTTCAATGCCCACACCGTTGCCATGAGTGCCTTTTCACAATCGTTGAATTTTTCCTCCACAGAGGATAAAGTTTTGCTCGCATAGGAGATTACTTTATTGACCTTGTCATGCTTTTGGTATAATACTGCCGTCAAGCACGTATTAGAGAACCATGTCTCCAGGAAGAACTCCTTGTTTCTGAGAGGGTAAGCTAGGCAAGGCGCTTGTGAGAGGCTTCTCTTGAGTTGTCTTACTTCCTCGGATTGTTCTGGACCCCATTCCCACTTGACCCCCCCTTCAAGAGATGAATCAGTGGTTTAGTGATCTCTGCGTAGCCTTCAATGAACTTTCTGCTATAATTAGTCAGTCCAAGGAGGCTCCTTAGTTCCCGCAGAGTTGTGGGGTCTTTCAGTTTCTGAAGTGCTTCCACTTTCTTTTCCTGGGGACAGAGACCCTGAGGAGTAATCTCATGCCCCAAGAAATTAACACGGGTTCTACACCACTGTGCTTTCTGAAAGGAAGGTTTGCTCCGGTGGCCCTCAACTGCGTCGGAACATAAGGATCTCTGCTATGTGTTCCTCCACAGATGAACTTTTGATGAGTACATCATCTACATAAGCCAGGTTACCCCTCGCACCCAGGTCGGCCATGGCCTTATTTAGGAAAATGTTGAATTAATTGCCGGAGTTGAGGTATCCGAAAGGAGTTCGGGTCCATGTGTACTGCTGGCCCCCAAAGGTAAAAGCCAGTTTGTATTGGTCCTCCCTACTGACAGGCACGGACCAGTATCCATTGGTCAGGTCTATTGCTGTGAATACCTGTGACCCCTGAATCTGGGCTAGCCCTTGGTCAATGTAGGGCAGAGGCCATTGGGAAGTATGGACTCGTTTGTTGAGCTCCCTAAGGTCGGCGCAGAGTCTCCACTGGCCGTTTGGCTTCAATATTCCCAGCACTGGATTATTGAAGGTGCTGTGTACTGGACGGATTATTCCCCGGGACTCAAGGTTCTTAATTATTTCAGTAAGGGACTCCATGGATGCGAGAGGCAAACGATATTGCTTCACAAACAAGGGAGTCATTCCAGGGTCCGTGGGAATTGTGGTGGTGTGGATGTCAGTGCGACCACAGTCATATGAGTCTACCGCAAAGAGATCTTGGAAATCCAAGAAAACTTGTTTCAACTTTTGCTTCTGTTCCAGAGTCACATAGGCATCAGCCAGGTTGACTCTCTCTTCCACCATCTGACTGAAGCCTGGAAAGACTTATTTTTTTGCTATATCAGCGACCTCCTCCAGCTGGGTGGGAAGTCCCTGGCCAGAGTGCTGATTTGGACTGGAGGCTTCAGGTGGGAAAGGCAGCCCTCATGAACCTGGAAAATCACCTCATCCCTTCTAAAGTCACAAGTCACGTCTTCCTTACCATAAGGGCAAGAAGTGTACACCAGGAAGTTCCCCCCATGCCGGGTAAAGATCCTGTCTGCTGTTGTATTGTCATCACTGTCAAAACAGTCCTTGGGGATTGGTCCTAACAGTTCATTTCCTAAATCAATGGAGAAATGTCGGTCATCAACCGCCATTCCAATAATGGTGCCTGCGGCTAGAGTAATACTCTTTAAGTCGCTGTTATCCACCTCTATTGGAATGGTGTCATGTTCTATGTTGACTAATGGTGTTGGGTTTACCCCTAACCCTTGCTGTTGGAGAGAAGCATTTAGATGAATTTAAGCATCAGGGTTTTTCCATTTTTGTCCTCTTTTAACTTTCACTTCCAGGGAGAATTGTCGGGTCCTTTTTGGGATGGTGACTTGCTCTTTAATCTGAATTTCAACTGCATAAGGTCGCAATTGAGCTGACCTAAATGCTTTTTCTGGATCATCAAAGCCCATGGGATTATCCGCTAATCGGGACCAAGCTTTGAGGTTTATTAGGTCCAAACTAATGCCAAAGCGATTGAGAATGTCACTGCCTAAGTAAAAGGCGGCAGTGACGTCTCGCACGACCCAACAATTATGGACTATGCTCTTGTTGCCAATGGAGATTTTGAGCATACACCTGCTTGGCAGGAGATGTTTCGAATTGGGTGTTTCCAGATCCATTTCCCAGTTGTCTATCAGTTTGAATGTGTGAATGGCTGGATCTTTTGGGAGTTGGCGGAACATGGCTTCGCTGATGAAGCTCTTACCGTTGTTCACACACACTCGAGCGAGAACAGAGTCCTTCCCATCATTTAACTGAACAGGGATGAACAACTACTCTCCAATTTGCTGAATATCAGCCAGGCTCTGAGCTGATTTCACATCATTCTGGACTATAGGAGTGGGAGTGTCTGATTGTGGATTGGTAAAGAATTTCAGAGTATTTCCTTCCAGAGTGGAATACCACCTTAAACTGGAAGGAAGGCTGATTTTCAGAAATACAGAGGACCCCCCATCACCAGTCTGTTGTCCTACTGCTATTACTGTCATGTCTGGAATTTGGTTGTTCTGGAAGTGAAATTCTACTTGGTCAGATTTTTGTTCAACCATGTGGCAGGTGCCGTTTAAACTAACATGGTTGACACTCTGTTTTAATTTTATTGGTCGGCTAGTCTGGTTTCAGAGGACCTTGTTTATGCAATCTATTAGGGGTGACAACCTTCTCAGGAGGTCATTCCCTAGTAAACAAGGGGTGCCCTCTGGAGTCACTACTATGACCGGGTGGTTCACTTTGTGTCGCCCAATTTTGATGTCCAAATCTGCAGTCCCCTCGACGGGAATTTCCTTTCCGTCAAAGTTCCGGAGTTGTCCAGGAAGAGAGGTGAGGGGAATTTGGTACTTCTCCCCCCTACCTGAATTCAGTTCATCAAAGGTCCTTTTGGACAGAAGGGTAGCTTGGGATCCAGTGTCCACCAGTGCCAAAATTGTACCCTGCCCCTGCACTTGTACCGGGGCATAGTATCTTCCCTCCTTCTCCTCAAGGGGGCACAGATAATGCACATTTTTGGACAACTGCTGGGCTTATTTTTTGGTTTGGACATTGCTATCGAAGAGATTTGGGCAGAATTCTGTGGAGAGCTTGGGGAATCTGAAAGAAAAAGTTGGCAACTGGAAATGGTTTCGGGTTCTGGGCCACCCCCCCCCTTTTTGGAGGCAGTCATCAGGATGGGTTTGACCTTTGGGATTTTGGTATTGTTCGTTCTGGGATAGAATGATGGGCGGCGACAGCTCAATCCCCACATCTACCCAGTCTATTGATTCGGTTTTAGGTTCCCCTGGTCCCGGTTCTGGGCCGCCCCTGCCTTTTGGGAGGCAGTCACCAGGATGGGTTTGCACCGGGGGTTTTTGGTTTTGTTGGTTCTGGGATAGATTGATGGGCGGCGACAGCTCAATCCCCACATCTACCCAGTCTGGATTGGAATCTCTTGGGACCCATTTTTCCTTGGCAGGAGTTCCCCCATCTCTGAAGTAGAAGATCCTTTTCCCAGGATCCTCTGGGGATCCCTCTCCCTCAAATTGGAAGACCTTTACCTCCTCCACAAAGTGGGTCTGTTTGGGTACTTTGTTTCTCCTACCCCCCCCCTCTGCTCCTTGGGAGGCAGACTTTCAGGCGCAGGAGATTTTGTTTCGGTTCCTGGTTTTCCAGGGGCTGTTTACAAGTTGGGAAGGAAGCTTCCTCCAAGGCTTTACACCCCTCTTCCCCTTGTACCTCCTCCCTAGGAACCGGTGGGTTATCGGGGTGCTGCTCCCATCATTGTTCTGGAGCACCAGGTCCAGGGTTTGGGGCATTCTGTGCCGGCATGCCCATCTGAGGGTTCTGTTGGGCCCTCAGCATGCGGCCCAAATCGTGTGCCATGTTCTGAACCTGGCGCTCTAACTGGGAAACCCGTTCAGGCTGATACGGGGTCCGGTTTTCTCCCCTGGGCTGATCCTGGGAAGGATAGCTATCCCTTCTCTGGTAATACCCTGGGTTGGGAAGATTTGGGTACCCCTCCACCCTTGGCCTCCCCTCTCCCGGATTAGGTTGTCTGGGCTCAGGGAATTGGGGAAAGAAGGATGGATGAGTTTGGGGCTGGAAACCTTGTGGATACCTGGGGAAAAAGTTTGGCCCAGGGTTTGGGGAATTTCTGCCCTCCTGTGGGAAGTTAGGAGGGAAGTTCCCCGGGTTAGGTGCTTGGCTGGATCCCCCTCATTGTGCTGGAGGAGTCCACACATACCCCAGGATGGGTCGATTTCCCTTGTAGCGGGGACTTACATAGTCAGGGGAGCGGGGGACCCCATTTGTGGGACTACCTCCTTGACTCCCTGTCTGTGACTGGCCCGAGGGCCTTCTGGGCTATGAATTATTTGGTGCATGCAGGTTTTTAGGTCCCCCATCTCCATATCTAAAACGGGGGCAACCTTAACCTCTGCCACCTTGGCAGCAGCAGGGGTGCTGTTGGTTTTGGGGTTTTTCTGCACATTACTTTTATTTTCTATGGGCTTCGGCACCTCATAGATCCGGGTGGCTTGCTCAATGACCCAGTCTAAAGATCTTTTCTCCTGAAAATCTCTCACGAGCTGGGTCATTATGTACTTGGGAAGAGCATGGAAAAACGTATTGATAAATTCTCTGCTATCCGTGCGCACCCTTCTGGTGGTCTGTGCAAAAGCACGTTTTAATTCTTGCACAAACTCTTGTGGGGCCTGATCCTCCCCACATTGCAAATTGTAGGCTGCCTTGCGAGCCTCTTGGGGATTTCTATGTACAGAAAAATGTTTCAAGATGACCGCCCTATATGTGGACCATCTTGAATGGTTTTGGTCCTCCAGCCCCGCATAGAAACTGGAGTATTCAGGGGAGAATGTCCATTTGACATACTGGATGCAGCTACTGCTGTCCTTCAAATGGAAAGTCTCCATCATTTGCTCATAGAGCTCCAAGTGTTCCCAAACAGAATACTTGGCATTCTTATGATAAGGCGTGATGACACTCCTGATTGTCCTAATCTGTTCTAAGGGGTCCTTAAGCAAGGCCCTTTTCACCTTATTGGCCTTTTTGGTTCGGGTAACCCTGGTCCATTCATCCTCTGATTCAGAGGCACTGCTCCCAGAGGTGCCCGTCTGATCTTCCAGGTTTTCCCAGATTCTGCGAGCCTGGGAATAGCTGGCAGAATGTGGGGACCTGGTCTCCTGTGTCCTGTGACGCTCAGAGGAGTCTTCAGATCCCTCCTTGCTACCAGGATTTGATGGGTACCCCCCCACTGACCTAACTGGGCAGAGATTTTCAGGATGCCCTTATTGGGCCTACTCTCCTGGGGTTCCCCACTAAATTGCACTGTACTTAGGTGCCCATACCCGGATGCCCGCCCATCCATTCCTGGGTGGTACTGGCCTATGAGCCCCATACTTTTGGCTGCATAGTAATCTGCCATCCCTGTGGCCCTGTGCTCATGTGCGCCAGGGGACATGGGGGTGGCAGAGTCCAGGGACTGGGAGAGATGAAGGCCTCTGGTACTAGGGCTCCTCAGGTTATGCTCAGGCGTTTCCCTTTCCCAGCAAACCTCATCTCTATCAGCACCTGCTCCCTGTTGCTATGCAAGAGCCTGCGCTTTCAGTTCCTCAGTTAAGGCCTTACTAGACTCTATCAGTCTCTCCTGCATGGCTACCTGTTGCTGGAGCCTATCATTGTGCTGGCAGAGAGCCTCATTCTCTCTCTGTGCCTCCTGATTGGGCCTGGAGTACTGGGCCAGTCTTTGCTGCAGGAGGGTTACCTCCTGAGTCCCAAAACTACTGGCCTGCTCGTTTCTTGCCAGAGCCTCTCCCACCCTCCTCGTGTGCTCTAACAAGTTCTGATGCTCTTTTTGGAGGTCACCCAGCCCTTGGAGGGCCAAGTGATTTTCTTCAGTTTTTCTTTTTAAATGACAGACTTTCTGGCCTAAGGTGTCCCTTTCCTGACTAAGAGTCTGCATTTGTGCCGCCAGGTCGTCCCTTTGCCTTTGAAAGGCACCAGCTTTCTGGCGCTCCTGATCAAACTCTGCCTGGTTATCCATGTCTTTCAGGATCAGTTTATTGCTCTCTGCCTTTTCCCTATCTAGGTGGCTTTGCAGTGTAACTATCTGCTCAGCACATGCCCTATTGAAATCTAATTGTTGCTCCAGCTTTTTCAGGCTCTGCAGTAGGGAGTCCAAACCTTCTTGGTACTCCTTCTGCAAGGCCAAAAATCTGGTATCCTGGTCAGACTTTTCCTGTTGCAGGATACACATGTCCTCTTTGATTTTAATGAGATACTGTCTGCTCTCATTTTCTGACTCCTGGCTTCTGTGCATCCTCTGCTCAGAAGAGACCAGGTCAGATTGGGCCTTCTCTAACGTGATCTGTTGCCTATTTGCCAGATCTTGGCCTTCAGCACATTTGTCCTGCATGGCTCCCATATATAGATACAAATATGCCGCTATCCTAACCATCTTGCCGTGTTCATCTTTAGCTTTAGGAGCCATGTATAGTTCACTCAGGGCTACATGTAAGGGACCCTGATCTCTCCAGAAATCTAACCCAGTTGCAGTGACCTGTTGTGGGATTGCCTGCAACCATGCATCCTGGCCCTGCTCCGTCCATTCACCTCTCACAAACAGCGTATGTAAGAAGTGCTCTCTGGCTATTTTGATGTCTACCAGTGTCGTCATTCTGGAATTTGAGTTCCTTCTTGACTTACAGAGGTTTGTATTTTATTTTGCAAAACAGACCGTTTCCTTAGAGTGTTCCTCTGAGGGCTGCTTTCACAGTGTAAAACAGCATGGTGATCTAACCGGATATGTGTATCCGATCAGTTGGCACACTGTATTAAGCTGCGCAAGTGGTAAATCTAACCCAGGATGTCCCGGCTCCGAGCCCCCACTTTGTAAGCGGATTCAATCCAACACTACAGCTAAGTCAATGCCTAGTCTGGGATGCTGAGGGAAGCCCTTATTGATATATTTTTATGTCCAGTTTGTTTACTCTGGATGACAACCCTTATATAACACCCCTCTCTTAGAATCCCCCTGACCCCACTGAGCCAAGAAGTAGGTTTGTTTTGCAAATTAAAAGGTTTATTTGAAACTTAAACAATATATATATCACACTTTTATAATTAATTAATATTTGATATCACACTTGAGAATATGATGTTGATCAACAATGGATAATGTTATAGTGGTACACTCTTTTTAATGGCTTAGAAGTTGATATAGAGAGGATAAAGTAGCTGAGAATGCTCATATGGCTTCAAAGACCATGCAATGATGAATGAAATGCAGTACAGAAAATAGACTTGATATGATTTCAACCAAAACATTGTAATCACTTTTCCCCCTGGTAGCAATTCACCCCCCCGCCCCTTTATGCAATGTAAAGAGATGGAAGAAAGCACACAGTTCTCAGGAATGCAATCAATATATAATTCAGTTCCCCCCATCCCCAGCAAGCTTAGAGCAACAGGGATGATTTTAAACACAGGCAAAGTACTTTAAAGGTGGTATGCAAAGAAGTGAAAAATATGCTAAAATGATTTTAATTCCCTCTAGAAGTTCAGGGTGGGTGACAGCTACTTTGTATTAGTTCAGGATCACTTTAGCAATGCTCTATGAATGATTGTCAGGTTGCACACGAATTTCAGCAAGGAAAGCAAGGACAAATATTTTTACACGTGGCTGAAATTAAGGCAAATGTCAAATCCCGGCAAATTTAGTCACGTGCGTCGAGCGCAATTACGGAGGGAGTATGAGGAGTAGCAAGTTGGTTTAGAGCTTGTTGGAAAGCTTAGAATCGGTTCCGGAGATACGGACGATTTAGTAAAGGTAGTTTTTCGGATTTGAAATTTGAAAGCTCAGAATGACAGATGACAGTTTTCAGGTTTAAAGATGACAGAATGACACGATTCTAGGAGGCAGTTCTAAATAGGTTAAAATAGTTTGGATTAGATTATTTTAAACTAAGAGATTAGTTTTGGCACAGTGCTAGCTGGGTACTCACACTAGATTTTGGACAGGAATGCGACCTCGTCACGGATCGGGTCAACCGGTTGGACTGGACTCCTGGCGGTTCTCTCACCACGGACAGTCTCTGCCTGGTTCTGCTCACTGGATAATTCTACCTTCTGGATCAGCTCTGCTAGTGGCACTGCACAGCGGTCTGGATCTCTGGTTCTGGCAAAAGTTCTTGGCACTGCACGGCGGTCTGGTCTCTGGTTCCGGGTACAGCTCTGCTTCCTGGGTGTTTCTGGCACAGGGTTTTAGCCAGAATCAGGTTTTGAAGGCCTGCTGATAGGAGTTCAGCTGTTGGGTTCTAGAGTTATTGGAGTTTCTGGATGTGAAGTATGAAATCAGGATGTGGAGTTGTCTATCAAAATGCTCCGCAGAAAGTGAAAAAGCAAGTCCTATCTGGCTTTCAGTGGCTCTTTTTATGTGTTTAGAAAGTGGGTGTGTGCCTGGGCATAGCTGAGCCGGCCCCTCGCAATCTATCATTGGCCACGTCCTCCTCTCTCCCTTGATTGGGGAGCTGGGTTGTGTGTCATCTTTATGCTTTACAGACAGACACTCTCCCCTTGTCAATGTGCACACAAATCTATTTCTGATCCAAATACATATTTCCTAGATACACAATTTGTTGAAATTACATGTACATATTACAGATTACTTATGGTCCATGCTTGTTCGACTCTGATCTTCCTGGGGGCTTGCATTAAAAAATGACCACTTATTTTCATTTTTAGTTGGTTTACCAAAGTTAAATCTGTATCAAAAATTACACCAATGTACACCCTCCTTCTACACACATTCCAGTAATTTAATAGGTTTCTAGCATAAACCCAGTGTCTGTAATATCAATAAATAGCGGGGTTTTGCCTCAGAACATGGTACAAAGTTGAATCAAGTCTTGAATTGTGGGTACATTTCTTAGATTAAGGTTCTCCAAATTGCACATTTTTGGTGAGCTTAATACAATATATTAGAAGCAATTAACTTAAACATATATTTGCTGCAATATGATTCCACAAAAGTGTCTGGGTCCGCCCCCAGAAACTTGGGAGTACCACATGTCTCTCCTCTCCCAGGCAGGGTTCTGTTTACAGTCCACACTGAAAATCAACATACCCCATTCAAGGGAGAGAATCTATTGTGTCGGCTGAGGTCAGCAGGCCAGGGGGCCACTCTGCATTTGGTTAGCATGTCCATGTGATCTCCTGGGCTGTTGTGTGGGTCTCTGAGGTGAGAAGGTTTCCCGGCCTCTTGCCCTGTTAATGCAATCAGATTGTCTCTGGGAACAGCAGGTGGTTAAGAGTTTTAATTAACCAGCGGGCCTTTGAAGTTTCCCGCTGTCTCAGGAGGCTGATTAGCTTCTGAAGTAGCAGTTCTCCTGTCAGAGTTTAGACCGCTAGCACCGGTTTGTGGACGAAGCTGGTACTGCACCCATTTTTGGGATCTGTCTTGAATTAATGCATTTCAATAGAGTGGTCTTTTGCTTGATAGTATAGGATCCTTGCTTAACATTGTTTTGATGGCATCCTTACAGTAGAGTGGTGATGTGGAACCCCCCACAAGAAGGTTGTATCTTTAGAGCGGTCTTGTGCCCATGATTTTAACAACTTTTTGACATCAATAAAAACGGATTTAGAACAGAACCATCTTTCTTTGCACTGGTGGGTGGCAGATTAGGTGACCATTTTGGTGTGCGCAAACTGCGCGGTTCTCCTGGATTCTGGTGTGAATGTGGGCGGCGACAGCTCATCCCCACATCTACCCAGTCTATTGATTTAGTTTGTTCTGGGATAGAATAATGGGCGGCGACAGCTCATCCCCACATCTACCCAGTCTATTGATTCAACATGGGTCAAAACCCTTGACAAAGTGATTCCAAATAGGGTCTTGGTATGGAATGAGTCTGGATTCTGTATTTGTTTCCAATGTAAGTGTCCTTGGTCAAATTTTGGCATATTCTTTTCTCATCAAGGCCTAAGTGTGCCTCAGTCCAAAGTTCAAAGTTCACAGGCTATATTGTAGCTTATGCGTGCAATTCTTCTTCTTCAACCTGCAACTAGGATGCACAGAGTGTCCATTTGTTATGTCCTTATCCCCTTTTTTGCTTAGAGGAAATTTCCAATTTAAGCCACAACTTGCTAAAGGTTCTTCGTCGTTATCTGGCTGGTCATGCGTCCTTCTTCCTAGTCATGGATCTCGTCTGCACGTGCTGTGGTTCTGCCCCGTCACTCATTGATTCCTCTCGATGGGGTGCAGGCAGGGGGCCTTCTCCGATGTAGGGTTTGATATCACCGAGAAAAATCCATGCTCTTCTGCCTTGTAGTTTCACTGTGGATGCAGTGCAGTCCACCACTGTGAAAGGACCATTGAATCTTGGCTCATCCCACTTTTTACTTGTATAATTCCTTACAAGGATGGTGTCTCCAGGGAAGATGGATGGAACACAAAGTCCTTGAGCTGGGTCTGTATTAGCATCTCCTTCTGTGTTCCGTGCTGCCCTGCACCCCTTTCGTCGTCGCTGCAGCTGGTCTGAAATTACAGTAAGGCAAGATGTCATGCAGTTCAGATAGTTTTGCATCTCAGACCCTAAACTTTCTCCTGTCGACTGGGCATCACATCTACCTCTATCTCAGGTCAGGTCATCAAAGGAGTTCTCATTCTTCTTCCTGTGGCTATGTCGTGCGGCTTAAATTGATGGTCAGAACCGAGTTGGTTCCGAAGTGCATACAGTGCCAAAGGAAGACAGTGCAACCATCCCTTTCATAGAGTTAGCTTCAACTTGGCTAAGCTTTCCTTTAACAAGCCGTTGAGCTTCTCACAGATCCCGTTACCTTGCGGATGATACGCCAACGAGAACTTGTGCTTTATACCAAGCAGCAAGCTAATCTGTTTGAATATGCCATTAACAAAGTGAGGGCCATTATCTGATCTCATTACCTTGCACACCTCACACCAGGGGAACACCTCTCACACTAAAAATGTGGCCGCACAGGTAGAGTCTGGGTGTGTACATGGACCTGCCTCAATCCATCTAGAGAATGGACACACCACAACAATTAAGTATCGTTACCCGTTACATAAATGAATCATGTTGACATAATCGACATGCATGTGCTGAAAAGGCCTAAATGGCCTGGGATGGCTTCTCTCATTACTTTTAATGGGTGCCCAGCCGTGAATTGCTGGCAAATTATATAGTTCACTCTAAAGAATGCAACATGCTCAGCTAAATTCGGTATTAACCAGTCTTCAGCAAGCGTTGCTGCTAGATTCTCTTTTGACATGTGTGCTGGGTAATGTAACTGCTCCAGCGCTATCTTTAATAGGGCTACAGGCATTACTGGTTTACCAGTGCTGTCTTGTCGCCACAAGCTGTCAGAGAGGTTTAAAGAAAACCCTCACTGTTTCCAAATATTCTTTCTTCCTGTGGTGCCTCCCCTTGGAGTTCCATTAGCTGTGTTTGCCCCAAATTACTGTAACTCTCATGTGTAGTTTGTATAACTATCATTCGCTCGTTGACATGGGTAACTTCTACTGCAATGATTGTTTCACTTTTGGATGCCATACGCTTGGCTTCCATGTTTGCTGCTTAATTTCTGCGTGAGATAAAATCTGTCCCTTTTGTGTGGGCGGCGCATTTCATGACCGCTATGCCCACTGGGAGCTGTAGTGCCTTAATCAGCATGTCCAATAAGGCTGCGTGCTGCACTGGCGTGCCATCTGCATGCACTGTTGATGTCACATAGGCGGAGTCACTGTACACCATTACTTCCTGGTCTGCGTGATTCTCAATGGTGAGTATCAACGCCAATAATTCTGCAGCCTGTGCTGAATAATGTGATGGTATTCGTGCACTAAGAAGCACTCAAAATTCTCCATTTGCTGTGTGTTTCATCACAGCAACGCCAGTATATCATTGTCCATCATTTTGATCAATCCCTGAAGACCCATCAATGAAGAGGATCTCTCCTTCTGCCAAGGCATTTTCTTTCACCCTGGGAATTTCATCATAGAATTCTTCATAATTTGCACAGTCATGTATCGGCTCTCCTTCAGTGACTGGCTCTGCTATAAACATAGCTGGGTTCACTATCTTACATCAGACTATTTTAATCGATGGATTTGATATGATCACTTCATAAGCAGAAGCTCTCTGAGATATCAATATGCTCTTTGGTTTCTCTAGAATGGCAAATAGTGAGTGCTCGACGTACAACATCATGGAGCATCCCATCACAATGGTTGTAGCCTTCTCTACGGCGAACGCCGTGGCAGCTAAACTTTGTTCGCAAGAAAAATGACCTCTCATTACTGGGTCCAAATTCCCACTGTAGGATGCCAGGGTCTTGTACCCCAATGTGGCACTCTGTGTCAGTACTCTTGGCATTACGCTGCCATTTGTGTGTGAAAACAGGTAAAATTCCTCTGTATAATTAAGAATCCTAAGAACTGGTGCTGTGCAAATAGCTCTTTTGAGTTCAGCAAACCATTTCTTCATGATCTCCGACCATTTAATCTTTTTTTTTTCTTACATGGGCCTTCTTTAGGGCCTGAAGTAAAGGCTTAGTGTAAGAGCTATAGTTGAAGACCCATGCCCTAACTTAGTTGCATAGGCCTAGAAATCTCTGCATCTGTTTTATCGTGTGTGGTTTAGCCGTGTTCAGTATGGCTTCAGCCCTTTCTGGGGTCACTCTCTTTCCCTCATGTAAGATCAGCTGGCCTATGTACAGCACTTCTTGTTGACAATATTGTAACTTTTCCTTGTCAACTTTATATCCTTTCTCAGCCAGTATAGGCAATAGCTGATCAGAATCGCACCTGCATTGCTTTTCTGTTGTACTGCAAATTAAGATGTCATCCACGTATTGCAGGATGACACTTTTTAGTGCAATATTGCACAAGTCCATCTGCAAGACTCTGTTAAAAATGGATGGAGGCTCACAATACCCCTAGGGTAGTCTCGTGCTTTTCAGACGCATCTGTCTGAATGTGAATGACGTCAGATCTTGTGAGTCACGGTGCAACGGGATTGAGAAAAATTCATTTTTCAAGTCAATCAGTGTGAAATATTTTGCCTCAACGGGTATGTTACATAGAATTGTAGACGGGTTAGGGACTAGAGGGAACTCGGCCTCAAAAATATCATTTATTGGGCGTAAATCCCGGATTAGCCTCCAACACCCCCCTTTGATTTCTTGATCGGATAATTCGAAGTATTGCATTGTAGAAAAATCCCTTCATCTGCCTCTCTGGACATGGGATATTGTCGTGCTCTTGGGAGAATTGCTCCTGGTTTCAGTTAAATTTTTACTTCTCCAACCCCCTCCAAAAGGCCTACGTCATAGGGTCCTGTGGTCCACACTGAGACAAGCACCTGGGCCATGTCGTCATCAAAATATTCAGGGTGGTTTCGTGCCAACATCATTCTTTGAGGTACTTCTCTTTTGATCATTTTTACCAAAAAGGTGAGACTCACTTCCACCATTGTCTCTCCCATATCTGCTTGTTCTTCAAACAGATCATCATTGGTGATATCAGTCACTCGTTATCCTTCTTCAATTGCAATTATTGCGCACCATTGTTGGCCCTCGTCATCATAACCGTCAATCAAAGCCACCCTCCCTCGTACAGCAGCTGTGTGTATCATCAAGGGAAATACCTGTCCCTTCTCCTCGTGCATCGGTATTCTTGGTCTAAATAAGAACTCATCAGGGGTTCTCATGAATTTGTTTGCAAGGCCTGGCAATCCTGCCGTAAGCACACGCATACCATATGCAAATATTTCTGGCTCTAATGGTATAGCCCTCACAGCTGTGTGTCCTGCGTATGCTCTGATCATGTCGCATACATTTGAATAGTGCATTCCTAGAGTTGAACATAGTATGCCCTCCTCCGTGAATGAGATTGTCATGTTTAACTTTGTCATTAAATCTCAACCCAAAATGTTTACTGGGCTCTGATGTGAATATAGTAAAGGCACATTCATTTCACATTCTCATCCGGACACTGGAGGTGCATTTGTGAAGGGAACACGACTTGTTGCTCATGTAAAACTCTGAGTATTTATGGCCTCCCCGGAAAAGAAAAACTTGCCTTCACGTATGCACAAGCGTGTTGCACCTGTGTCAACTAGGAAAGAATTTTCTTTATCCCCTATAACGACATCCACCCTAGGTTCCCTGTGAGGGTCTGGTGTCACTGATAGGATAGAACACATCAGGGTTCCCAGTGAGCTGTCCTAGTGCATTTACAAGTTTGGCCCATTGTGCGCTGATGGATTTCCCCCATTCCCATTGTTACCTCCCATTCCAAGGTTCGGGGTCTGACCTGTGCCTGTCCCTTGGTCGTTCTGCATCATGCCTTGATTTCTGCATGTGCAAGCTAAGTGCCCTGTCATTCCACACAACCAACATACTGGCGATGGTCGGATCATTTGCCCGTTTGACATATCTTGATTACCATTTTGCATATTTTGGAAACCTCCTTGATTATTTTGGAAACATCCCTGATTACTCTATCATCCTCTTCCCCTAAATCCTATCCCCCTGGGATAAAACCCAGTACTACTTGATTAATCTGCTTTGACTTAGTAACCTGCTGCATGCTCGATTCAGCTGTGCTATTTCTCATGGCTCCCTCAAGAGCATATTCTGACAATTTATTTTGCACCAATTTCGCCTCGTTATGTGCCTTATGTGCCGCTTCCTATTTTCGATTCTTTTCTTGCAGCAGTCTACAAAAGTGTGCAACGATCAACTGTATTTTGGCCCAAGGCTTGGCCTCAATTCCCACCAATTTCTTGAGCTGTTTCGGTACCGGCTCTGGCAGCCCTTGGCACAATATATGGTAAAACGCAGGTATAGATTTCGTCCAAGATTCATGAGTCTCGAGTACCCATGCTTCTTGAAAATTCTGTATATAAATTAACGGATACACAGACTCCTTCATTTTTCGCATCATTATAGCTCCCATATCGTAAGTATCTGGGTATATCACTTGTAGCGCTTTCCATACTGCGGCTCTAAAATTGTTAAATGGAGCTCCGTCATGCAAGGTATTAATTGTGGTTACACCAGGGTAGCCTGCTCTTGCCCACACATCGTCTGCTCTCTCACCAAGTATGGCGATTAAGAGACCTTTGATGTCCCTTATAGCTAGCGTGTTTCCTCCTGTCATTTTTTCTAACTCATGTATCTACTTTCCTGCTCCTGATGTCAGATTTGGAAGCTTGTCTTTCAAATGTTCTCGATCCATGTGTGGCGATGGAATATATTGCGGTCTTATTCCCCCTTTCTCGAGCAACCGAAATTGGGATGCATAGCCCTCTCTCTCTTCTCTCATTGTTCTCCTGTCTATTGCAGGGGTAATATTCCTGCTTTGCTGTCTGTTTATCAATGTCCTGAGCCTGTCTACATATTGCGGTGAAAACATCCCCCTCTGACATTGAGAAACTTCTTAATGTCAGTCAGACTGCGTGGCTGATTCTGATACCCTCGTGCAGACTCGCTAGTGTCTGACCATCTTATCCCTTTCTCTCTTGTCTGTCCCCAATTTGCGCAACTTCTTGTATCTTCATTGTTTCTACTGAATTCTAATCTATCCAGGATAGTTCTCTATTCCCACTAATTCGGGTGATGTCCTAAGTGTTGTAGAGCTGAGTGCTCTCCAGGCGCTCGTCTTTCCCCTCCCCTTGGGGTGTTTGTTCTAACCCCATTTCATCATATATTCTATCAATCGTTTCTCCGATGCTTCTGGTGTTGAAGTCATCTTCCATATTTTCCCTAGACGTGCCTGGTACTGAATCATACGCAGGAAAACATTCTTCGATGTCTTCCCAATCTACTACTGGAGCGGGTTTTCTAACCTCTTTCCCCAGATATTCAAGATCGCGTTCTCTCTGTCTCTGCTAACTTTCTATGTCGTCATCAAATTCTTTGCGCTTCCTCACCTCTTCCCTGACTCTTTCTTCTTCCTTTTTCTTTTCATTTCTACCTTCATCTGCCCTTCGAAATTTCCTCATCTCTTCGTCTCTTTATTCTTCTCTCTCTTATTCTTTGTTCTTCCTCTGACCTTTGCTGTTCCTGTCTGTCATGATCAGTTGCTGCTCTTTGTTTGCGATCGAGCTGTCTTTCTTGCTCTTCACGATATACCTGTTCTCGCCTTTGTCTGTCTTTCCTTCTTATCCTTTTGTCACTCAATTCCTTCTCTTTTCCCTTTCTCTGTACATCCTCTAACCTCTCCTTTCGTTTTGCATCATCAATGCCTTTGCCATCAAGTTTCAATAAAATGTGTCCTCCCATCCATTTGTTTTTTGCAAAATCTTATCTCATCAGCTCTATCTTCATTTCCCTTCCATCACTTCCCTTCTCTCTCTTTGTGGAGAGATGCACTTGTCTGTGCCTGATCTCTTCTTTCGTCATCACATCTCTCCTTGACCCTTAGGACTGTGGAGGTGATATCCGTATCCCTATCGTTCCCTTGATTTTCGTCACTACTATGCGTAGGTGACTCGTATGCCAGATTTTTATACCCCGTGGCTGCTTTAAACTCATTCAGCGGGTATAATCCCTCGTCTTTATTTTCTTCAACCTTTGTTTTGGATGGGGCGGGTGGCGCGGTAGGCACCGCACCCCCCTCTGAGCATACATTAAGTATCCAATCTATTGGCGGCTCCTCTTCCTTTCCCTGTTCATACATTTTCCAAAGTTCTAGAACAGTGAGGTATTTGTCTAACCTTTTGTCTGTGTATGTGGCATGCAAATATGTCATCATGTGTTGCAAGACAGCTTTAGATAAGGACCCACCTTGTGGCCATGGCATAAACAACTTGTGGGCAATTCCCTTAACCCATTCTGTACTGTATTTCTTCAGCTTGGGTGCCTGTTTCGGCAACTGTTTGCATAAGTGTGTCAATGGAGTTATGTCCTCTATGCTCAAATCTGTTCCCTTTCTTCTTATATAACACTTGTCAACACTTTTGTGTGACTTAAACAGTTCCAACAATATGAGCAAGCACCAAACACTGCAAGCTCCAATCCCGATTTTTCACAAAGTTTTATACCTTCTATTTTACTCAAAAAACATCAATTTGTATTGTATCTCAGCTATTCAATCGCATAAAATTTAAATCAGTTTTCTCCAAGAATTTTTTTTGATGTATGATGTCACAACAGAAAACATGTAAGACAGACGCTTGACAGACTAGACGAACACCAGCTGGTCACAGGTATCTCTGCTTCTAATCATTACCCCTTCATGGAGTCTAAACGTACCCCTTTCACAACGTCTTTAACCGTCGGGGTAGTCCAATCGTTCCCACTTTAGCATAGGAATAAGGCAAATCCTCTCACTTCTCGGGCGTCCTCCCCGTAAAACCACTCTCTTCTCAGGTGTCCTCCCCTCAAACCTTTATTTACTTAATTATTCTCAAGTCATTATCCCCTTATATATAGAGACTTCTCTACTTCTAACTATATTTTGTTTTCCCACCTCCCTCCGTTACCTTTTCCCTTTACTTGTTCTATGGCATGCACGTTTGCCAAAACACTCAATCTTTTTCAGTCACCGTTCACATGGTTCCTCTCTGGACCCTCGGTGTCACCGCCTTCGTTACCGCCTTCTTCAGCTTCTCACCCGCTCAGCTGCCCATAGGAATGGGAAGGGATAGCGTGGGGAACATGGGTCCCTTCAGACCCTGGTCTGCAGTTTTTCTTATACTACCACTGTCTACGGGAGCTTCACAGTCTACTCAGCTGAATGGCAAAGGACTTGTGATATTGCCGACAAACTAGAGTTACTTTATGTCGACTGTCAATGGGTGTCTTATTCTAATCAATAATCGATAATCGATAAACCATCAGTCTCTGCTACCAAGTGTACTCTGCAGACCCCCGGCCGGCCCATAGATCTGAGGTTTGCTCCGAAGTACTTTAAGATGAGATAGCTGCACCCTTGAGATGGATGGGGGTGCAGATTTATTACTCCAACACCAATCAATAAGGACATCTCAATGGTTTGGCAAAGGGAGTCTGTTTAATGACAAGTACAAAAAACGGAGAGTCATGGAAATCAGCAGTGATGCGATAATCCTTATTGCTTCAACTACAATGAACTTCATAAAAATCATAGTATTTATACTAAAAACTTGTCATGAATGACGTGTAATACTCAAAAGTTAACATGCGATTCTATTGGTTAGGAAAAGGTAACTTTAATATAGGTACTATATCTGTATATGGTAATTGAGTGAGGGGATTGGGTAAACACTGTCAGGTGGGTGGGCACCTAGGCCCTTCCTTCAAAAATGACTACTGTAGACGTCACTAAAAGTACGACATCCCATTGGTTCTACTAACTATAGGACCCTAGATTATTTGGTCCATTGTGATTGGGTTGGCACCAACCACATGCATACATTTCCACTTTGCTTAGCAGCATGCAGAATGGTCAGCTTGGTGCAGGGTGCCCCCTAGTTGCCCGGTCTTCCTCCAATTAAGGTTACAATCAATCATCACTTCAGCAACTATGTGTCAATTATTTTTCTGTGGTTGGCCTCGAAACTGCATCTTCTGTCTGGAAAGGTTCTGATATCTCCTCCTGGGCGGATGCCAAGCATAGGTGTGAACCCGTACTCCTTCTTGCTCGGCTGGTCACGTGATTCCCACACCATGAATTTGTCTAGTTTCTCTAAATTTGTGTATTTGATTCTTATTCAGCTTGCCACCTGCCTAAGCCTCCTCATCTCGACCTTTCAGAGACAGGATATTCTGTTCATAAATTTCAATTATGTGTAGCTACTGTTTGTTCCTTCTATTGGTATGATCTTGGCTCTCTTGGCACGAGTTGCATCTGCTGAGTTTCGATTCAGTAGTCTTTTCTCGTTTTGCTAGAATATGAATCTCTGCTCATGCGGCCTTTAGTAACCTGGGTTGATTCTGCTTTTCATGCAAAGTGGAATCGCACTTATAATACTGTGCTTCATTTTGAGGTAGATTATATATAATGGCAGTTGCCGCGCTATTCTTCTACTTAGCATAGCAAGCCGTACTGTCTTCTTAGCCTTCTTGTGGTTCCAAGCATATGTACAGGTGTTAGCTGGTTGAATATCTTCATCCTGCTTACAGCTTAATTCATTGTATTTCAACATTGTTCTCCCTTTTAGGTTCACGATATCCTTATTCATGGAGTTTCGTCTATTTGTGTCATCCTCGGGTCGTTATTTCTTCTATCTGTACACCTGTCTGGGTCCCCGTGAAGTCACCATTCGTCTTCTATTAAGACCGTTTTTTTTTCTTCCGGGACTGTACTTAGGCGATCTTCATTTCATCTCATTTGCTGGTAGGGTTGTCTTAATGGATACCTTACTGTCCCTGGTTTTCTGGGTATTGGTACTTCAATAGGCATTGCTCTTCTGATAGGTACTGGGCAGAGCCCTACTGCGGCTCTCTGCTGTTTTATTTGCTCATCATACGTCACATATCTTAGTGTGAACGTTCCTGGTACTTCAAAATGGGCAACTGGAGTGCAGGCTTTATTTAGGACCTCCTCTACACTTCCATGGCTACATTGGAGGCGTTTGTTTCGACCACATATGGCAGGTCTGGTCAGGGGTGTCGAAGAACTGGTGCTGTGTTGAAGGCAAGTTTTAGCTCCTGGAAGGTGTTCTCCGCTTCTGGAGACCAGAGGAATTTCTGATGTTTTCTCACTAGGGAGGTAATTGGATGAACTATTTGCGAACACCTTGGAATAAACTGACAATAAAAATTGGCAAACCCAAGCACCCTCTGTACTCCTTTTGTGGATGTTGGTGATGGCCATTTAAGGATAGCATCCACCTTGCGTGTGTCCATGTGTACCCCTCGTGGTGTGAGCATGAAGCCCAAAAATGTAACTTCCGTAACATGGTAGAAACACTTTTCTAATTTGTCAAAAAGCCGATGCTGTCAAAGCTTTTCCAAAACTGCTCTTACATGGCCGACGTGGTCCTCCTTGGAAACCGAGTAAATAAGAATATTATCTCTGTAGACGAGTGCGCAAACATCCAATAATTCATGAAGCACATCGTTCATAAAGTATTGAAACACTGCCGGGGCATTACATAATCCGAAAGGCATGACATGATACTTGAAAACCCCATATTTAGTTCGGAATGCCGTCTTCCACTCGTTCCCTTTTTAACTCTCACAAGGTGATAGGCTCCTCGTAGGTCCACTTTTGTGTACATTTGAGCATTCTTCACCTGATCTAGATGCTCTGGGATGAGTGGCAGGGGGTATCTGTTCTTTACCATGATTTGATTAAGTGCTCTATAATCTATACAAGCAGGGTCGGACTGGGACAAGAAATAGGCCTGGACACCCCAAAAAAAAAGGCCCACCCCTCGCCTCAAAAAGTGGCCCACCCCTCCCCTCAAAAAAAGTGGCCCTCAAACGATCATCCGTGATTCGCGTCAGTTCACGACTTTACAGAAAATGCTACTTATGGAGGGTTCATGTGTCTGTTGCATGTTATGTTTTGTGTAAACGCTTGAGAAAGTGATAAGGCAGATGAAGACTGCACGGCTGGGTACCAGCTGCTCCCGGTGCCTCCTTTCTGTACTGATAAGAGAGGGGGTGCTTTGAAACACAATTTACTTGATGTATAAGCACCTTACAAATGCACGATACATAAAATGAAATAAATAGGCCAAATAGGCCTCTGGTGCCAGCCAGTGCCATGCCCAGTCACAGCTCACCTTCACTATGCCATGACCTGCCTGGCAGCGTCCCTTTGCCACATTCAGGAGTTTCTGGGCAGGATGTCACCCACCACCTCGCTCTACATTGACCCTTCCTCCATTCCCTCACCTCATTCAGCCGCATCCCCTCCCAGCTACCCCCACAATAAGCTCTCACCACAGGTCACACGTCCACGAAAGTGAAAGAAGTAACCCTTTGCCCCTCTTTCCTGAGATCACATTTCTTTCTGAGGAGCCTCACAGCTTGGAAATCTGCACTACGGTGATGCACTAGAAAGGGATCCAAAGGGTGAAAGGACTATTCAAAGCTGTGACATATGGGAGAAGCTTACGAGTTTGATGTGTGATTCAATGTCGTGAGATGGTGACACCTATGCGGAATTGCATAATGAGACAGATAAAAGACATGGGTCAGTAAATGAAGTAATGATGTTAGTGCGTCCGAAAAGCAAGCTAGCACACTGTGTGGCCCTACCTTGATGATCTCACTGACCACCAGAAGAAAACATAGAGAACGAAAAAGAAACACCAGCGCGAGAGACATACAACAGAGCACAGAACAAGACATAGAAGAGAAAAGGAAGCAAAGAAAATGGGCAACAATAGAAATAGGAACAACGAAATAATGAACCTAGTCTAAATACAAAAAACAATCATACATCTAAATCATCATCAGCATCATTACAAAAAATGTGTTCTTCACTAAAGGTGTAAAAAACGATAGCAGACAATAAACGTCTTGGTAATAACAAAAGAACACCAGAAGTGAAGGGCAATGCAATGTAGGGCCTGCCATCCTGGTCAAATAATATTAGCAGGGGCGGCCAGTCGGGCACCTGGGGTGGGGGTGAACAACCACAGGCCTGGGGCCAGCCACACACCACCGCCGGCCCACTGAGGGAGTCACACTCTGGGAGGGTGGACTCGTGGACGGCTGACGGGCTGTCTGTCAGCAGGTGAGACTAGGTACTGTTTCATAGGGGGCCAGATCCTGGTGGTGGTCCACCACCGGTCCCGACTCCCTTCATGCCAGGCAGCAAGATGTGATGGCAGCAACGTGACTGCAGATGTTGAAGGGCAGATGACGGCTGCATGGCTGGGTACCAGGCACCAGTTGCTCCCGATGCTTCTTTTCTGAACTGATAAGTGGAGAGCTTAAACACAATGTACTTGATGTATTAGCACCTTGAGGGGACATGCTACTCCCTGGAGGTCAAAGGGGATGAGCTCTAATAGTGCCAATGTGATCCCAACTTATAGTTTAATTCCAATGTTACCCTGTCAGGAGGAAGTGACGCATGCTGGCACTCGAGATGCCAAGTCCAGGTCTGCATTGGCATGTAGCTTTGGGGAAAACCAGTGAAACAAAAAAACGGAGAGATAACACAGTTAGGGATGCAGGCCGTCTGTCTAGTCCGAGTGAAACAGACACCTGCATTTTTAAAAGTTGACTGTGCCCTTTTATACAAAGTAAAGTTGGTAGACTTTACTTAATGTGGTTTAATTGCCTATCCCATTTAACAACTGTAGAAAAGTATTAAATGTCACATGGTCTGTAACGTGTTGCTTATGGAAGTCATGATGAGCCCAGGCTATGTGTGACTCGCTTTAAATATAATACAGTGCATTGAACACCCCTTTCCACTGCCGTATCCACGGGAGCAAGTGTAATCA
Organism: Ambystoma mexicanum; assembly: GCF_040938575.1. Lineage (NCBI taxonomy): Eukaryota > Metazoa > Chordata > Amphibia > Caudata > Ambystomatidae > Ambystoma > Ambystoma mexicanum. The sequence continues at coordinate 347,127,441 of NC_090931.1, forward strand.
CTTCATCCAGTCCTGGTGCTTACTTGAGGTCATTTTGCGGTTGCCAATCAATATCCACTAATAATCCCATACATAAGGCAAGTTACTTTACACAGTTTGGACAATGCACGATAAGGCAGTTTTGAACTCCTATCTGTACTGTACGATTGAGAATGCACCTATTTCTGTACTCCAGTCTAGCATGCATCTCTTTCTATGTGTGCACACAAATGCACGATACGTAAAATGAAATAAATAAATAGGCCAAATAGACCTCTGGTGCCGTGCCAGTCAGTGCCATGCCCGTGCCCAGTCACAGCAGGGCGACATGATACACACATCACCGCCGGCCCACTGAGGGACTCACGTTCAGGGAGGGAGGACTCGTGGGCGGCTGACGGGCTGGCTGTCAGTAGGTGAAAGGAGGAGAAGAACTGCCTTGCCAGTGCAGTCAGTGCCTGGACTTTATTCTTACCTTACGGGCTGGCTCCTAGCTGCAGAGTCTCTCTCTGTCTCCTCTTTGATGTTGTCTGCTGGGCTGGCTGCTGCTGGCTGCCGCGGGGGCTGGCAGACCTGGGCTGAGCACTGCTGAGCCACCGAGTGAGGTGGTGGTGCAGGTACGAGGTGCCAGGCCGGGGCGGCAGTCACCAGCAGACAGTGTACAGTGCTGCCTGCCTGC